>NC_085047.1:70134341-70465417 GCF_963662255.1 Cinclus cinclus
TCTGTAGCCTAATAAAAAGTCTCCAGGTGTTAGATTGGTGTCTTTGATTTAGGTGTTAGACTACTTTATATGTACTTGTGTGTGTAAGAAAACTGTCTTCCCTGAAGCTTATTTATTTCACAGAGGAAAAAAAGGCATTATCAATAGTACATTCTCTCGTATTTAACAATATCAAAATTTAGTCTGTCTGTTTTCAAAACCTATTTTTATATGAACTCAAAGATCCCATGGGTATCTATTAAAAAAAAGTATTTTCATTCTGGATGGAGCTCTGACCAACCTAGTCTAGTGGAAAGTGTCCCCTGTCCATGCTATGAGGTTGCAATTAGATGATTCCACTAAGGTCCCTTCCAGCCCAAGCCATCCCAGGATGCTGTGATTCCATGGTTATGGAAACTCAAGATAGTAATAAGAATATGTGCAACAACAGCTAAAATACAAATATTGACACTAACTATATTGCACGCTAAAATTTATTTTTCTATGCAGAAGTCTAGAAAAGAACTAAAGAGTTGGCTTTCTGAGACAATATGTCATGTATTTATTAGTACCTGCCTGGGAATAGTGATCATCCAATATTTTGATCTGATTAGCTGACTGCTCTTGTTTGAAATCAATCATGAATTTAGGAATTGTCAGTCCAGCTCTCACATTTGCATTAAGCAAAGCCTTTTTGTTTCTTCCTCATGACACCTATTGTGTTATGTAGTTATACAATGAAACATAGCAGAGGGAGTCTTGGAGGATGGGACAGAAGAGAGAATAATTGAGGGGAGAGAAATCTAGAAGACCAGATGTCCCCATTTTATTTAGTCCATGTAGAACACATCCACTGTGAATACAGCAGGGTTTCTCACACAAGAAGTGACCACAACAAACTAGATGAACTGTTACCTGAACATCATCTGCAGGAAGTAGATTTAAAGCATCAGGTCACAATTACATTAATTCAAAGTTCATGCCCACTCCTCTCATTTCAAGCATTTAACATGCCCAGCATGGGTTAACTCTGCTATTTGGCTACAAAGTCTTTGCTTCATTGTTGATCACTTCACTGGCCTTTGCTTAGAGAGTTAGGAAATAGAGATGGTTGAAGGGCAAGATCCAGCTCACAAATTAAGTCACCTAGGGCCCATAATGTAGGTGTATGTGTGTCTGACTGTCTGGGTGTCTAAGTTTATACTGATCTCAATGGCAATTTAGTCAATGCAGTCAGTGGAGTTAAAGAAGCTCTTTGGCTCACCCAAAATACACCTATGTAAAGTCAGTAGATCAACCCGCTGTTGACAAAATGTGTGTTTCTACTGCTTTACAGAGGCTCTAGTGTGTCTCTTGGCTACCAGAAAACTTCCCAGACTATTTTTTTCTCCTCTAGATCCTGTTCAACATCTGTCAACTTCATGTAGTTGTTTCAAGCACATCTGAAATAGTAATTTGTATTTGTGTTTGTGCAGCTGAATTGAAATCTCTGAACATATCCATACCTGTATGTGAGTCTTTTTATTTTTATTCTAATTTTGTAAGGTGCATTTTTTCCAAAATGCACTTCACCTTCTTTTGTAAATAACTCTTTCAGTCTTTCACAGCCTGCAAACAACTAGCAGCTAATATTTAAGGGATCTATTAATAATCTGGAAAAAGTTACTACCATTGTCTGGATTACCTTCCTGAAGTCATAAGAGATATGAGAAACTAGTGGAGTTTATCAAGCTATATCTTGACAGTATACTTCTGTGTGAAAGCCCTTGTTGTGTCCCCTCTACTCAGCTGCCCAACCTTAAAGAAATTTGGCATAACTTCTGATGCCAAAGTGATTAAAAATTGGCACAAAGTTATCAAAGCCAGAGACAGGACAGATGCAGGCACACAGTATGTGCACATGGGTTTCATTGCCTTAGGAATACAACTGATTTCTAGTGCTAGTTTAGTTCAATAGGAAAAATTCCTTCCTAATTCATAATGGAATGCCAATCAGATCCATGGTACAATGCAGGATACTGTTCCCTTGAATAACTGGCTGGGAGCAAGAGGTTTCTGAAAATCCTGTTCTGGACATCCCAACATCCACACTGGCTGAAAACTGAGAAATCCCTTCCCTGCTGTTTGTATCCCACTGCTTTCTCCAGACTTTTAATATTGTCTTGATTCTTTAATCTTTTTCTGCATAGGGATGTAAACTCTATGTCATATGACATCCCAAAGCAGGCACTTATCAATTTGGGGTGTGCTTTTCACTTCTGCTTAGATCCCTTTGCACAGTCAGGGTAATGTAAATTACAGTCAAATCTATGATAAAGAGTAGCACCAACTTATTGGAAGTAAGGCAATAAATTCAATCAATCATCAATAATATATAAAAAAAGAAAAAAAAAATCAATGCTTTTATATCTAAGTCACCATAGGACCAATAAAAAACCTGAAGTGCTTAGCCTTGCTCATTAACTCCTACTTAGTACATTCTTCTTCTGTAATGTATGTTTTTTTATTGGGATGAACAACTATGTTTGATTTGACATATTTGATAAATGACTGCAAATAATAGTAAACTGAGGCAAACAAGGGGGAAAAAATCTGTGTCTTAAAACTGCAATGTTACTAATCACTAAAAGTCCAGGGGCTTATGAGGATGTGAAATCTGAGTTTCATGCATCTTAAGAGTACTGGCTTGCAAGGCTGAAAAAGGAAGTTTATAGAAGAAAAGTTTCAGGAAAGGGCACTTTTATAGTATGATTATTTGCTTCTTTAAAAGTGGTTTCCTAAACCAGGTCTGCAGTCTCCATTCCAGATCAAAACTTGATTTGATTGGAATTGCTTGGCTCTCAGTAAAATTGCACAGTTCTGTAAAAAAGAGATCCTAAAGTATCTTGTTTGCTTTTGGCTTCTGAGTTGTCTTTTTCGAGCGCAGCCTTCAGCACGTGTAGGTTGGAAGGAGTTAAATAATCTATAATAATCAGGAAATCGTTCAGGTTCTTTGATTGTCTCTGGGCGGCAAAACAAGACTCTGCAGCTGGCAGAGATACAAACTTAATTGGGATAAGAATGGATCAGAGGCAAGGCTGTGGTCATCCATAGGCATACCTGATGGATAACAACTAGTGCAGCATCTTCAGCTTTCAATCTTTAGTGGGAAAAGACTGTGATAGCTGGATAACATGTCTTGCATCAGCAAAAAAAGACCACACAGCAAGGAAGGAGAGAATGGTTCAGTTTGTAACCTCAGAATTTTTTTCTGATTTCAGATTACCTCTATCCTAATTTTAAACTCAGTCTAGCACTTGAATAATAATATGAATAAATAACTTTTTATCAAGATGGTATGCGAGGGGGAAAAAATCCACCATCCTATTTATTACAAAAGATACGTGGCAAAGAAAACTTAATGATTACCTCTATTTCACAAAGGCTACCCCAAATATTATTAGACTTTTTAAAGGACTATGGTCCTCATTATTATTCAATTTTTAGTGGGTTTTTTTACTGAAAAAGAAAGAATTTTTTTTTCTTTAAAGAGGGTCTTTGAACTCCTTCACTTCCATCTGTCAAAAAAACTACACAACTGACACATGGTCTGTGGATGACTTTGGAGACATAAAATAGGCATGTCAAATTCCAGTGTTTTATTGGTAAGGAGTGACTGCTTAAAGCTATGAGGAACAAGCTCATGCTTTTCAATAGATGTATTCTAATACACTATTTTGTTCACTCTTGCACATTCAAAATTTACATTAAAGTCTAGTTTTGGATAAAAAAGAAATATAGGTGTAGATCCTTTGCTGGTTTAGGACAGAGATTCAACCAATTTTCATTCCTCTAAGACACCATGATACACATACACTGGTAACCTAAGTGTATTTCCTTTATTAGGTCATCATTACTACTATTATTCATCAGTGAATTTACAACATCTCTTGGGAGATGTTCTAGGGTGCTTGTCAAGAAGTGGCAGGAGATGAAGATTATTTTCACATTATTACTGTGATGAGATGCCGAAATTCAGAAAGACATAGAGATATTTTTGCTCAGGTTAGGGTCAGAATTGCTTTTAGTCTGCCATTACAGAAGTTTGAGGCAATGAATAGTAAAATCTCTCATAGATTAAAGGCATTTTTAACATTAAAATGCCTTTCTGAAACAGGTGTCTATGACTCCTTGGTCAAATGTAGTTTTTTTTAACTTATATGACCAGTTTCTTCATTATTCCTAAGAGCAGGACTCCCATTCAAATAAATGGTGTTAACTCTAAAGAATTTATGTGGAACAACCATGATTTTAGAGAATAAAATATTTCCAGAGCTGAAAATCTGATCCTTACTTGTGTAGTGGTCTCGATTAGAAGCTGCATTAATGTCCACATGACATTATGTTGTAACATGAACACATTCATGATGCCACATAATCATGAGTATACTCCTAAATCCCTGTGATTATGCTCCACATATAAGAGATTCTGACCTTCAGAGCATGCTGTTCAGCTCATAACCAGTGTCCAGTTAGAGCAGATAGTTTAAATTATTAAATTTGGTGACTTTCTGCTAAGAAAGGAAAGTCTGCTTTGTCCTGTCCTTCATCATCAGCCATAGGTTCTTCTCTTCCTTTCTTTGGTCTAGTGAACATGTGGCTGTGGTATTCCAGTTCAGGAGGCTGACCCTCTGTGATGGACATTAATTGAAAATACTTAATATCTTCAGCATGAACTCATTATTCTAGAAATCCTTCCCTATATGCTCCGACCATAAAAGGAGTCTAAGGTAAGGAGATGAAGTGATGATCTTAGACATAATTCCTGCAATACATGTTCAAAGATAAATGGTTTTAATACTGCCCTGTTGCGATCAACTGGAGAATTACTGAAAAATATTTTGATTACATAGGTGTCTCACCAAATGACTGCTCTTCCTTAAGTGACTATGGCTTAAAAATTCAGAGAGACTATTGGTATGTCCTGGTAACCTGCAAATTGTTAGTGCTATCAGCAGTGATGGAGGAGGTTTTCCAAACAATGTTTTCTTGACAAACCTAAATTGAAGTTATGGTGAGACATTCAAAAGGAGGAGAAAGTTCTCCTTGCAGATGGATGTGGCCTGTTAAAAAGACCAAATAGCAAAAAAGAACTGGCACCTGAGACACTAAATGCTAATGTAGGTTTTGTCCATAGCCACTCAGCATTGTGGGGAGCAGGGGGGCAGGGAGTTTTCCATATGGAAATGAAAACATATCTATTGCTTGAAAACAGACTGTAGAATTTAATATAAATGCTACAGTATTTTGCTGGGTGCTTAATCTGGAGTATAAAAGATTACTATTTCCTATTAGTGTTCTTTCTATGTAAGAATCTCTGTAGATTTCATTCAGTTTAGTCATAAATTTCATAGGATTTTTCCTTGAAAGATTACTAAAATACCTTCAGTAAAGAGACACATGCAAACATTGCATTTCCTGCTCTCCTGCCCTCAGGTGACCTACTCTCTTAGGTCTGATACATGAAATAATATTTTGTGTACTGCTTTTTAATGACATTTACTGCATGATCTGTTACCTGCTTTCATGAAAGGTAGCCAAGTTGCATGAACTTGCCAAATGCCAGCTGAAAAAAAAAAACCCCGTAACATTATTTACTCCATTCGTGGAGTTAAAATGGAGGAGTCAGGGGTATAATAAAACAAATGACAGAAAGAAATGTATCCTATTTAATGTAAAGACTGACAACCAATTGCTTCTCAGGTATTTTTGTCAGAATAACAATTCTTTTTTTCTCCTCTCCTCTAAATAGACAGTGTCCCTGATACATAATAAGATGCAAGTGGGGTTTATTCTACGGACTTTTTAAAACAATTCTTAATATTGCTTATAAAATTCTGCCAGAAAGTACTCATTTTAATCATCAGTCAGCATTTTTATTATATTATAATCCTTAATTGATTGACGTTTAATCACAGTCTTTGTATTTTACTATCCCTTGTCTCATAAGAGGCAATTTTCTCTTTACTGTAGTTTAACAGCTGATGAAAAAGATTTAAGGAAACCTATAAACTTAAGATTGGTTAATGGTCCCTTATAAAAGAATATTACACTTCTAGGATCCATTGCACAGATGTGATACTCAATTGTAGAAATGTGCATGGGGTTTATTAAATTACAGCACAAATCTTCAGTCTTCTGAATTATTGTTCATGTTGGTATTGTTAGGCAAATGGGGAGACACATTATTGCTTCCAGTTGTTCGCATTACTGTGGTGTAATACAGTCAGAGACAGCTGGCACATTGCTCTAGGCAAATGCAGAGCTAGAGCAGCTGCAGAGTTCTGGGCCCCCAGTGAAGGTCCAGCACCGCTGAGTCAGTACTGGGTGGCTCATCAAAAGATGGCCAGAAATTAAAAGAAAAAGTTGCTCTTTTTCAGAGCTAGTGTGTGAAATTTTGCGCAGCTAATTAACATGGCCTTTTGCTGTATGGAAACCAGTGGGCATGTAAAAGCAATAGCAAACCCATTTGTCCTAGTTGTATTGCAGAGGTGGACTGCAGATATTTGCTTTACTTATGAAAGCACAGCCACACTTCTCTGCTGTGGCATGAAGAGCTAGTGTTTTCACCAGTTTTGGGTGCTGCTGGCTGATGCTCAAAAAAGAGTACACAGGTGCTGGTTACATATAGTCATGTGACAATGTTATGTAAAATCAAAGATTTTATGAATTAGGTCATAGACATCAGACTGTTACATAATATGCCCCCATTCTTTGCTGATTTAAAGATCACAAAAAAATCATTTAAATAACTAAAATCATGTACTCCGAATTCTTTCACATCTCAACCTCTTGTATTTTACTCAGTACATCCTAATTCCATTGATTAAGTATATCTTCCAGTAAGGCAATGAAGAATACCATTGTTTCACAATTTCATAAGTCCCTTAGTAACTTGTTAAAATATACTACTGTAAATACTACTATAATACTACTATAAATATTAATAGTTTCCACTTTGAATTACTGTTGACCCAAACCTTAGTGTTACTTTGTGGAATAGGAAGAGCAATCAGGAGCTCTGAGAGTTTTGCTCCTTTTTAAGCAACTAACTGGAGTACATTTGTCTTCTGAGTGGAATCTGAAACTTCAATCTAAAGTAGCACTCTGCAACTACTGCAGACAAGGAGGAAGGAAACTGCCATCAGAGCTATTCAGGGTGCTGGGCCAGAGATAGCACCTTCTAGATTTCCATTTCCAACCTGAAATTTCTTCTGCTGGACCAAATATTAGAATTCAAAGAAGCCTAAGTTCTTACCTGCACTTCCCAAAACAGCAAGGACATGCTTTATCAAATGCATTGTATGCTCCAATTTTAACCCAGATCTGTTACCATAAAGCAATTATTGCTAAAAAAAAAAACATATAAATGTGCATGTTTTTAATTGTAAACTGGTGCCTATCTCATAAACCACTTGGATATTTTGCTATACTCCATAATTTTGTTTAGAAACACATGATATTTAACTTATTTTCTTCCTAATTTGGATTAGTGAGCAAACATATAGAATGGTGCCTTGAGAAAAAAGGAACTACCACCAAGACCTTGCCAGATCAGATAGGATGTAAATAATGGTGCACTCAAGAAGGGGCAAGGAATGATTAGAATCTTTACAAGAACTTGGTGTCCCTTCGCTTCCACTTAGAACCCAAATTGCAGTGGTTGATTGGATCCAATTTTTGAAAATAATTTTATGTAGAAAATTTGCCAATCCTTCTGACAGCTGTGTCTGGCTAAGAGACTGCAACTTTTCCTTTTGACTGATATTCTGGAGATTATTATCTTAGCTTTGGATGCTCTGAGAGCTTTTGCTGCTGTCTGTTTTACACTGCCTTGAAGTAAAATTGCACGAAGCCTAAAGTTAAGGCTGCTTTGGAGACAAAATGTAGCAGTTAGATTTCTGGGTAGAACTTCTCAGTAAAAATATTGTATCAGCACTCTGGAATTGCACAGTCCTCCACAGACCTCCATAGTTTAATACATTAAAAATTTCCAAGTCTTTAGAACTGGAAACTATCCTGAATATGAATTTTATTTTTATTTTTTTCTCTGTGTGTACTAGGGTTGCTATCTCTGGTCAGCAATTCATGTCTGAATCGAATTCTCTCTCTTATTCCACCATGGATGGGTAATTGGGTACTTTCAGGGCATCTCTGAGACTCTAATACTTCAGCCCCCTTTTTGGCACAAAATAACTCCATACAGTTATCTCCAAATGACACCTGTTTAATAGCATTCTTTAGCAGGGCTGAAGGTATATTTCCCACAATGATAAAAGGTTGGAAAGGAGTCTCTGTAGGATGCTTCTTGGCTGAGTTCCTGTTGGTACGATTATTTTCATTCTTCTGGGATTTTATTTTATTATTAATGGTATGTGAGGGAGTTCAAATCCTTAGACAGGCATCTTTTTAATTATTTTAATCTAAATAAATTAATTGTGGCTAGCCTTAGGAAACCACATCAACTCACTACAAGCTTACACATTGGTAAAAGCCTACATTCAGTTCTCATTTAAATTATTTCCAAACTTTGCATTCTTCTGCATTCACCACAAGAAATACAGTATCACAGGAATAAAATGTGCTAGGGTGTCTGCAGGGCCCTCTCCTCTCTTCTCCACATTTCAGGCCATAGAGTCATGGCAGGAGCTGTCTCTTTGGTATCTTTTAGGTCAATAGGTCGGATTGTCACCTCTTGGGACAGTAAGATCCTGCCTTGTTGTTAGTATAAGTTTCATATTCTCAGGTCGTGCACTCAGTGAATATCCACATCTGTTTGCTGCAGAGCAAACGAGAGCAGCTCTGAAACGTTGCTGAAGCAAATCTGCAAATTTTGTTCTCACAAATGTTCTCAAAAAACCTTTTCTCCTATGCTTTGCTCCCTACCCTGCAACAAAACATCCAACTCTGTGAACAAAGACAAAGAGCCGGAGCAGTGGGGTCGGTATTTGGCATGCAGGCTATTCAGCAGGTGCGTGCTAAATTGCATTAGACTTAACACCAGGAATCAGATCACTAATTGGGCACCAATGTGAAGAATTTTTGTCATTTGGGACCTGCATTGCAACACTTATATCCCTTTAGGCAAGACATCACAACCTTCCTATCCCAAAGCAACAGCGCTACCGCTTGAGCTAAAACAGAATCTCCATCAGCTAACAGTAGCAGCACTTACTATATATCCTGTTTCTAGGCTACAAGCCACAATAGGGGAAAGTAATTTTAATCCTTTAGTGATTTATAATCATTGGGATTTTAAGGCTCTGGTTTTTCCTAGCTTTCCATTTATTTTTAATTCTGTGTGAGATTGTTTGGAAGAAGTAAGCAAAGATGGCACTGGTTCTCAAAATTCAGACAAAAGAGATTTTCACATTTTAAGGAGGGTAGAGAAATTAAGAATGTTCTTAATTTTTTGTCTTTTCTCATTTCTTAGCTTCCTCATTCTTACTATTTCAGAATTGTGAAATCTTTTCTGACTGTTCCTTTACTATAAGACACTAAAACTTGTGAAAAGAACCTAATGTTACATTTAAAAAAACTGAAAAATGAGTTTCCCTCTCATGAATAACAGTGTCTGGGTGTGCAGCTCTTTCTCAAGGTTTTTTGGGATGGGTCATAGGCAGAGTACCTAGGTCTAAGCAGAAGTATTGAGCTCCTTATGATATCAAACCACCCAGTTCTCCAGTTCTGAGAGGCTGCCTGACATGGAGCTCACACAGCTGACGGATTTCATCTGTTGCATGCCAGCTGTGAGAAGTAGATGGTTATAGATTCCTCCTCTCTGCTGAAATTTAAGTGTCCTGAGCCTCAAATTGCACATGCTCCTCAAGTACTTAATGATCTGTGCATAATGACACAATGAGATACAATTCATAACATTAAAAGCACCTCTATTTCTATTAAAATCACAGCGCTAGACACAACATTTCCCTTTTCACAGAGGCTGTTGATACTATTGTGGAAACATCCATACAGAGTTCAGATTTTAATTTCTAAAGGCAACTTGTCATGTGGGACTGTTTCCACAGCCCTATAAATTTCTCTAATATTGCTTCATTCTTATTAATTTTTTTTTGCTAGGTTAGCTGTTTTCTTTCCTTAGATAGTTCTACAAAAATAATTCTATGATATTGTGTTTATGCTATCCAGAACATAGGAAAGCACTTCAGATAGAAGAAACTTTATTTAGTTAAAGTATTGTACATAGTCTTAATTTAAAATGCTCCAAGAGGATCCCCAGCATGAATGCAAGTGCTCTTTTGAAACAAGATCATAAAAAGCAGTAGAGAGAAATCATTTTATGATCATTTTTTCCTCATCAATTAAAAAAATGTGTTCCAAATAAATGTTATTATTACTAGACCTTCCCTGTGCTAGAAATACATCTTTCTCCTAAAACACTTTCTGATCTAATTCCTAAGAAATCCTGCCAGTGATTAGTAATAGTTGAAATTACAGAATTATCCTGTAAGGAATTATTATACTTCATTTCCCTCTCTTCCCAATTCAAATGAAAAGATGGAATTTAAATAATTTCCTAGGAAATAAAACACTCAGGTAAATGTGGTCTGAAATTCTATGGAAGCCTATAATTTGAAAGTCAAAATTATAGAGATCAAAATGAAGTGATTTTGCTCTGCTGAAGCGAGTGCTTTAATTAACTCACTTCCAGGAAAGATTTTGGGGGCTGGGAGGGCTGTTTGAGGATTTTCTTGTCTCAACCAACAAGTCCTTTATGGTAGAAAACTCTTCTAACAGGGATGGTATTTTTCTTATTTGTAGTTCTGACTATTTTAGCCAGAACAAGGGAAGAAATAAATGGACGGAACCAGAACACAAGTGTCTTTCAAATTGAAACACATTCTGACCTACCCCAGCGCACACTCCTATGCTGCTCCAATTATATAGTTTCAGATAATTTCTGTGGGATTTATTTGTCACTCACTGGAAGCCAAGACTTGACACAATCAGGAGAGATTCTGTTAAAAAAAAATATGTAGGATGGTGTTATTCCCTCCTGGTGACCTCAAAATCCTTCACAGAAACTTCCTTAGCCCTGAATGCCCAGACGTTCCTCTTCGTAACATATTCATCACCAAATGCTGTTGCATAAACAGAACATAGAAGTCGTTCTCTGAATATATCATTTCTCACACTCATTATTGATGAGTTAAAGGTTATCAATAACTCAAGGAAATACAATAAATGACCTGTCTTTTGTCAGAACGTTAGATATCCTTTGCATGTCCTGTAGTTGCAACTAATTTTTGAGGCTTACTTGGTGTGATCCTAACTTTGGTTATAACATTGCTACATACCATGCATTGAATAAAAAAGACTACAAACAGCCCAGCTTCAGTCATGGCACTCTTCATAAAAAATAACTAACCCCACGATGACTCTTGATTTAAAAACAGTAATCCTGAATTCTCATTTTTGCCAGATTGAAAAACTAGAATTATTGAATACATTTAATGAAAAGATGCCTATAGTGGATATAAGCATACTTATAAGCACATCAGTGGAAGGAATACACACTCCTATACTGCAGTTCATGCATGCTGCTGTGTTTGTTTCTGCTAGGAAGAATTGCTTCACTGCAAGAGGGGTTAAGCATTGGAATGGGCTGCTTGGGGAAGGGGTGGACTCACCATCCCTTGAAGTGTTCAATGAACAACATGAAAGTGGCACTCAGTGATAAAGTTTAGTTATTCTGGTGGTAAAAGGTTGGACTTGAAGATCTTGGAGGCCTTTTTAAATCATAACAATTTTATGATTCAGAGGAGAGGAGCTGCATGTCCAACCCACCCTGTACTCTACAAGTTTACTCCCTAGGATACTGTCCTGGGAGATCTGGCTTGAGGCAGCCCATGTCTGGTGAGATGAATACCAGACACACAGTCAGTGCAAGCAGTAGGTGGAAGGAAAGTGAATCTCCCCTTTCAGAGCACACATCTTTCAATTAATATAACTTTTGCTTTATCATATTCACTTAGCAAAATAAAACCTGACATATTTTCAAAAGCTGCTCAGTGTTTCCTTCTTGTGTTATTATGTGGAATAAGTTCTTCTCAGAGACACTAATATCTTCTTAGCAGAATGATTTCTAGTTATGGTATGTGTCTTATCAAATCTCTCCATTCCCTTCTTTGGTACTTTCTTTGATATCAGAAGAAGATGGCAGTAGATGCTCTTTGAATGACAGAAGAAAACATGATTTTATAGCAGCCTATGTTCATTACAGCATGGAAAGCCTGGACACATCTAACACAGGCATTGCCTGCTGATGGTAGCTGTGCTCTACTGAATCCTTTGAGAGCCTGCTTGAGTGCTAACATGGAAGCAATTCCTAAGCACGGTGACCCTGCATGCTCGCCCTGCACACCTGTCCCAGTGGTTTGCAGAAATGGGCGCACAGCTTGTGCTTTCAGCTGCCCACATTCTGTGCTGAAATCACTAACCATCTTAGATTTGTTTTTCCTGTGCCTCTTAGAAGAAAAGAAGCATTTAAATCAAGGAGTAGGCACATGCAGTAAGAAGATGCATGTATTACAGAGGGGGAACAGAGACAAAGTAAAATCCCGCTGTGCTTGTCCTTTCTGTGGTACACATGGAGAAGCAATGTTAAATCAGAAGACTGAGGAATAATTAATGCTAGTTTGTAGGGAATAACTAAAGCAATATCACTGCAATCTCAAATTGCACAGAAAACCAACTGTGTATTTGGGAGGTAAATAAATGTCTTCCTATGCTCTTCTCAAAGAATAGAGCAGTTTTGACAACTCGTCCTCTCTTTCAAATGTCACTAATTACTTAGGTGGAGAGAATGTTTGTTTTTTATGGGCCAAGAAAAGCTGCTTTGCAAGTCTTGGATGCTGAAAGCATTGCAAAAATGTGAATCCCACTTTATAATACATCAAAACATCCCTTCCAGAACATCGTTTCTCATATTTGTGAGGGGTCTGGACCACATACATAAAAACAGTGTTTTCTGAATATATCAGGTGGAATTTTACATCACAATTTCTGTTCTCAAAATTAATTTATATGTCTGGTTACTGTATATCTTTGAACACTTACCTTCCATGGCAAATACAGTTTTTTCTGACGAGTACTTTCTTATATTTTAGCTCAGTCAAAGCCTGTCCTCTTAAAACCAGCTGTGAACCATCAAAAATGTTAATGTGGAAGTCAGCAGTATTGCACAAAAGTCATTGTTTCATAAGAGAAAAGAGAGATTAACTTTAATAATTTAAGACAGTCTCTAAATTAACAAAGAGGAAGTGGACAGTGTAACCATGCTGTACCTTGATGGATGCCTTTTTCCTTTTTTTTTTCTTTTTGCTTTCCAGATTCATAGTGGTGTCACTCAAGTTTAGAAATGCAGCATTACCAATTGCCATCATTACATACAGCCCCACATGCCCAGAGCAAGATACTAAGGCTCATAGCTGCAGCTTTGAGGATGAAGAGCTTTTGTGTCAGACTACACTAGATAATTGGACCCCTGTACAACTCAGATCAAACCCTGACTTTTGGAAACTAATACTGCTTTAACCAGGAGTCTTGGGGTTGAGGAGGCATGCAGGTGATTACTGAGTGCCAAATCCAAATATGGGTTTATTATCCTAATGAGACAAAGTAATAACAAAAAACATCATCAGATGAGAATTTTCTCTTCGTAACCCATCAACTTGCACACCTCTATCCATACCTCCATACTTTCCTCAGTCTGCAATGGATGTGAAAGGGTCTGGACAGCAAAATACCATTGCAGGGATCTTAGAATCACCCTGATTTTTCTTTTTTATGGTAAATCAATCTGTGAAGAAGAAGCAATATGGGAAATTACACAGTCAATGTCAGTACTAAAAGAAGCTTTTAGTTTGTTGTGTAAAAACACTTTCTGAAAACTGAGATTTTCTTTTTAGTTGAAAAAGATATTTGGGCTATTGACTATAAGGCACATATACAGATCAAAATTAATATTCCTTACAAGTTGCTCTACTTGGCATTCATGATTGATTGATGAGATGTTGTGACATCACACTATAGTTCCTTTACCTAAGGGAAGCACAGGCTGCCTAGTACCTAGATATTCCTAGGTTTGTAATATTTTGCCTAGAGATCAAGTCATACAGATACAATTATAATGTCTTAGGAGAAAAAGAAGTATTTTGCCTTGTTCAAAAACATTATGGACCAGAGACTTGTTCTTGGAGAGGAAGATATGAATGGCTAACATTTTGGGAAGCCAGCCATATCCCCCCCTTTCTGAAATGGAATCTCATTAGTGACTGGCTCTCTGCATCAAGAAGAAAAACTTAGGAAAAAGAGCAGGCAGGACAACAGCCTCCCCTGATAGTTTTTTGCTCTTCAAGGACACATACTTGGAAACTCTGAGGCAGTGAGCCAGTTTTCCCTTTCAGCTGTATGTGCTGCTCAATCAGTGCACATACAGTTTTTAAATGCAGGTCTCCACCTTGTCTGAAGGGCAGTAATTAAGTGGGGTTCTGGTTGCCCCAGGCAGCCAGATAATAGGAACTTTGCTATCCTGATGAGCAGTCCCAGAGGATCTGTGCTTTTGGTACCTCCTGATTTGACTGCTGCAATGCACTCGATATGGGGCCACCTTGAGAAAAGCTCAGAAATGCCAGTGTTTGTGGCAGGTGGTGGTCTGCTCACTAAGCCGTGTGTCACGGGCAGGGGATTTCTAGCTGGCTTTGGGCTGAGTTCTTCAAGTGACTTCCTGCATCTTTTGTCCCAGCAGCAGTGACTAAGGATGTTCCTGTCTTCAGGTTTGGCCTTAGAGATGGTAAGTGGAAGAGAAAACACATCTCTGTTGAGAGCTGTTTTGGGGCTTGTCCAGAGAGATGAGACTTCCTCTTCATTGCTTCACTGGCTCATCATAGCTGAATAATTTCATCATTAACATAATGTTTTAACTCCAGATTTCTAAAAGCAAGTTGTTTGGCAACTATACATTTACAAGGAGTAATTATTTTCTCTATTGATTTATCTTATTTTTAATTAAGTTGCATTAACTCACCGTGAAATTATGAGATTATACTAATTGCACAGTGCATTGTTACAATCAGAATAAAATTCCTAGTTTGAAAAAACATTGAGAACAGCTGGAAATAATAGCTGGAAATAAAGTCATCCAGCTTTGAGGGGGCACTGTCATGAAGAGGATTTGCTGATCTGTAAGGCTTATATTAGTTTAACTTTGTAATGCATAGAGATCTTGCCTAAGCATTTTAAGTTAAAAAGAAATGGCAAAATAGTATTTTTAAAAATTATTTCTTCCTTGGCATACTTAATCTGATATTAAACAAAACTTCATCTGCTGTCAAGCACTTCAACCCTCTCATACTAGTGATCTGACACAAATGATGGGGTAATGAGAAGAAAGAGACATGTCAATAATATTCAATATCTTATGAAGTGTAAAATCTAGTTCATTTTCCAGGAATAAAACCAAAACAACATCTAGGTGGTCAGAAGTTTGTCAGGGATTCCAGAGTTACACATCTGCACTGATGGTACTTAAATGTTTTCAACAAGGATTGAAGTGAATTTGGAGATGCTACTGTGAGACATTGTTCGCCCTGATATGTATTTGTTGCAACATTTTTAAAAACCTGTTTCACTGAAGCTTACATATTTCACAGAAATTCTTGTCCAATAATTTCAGTGAACAGTTTGAATTTTGTATTAAAACAAAAGGAAGGAACCTGAGTTCTCCAAGAGACAGACAGCAAAGACAGTTCTATTCATTACCCAGCTTACTTTAGTTAATCTGGTTTCTTATCTAGAGGTTTTTTCCACTCTTTTTTTCAAATAAAAAATGCCCAATTGGTTCCACTTCACAGTATGAACCCTCAAGATTTATTCACAAAGCACAAGAAATGTTTTCCACGTGGAGTTGCTTGAGGGATTATAGAGGAAAAAATGGTACTTTACTCCAATTAAGCCAAGCAGAGCTGAAGATAAAGAACTTCTGAATTTCTGACTTAGTGCCTCATACTTTTAAACAGTTCTTCACAACAGGCTGTAGAGAGAAAGAGAAACTTTTACATGGTACAAATGTAAGACTCTCTAAAACTGAGTGAAAGTCTGAAAGTACATAACTCAAGTTTTACTTGCTGTAGAGATTCATGTCTTTTTTTTTTTCATAAAGAGCTCCTATGGCAGACATTACAATTTAAAGAAAACCCAACATTTTAGACTTCTTATTTACAATCTAGTTTTATTTCACTTTTTCTTTTTTAGGCCTGTAATAGATCCAGTAATTATGAAAATAGGTGTGTAGAATAATTTTGCAAGACAACTTTAAATACGTTAAGTCATTCTATCATAGAGTCATAGAACCATTTATATTTGAAAAGACTTTTAGGGTGAGTCTGGCTGTTAAACCAGCACTGCCAAGTCCACCACTAAACCATGCCCCCGAGGGCCCCATATACACCTCTAAATACTGCCAGGGATGGTGACTTCCCAGGTCTGCCTGTTCCAATTTTTGACAAAACTTTCAGTGAAATACTTTTTCTAATATCCAGTTTAAACCTCCACTCTTTCAACTTGAGATCACTTCCTGTTGTCCTGTTGCTTGTTACCTGGGAGAAGAGACTGAGACCCACAGCACAACCACTGACTATCAGGGAGTTGTAGAGAGCGATAAAGTTCCTAATGAGCCTCCTTTTCTCCAGGATAAACATCCCCAGATCCCTCAGCTGCTCCTCATCAGACTTTTGCTCCAGACTCTTCCCCAGCTCCATTGTCCTTCTCTGGACTTGCTCCAGCACCTCAGTGTTTTTCCTGAATTAAGGGGCCCAAAACTGGACACAGCACTTGAGGTGTGGCCTTGCCAGTGCCAAATGCTGGGGGTCAATCACTGCCTGGCCCTGCTGGTCACACTGCTGCTGATGCAGGCCAGGATGTCATTTGCCTTCTTGGCCACCTGGGCACACTGGTGGCTCTGTTGAGTACTTCAGCCTGATCTAAGATCTAAAGTAAATCACCTGTTTTCACCTGTTTATTTGTTTGTTTTCTTTCTAAGGTTAAATTTTGTGTTTGAGGCTATCTGAAGAATAAAAATAAGTTGTTATTGTCTTCCAGCATTCTATTAGCAGAGTGGGTAAAATGCAGCATATATATAGATATAGATATAGATATAGATATAGATATAGATATAGATATAGATATAGATATAGATATAGATATAGATATAGATATATTATACATATATATAACAGTATATAAGTGGCTACCAGCTGTTTTGATGGTTATGTTACCTAAAATTTCAACATTTAAATTTTAAATTAGGCCATGCACTTCTAGTTCAGCAGAACAAACAAACAAACAAACAAACAAAAAAAAAAAGCCAGCAAAATCTGTAATTCATTTACTTCTCCCTCCCTGTTTTGCAAAATAATTGCAGGAAAGAAAGTCAATACTAGAAACTCTTAGAAACATCTATTAAATAGTTTGGGGTGGGCAGATTTAAAAGGGAACTTCTGTCTCCCATGTTTCTAGACAAAACTTGAAGGTTCAGGGCAGTTCAAGACTGGAAAGTTCAAGGCAGCTCAAGAACTAGTGAAATATGATTTGGATTTCCAGTGCAAACCCTTTCAATTACTCTCTGGTTAAAGTCTGTGATTGCAGAGTGCCAGGTCTGCATACAGTCTGTAGAGAAAACAAAGCAGTAGTGGTGATCACTGCCTCTGGTACCTGCTAGCTAAGCAGAGAAAAAGCAAGACAGACATTCCTACAAAACTCTTGGAGAACTTTCTCCCATTGCTATGAATGCTGATAATAAATTACAACCTTTTCTTGCATTTAAAGCCCTTTCATTTTTCTCCATGCTGAACTCAGTGCAGGGAAGTCCTCCAGAAGCAATCCTCCTGTGCAGGTCTTAGGAAAGCCAAGGAGGTTACATAGAAATACTGGGCCCTGAATATCCTCTGTTGTCCGCTGTGCCCCTTGTGCTGTTTTTTTTCCCCTGTTCCCACAGGTGTGAGACTCCCTGTTTGCTTTCAGGCAGACCTGGGCTATGCCAACAGCCAGGGCAGAAAGTGTCAGTGAAAGGCACAGAAGTGTCTCTCGTTGATCTAGAGACCCAATAATCAAATGTAAATGATGACACTCAAAGAGTTATTCCTCTAAATCTTCTAGTGGTTTAAAAAAAAAAAAATCTAGAGGAGTGATTCAAAGTCCCCTTGTTGCTGATTAACTCTGTAAATGCATTTTCATGTTGCATTTTCTTTCCTTTTAGATGGCCTATGTTAAAGCATACAAGGTTATTAAATTGCAAAATTGCAGTTAAAGAAATCGAATTCAGAGTCAAAATGAAGTAGCCACTCCCCGTACTATAATTCCTCTTACGTAAAGGTAAGATTTCATTGAAAGGCATTGTAAGAGCAAATTAAAAGATCCCTATTTCTGTGGGAAATAGACTGGCCCATAGAACAGTCAGCTTGATTTATTTTAAGCAGTGTACTTTATGTAAAACTTCCAAAGGTAAGAGAAGAAAGAACTACTAATGCTTTTTACATCCCAGTCATTGCAAGAAGAGATCAGGAAAAACTGTGAATGCAACTGATGACAAGTTTCAGGAATCAGCCCTTAAATTTTCTGGGAATACATGAGATTGGCAAAAGATAACAGCCTTGTTACCCCAGAGTGAGGCCTCTTAGCTTAACAGCATGACATGGTCTATATATCACAAATAGCTTGACAGCTCCCTCACAAAATACTCCTGTATTTGAAGTGTACAAAGTGGAACAAATTAGTATGAAATGACTCTAAGACTGCACCTAACCACTTTGGGGCAGCTGTGCAAAATTCCTACTGAATCCAGAGGTCCAGCATCAGGGCCATAATGACTGAAAGACAGCATGACTTAGTTAACGATGAAAGACAACGCTGATTATTTTGCTCTGCCACCAAAAAAAAAAAAAAAAAAAATTAAAAAATAATAGAAATTACTAACGACTGTACTGGAAATCAAGGAAAAAAAATAAGGAAGAAAATTAAGGAAAAAATTGAACGATGCGTTCGAGGACCGATACTAAAGCCTAAGTAGGTAGTACTGTTGGAGCTGCCGAGAGCCGAGAAGTGCCTTTGGTGGCGGTGCAAGAAGGCACCAGCAGGAAGGGCAGCCCCGTGAGGGGCCGGAGGGGCGGCTCTGTACGCCTGCACCCCGAGCGCTCCGGCCGCATCCCCGAGCGCTCCCGTCTCATCCCCGAGCGCTCCGGTCTCATCCCCGAGCGCTCCCGTCTCATCCCCGAGCGCTCCCGCCGCATCCCCGAGCGCTCCCGTCTCATCCCCGAGCGCTCCGGCCGCATCCCCGAGCGCTCCCGTCTCATCTCCGAGCGCTCCGGCCGCATCCCCGAGCGCTCCCGTCTCATCCCCGAGCGCTCCGGCCGCATCCCCGAGCGCTCCCGTCTCATCCCCGAGCGCTCCCGTCTCATCCCCGAGCGCTCCCGTCTCATCCCCGAGCGCTCCCGTCTCATCCCCGAGCGCTCCCGCCGCTCAATCCGCGCAGGGACCGCGCCACCTCCTGGCGGCTCCTCTCGCGGCACCCGGCCCGCAAAGTGCCCCACTCTTCCCCTTTCTCCTTCTCCTCCTCAGAAATGTCCTTTAGCGGCTGCTACCGACTGAACGCCCTCCCACTGCGCGATGTAGAGGACAATACAGTGTAATGCATTTTGTCTCGGGCAAGGGACAAAGAAATAAGATGTTTTTTTCTCTGCCGGGGAAGTTTGATGAACTGAAAATTGGCCCAGCATCTGTTTCTTATATTCAAGTCAACTAAACTGGAAGAACTTGGCGTGGTTCTGAATAACACGACCATCCTGCTGCACTAATCCCCTGACAAATGTTAAATATAGATTTCTCCTCGAATTCCAAGTCGGGTAAATTCCATTTTAGCTGCCCAGTTTTCCATAACTAATGATAAGTATTATTTGTATAAACAGCAGGGATTAACAGGAACTGTCTTTTTTCCTAGAAATAAAGGCATTTTTTCTCATAGAGGCAAATTAATTTTAAAAAATCACATTAATATCCCTAAGACACGGTAGAATGTGGTACTGATTTTGTTCCCAAAGCAGAAATTCTAAGGCTGAATTATTTGGAAAATGTCTTAAGCACAAGTGCTCTTTTTTTCTGATTCCAGTTGGGAGGATTATATGGTGAGAGAGATGATTTATGCATCATTTCAAATAGGAGCCAGGCCCGACCTAATGTTTCTTTCTCTTGAGTTCCTTTTGTTTTCATGCTGCCAGGCTTCTTAAATTCTACTTATGCCAGTATCAACCAATCAGTTTAAAAAAGTTATTCTCTTGGTCTTGATCACCTTTCTCTGCTCTCGTTGCTGCATTTTGAGTTGTTAGGAATCCCTAGGGAAACACAGTACCTGTACATGTTACCACTAATTGACTTCCACATTGCTGTCTAGTGGTTCTGCCTACTCTTATGTGTAAGGACAGCATGAATGGATTGTTATTAACTCTCCTCCTAGCCAACATAGGCAGGAGATCTAAATAAAACTCAAATATTTAAATCCACTTGGGTAATTTGAGTTGCATACTCTCAATGTAAGTTCCCAAAACACATCTTTGCAGTACTTATTTCCCATTTGTTTACCATCCTTCTTCTTCAGACGTTAATGATGTAAGACAAACCATTGATCTGATTTGTACAGTCCTAATACGTAGCCATTGTTTGCAATTATTTTTCACATTTTGCTCTCCAATCATTTTGTTTATGCTCAGTGATGCTAATTAGGTTTAAAACCTCTAGTTGTAAGCTGTATTTTTCTTTCACAGTGTTTGACATTTATTTTGTGTAGGCTGTGACAACCCCTATGTTTATAAATTAATGGGGTATATTATTCTAAATAGTCTAGCCAGCAGAAAATAAAACAATAATGGTAGGTATTTTTTGAATTTCATTTGAGTGGGGAAAAAAAAATCCTATAAGGACAGAATGGAATTTGCATAACTAGCAATTAACTGAGTAGAGCAGAAAACTAAATACTGAAAAGATGTTTAAATAACACATCACTTTCATTACAATTTCAAAATTGTTCTCAGTCACACAGAGATGAATGACTCTTTCAGCTGAGCTGTTGTTCCAAAAATATATCAATGACTCTAGTTCTTATAAAAGTTTAGGTGATATTTGCTTATAAAAAGATATTTCGTGCTCAAGAAAATGTTAGATCCAGTAGTGAAAATACTAAACTTTAAAAAGTTTGATAACAGAGGCAATTACATACGAATAATGATAATTCAGTATTATGCATTTTTGTTGTGTCTTTAGCCAAGGTAGAGAGGTTTGTTGAGGTAACTGTATTGCTGCATAGGTGTATGCAATTCTAAATTGTATTTAGAGCTCTGCCTTGCATTAATACAGATCCAGGTCACTTGAAGATTGGCCTAGAATTTGCTTGAAACAAGAGTTAATTTCCAAGGTCATTTAAGATGAAGAATCATAACGAAAGTCAGAACTTTCTAGCAAATGCAGCTCTGTTATAATTTGGAATATGGAATCAGGCTTTGCAGACTTGCTCTGAAATGCTTTGTTTGCAGTTACCAGAGATCCTAAAAAAGCTTGAGGTGTCTATAGCTCTCCTAAACTCACCAGTATCAAGGACCATAATATCCCCACTTTTAAGACAAAAAATCGGGGTGAAGTGCAAAGAATAAACGATTAATACAGTGACAAAATGTGCCAACTCTGCTCACATATCAAATAATTAGATCACATGTGTTCATTTGACCTCATATTCTTTGATCTGTATCTTAAAAACATCAGTGAAGGCCTGGTCTCTCTTCAAGAAAAGAGCAAAATAAATTAAATGAAATTTTTGAAATTATTTAATTTCTACTGTCCCCAGATTTTGGAATCTCAGACATTGTATGCCTCTCTGTGTGGTGCTGTTGGCTGCAACTTCCACTTCCATTGGTACATCTCTCCTTGTATGTGAGACTGGCTTTTTTCTCCATATACACTTTGAAGTCCAAGTGTCCCTGAATGAGGTTTCAAAGCCTTACTGTGCCAAGTGGGTTAGACTGGGTTGTACATTTGCTGGAACTGATGGAAGACTGCCCAGTGATGCTTATGATGCTGGGACAAGGCCTTCAGCGATCTGCCTAAAGAAAAGCTGCAGGATGCATCTTCAAACATTGCAGGGCTTCTCTTAAGATAAAGGTTAAATTTTTTTCAGGAGGAAAAGCGGAAATCAGATCATGAATCTTGGGTCATTGAGGATACCACTGAAGGTGACAAAAGAATTCCATTCTTCCCGTTTAATCTGTCTTGTATTTGTTAAATACACAGTGGAAAACAAATATAAAATCTCCAACACGACAAAATGCTTTATCATGGTTTTCCCATCACAACATAGTGCAATATTATGCAAAGCTAAAACATGCATACATGGATTATCTTTGGTTTATCTCTCTTTTTTCCCCTTAAAACTGAAACAGTTCACCTTTTTTCCCTCCCCCACATTAAGGAAAAAAACCCCAACTCTGTCATGACTGTTAGATTTCCAGGTGATCCGTGACATTTGACAGAGAACTGTAAGAAAAGGCCAGAAATCTGGCAGGGATTAATGGCACTTTTGCCAAGTGATGAATTCTGCGGTCCTGGAAATCTGGCATTTTGCATTCTGTCAAGATCAGAGCCGTTTTTAAGCTGTTTAAGTTGTGATTATTTTCTCACATCCGTTTCCTTGAAAACTAATTGTAGATCTGAAGTTGCCTTTTTTAAATAATTCATAAAAACATAAATCCAAAGGAGGGTGGCAAAGGTATACAGAAACCCAGTGAAGTACAAAGAAAAGGGTCAAGTCAGCTGTAGTTATCTGAGCACTTCTCCGACTCCTGAAGTACTTAATTAGGCTTGTCTGACTGTTTGGCCCTGGGTTGATTTTTTCTTTCAAGAGAGCTGTTGACCTAATGGTATATTAAAACACACTCAGCTGTAGCTTCAAAATGGTTACAGAAAACATTTGTAAATGCTGCTGTTTTGGCAATATGGAAAAAAAAATGTAGGCTAGCTAGTGAAATTCATGCATTTATAATTTTTTTTTTCATGTTACTGAATAGCCTTTTAGCTCTACCAATTACACAGATCAGCTAGACAACATAATTTAATGTAGGCAACAAAATGCCCAGAAGATCCTTATCTACGAAAACAAGAACTTCCCCAAGTTTTGGAGGGTCTCCCAACCAGGCAATTAATTGAACTAATTCAAACAAGCATGTATAAAGTTTATAGCTTCTGGAATTATTGCTGAGCTTACAGAAGCATGTTAAAGATTACATCCTCAAAACTTTTAGATCAATTATTTTACAGTAGGAGTAGATCTCTTGTTTTAAAATGCCTCTTTGTGCTGATCCATCATTTTTCCTAATATAGACTATTTTTGCAGAACTAATTAGTAACTTATGCCCTGGAGAAAATTCTGTCTGTTGGTTTGTCCTGTTCTTAGAAAAGAGAATTTTTATGCTTTTATTCATTGGAAGAAAATCCTCTTCTGTGAAGACAGAAGGAAGGAAGAAGATCTTAGAAAGAAGAATAAGAAAGAAAAAAAAAATAATCCAAACCTAAAAAGCAACCCAGATTCAACAGAGCTGTAGCCACAGCTGTTTTCAGAGGGAAAAGGGTTTTATCTTCTGCTTGTTTGCCAGTCCAAGGCTTTCCCACTAAGAGCTGTTCAAATGAGCAATCCTGTGATTACTAACACCCTCCTCTTAATAATTTGGATGTGACGTCTCCCTCCTTCCCCTCAGCATGGTACCAAGCAGGCTCCCGTTTTATATTTTGTTGTTGAAAGGGAGGCTGTCAGGGTTGACATTCTGAAATATCCATCTGGCTCCTTAAATGCTATCATGTCTCTTTTGTTTTCCCAAGTCTCCGATGAGAAGATGTTTGTCACTTAATTGCTGCTGAGGATCACAGATGATGGTTTATAGGTTTAGGCAAATTGCAGGCAGCACTTTGTTAACAAACGGTAGAGCACAATGGTACTTCATAATTATCCTATAGAGCTCAATTGGCCCTTAACGGCACCTGCATGTACAGCATCAGGGAGCCTTGTTTCAACACAAAAGCTCCTTCTTGTTAATTAACCTGTGTGCACTTGTTACAAATGAAACCTATTTGTTTCCACTTAATATATTTGCAGCTAGTTTAAATATTCATTTATTATTATGCTTGTTAAGTGAGGAGTGGAGAAAAATAGTTTGGATCACTTTCATTAGTATGCATTGAGCTTAAAAGAGGTAGCAAATAGACCAATATGTCAAGTGTGTTCCTTTGTGCTTTCCTTCTTCCTGCTTTGTAGGTCCCCAAATTAGGCTAACAAAGATGTATATCCATTGCTGATTGAAATAATACACAAGGAATGATAAGTATAGGCGCTTCTGTGAAAAAATCAACAATTTCTCAGAAAGGGGCTTTGCACCAAATGACAAATACAACTCATTCTAGCTGAAAAATGCCTTTAATGGCATGTTTAAAATTTGTATGTATGCATACAGCTTTTATTTGTGTGTAAAAAGCTGTGAAATAAAACTGTATCCAGTGTATTTAACAGCTATGCCTTTATTCATGCATTTCTAGCACAGATGCCCTTTAATCTTTAACCAACGAGGTTACTTCTATATTAGCCTTATGAGCAGAGCAACCTTTTCTTTTTTAACTGATAGAAATTGGAGAGGAACTGATAGAAATGGCTATGTGTTTATTAGAGACTATTAGTGCTTATAAAAGACCATTAATTCAAGTGCATAATGACATTAATAAACAGTGATTGTTGTTGTTACCTTCCATTTCTATAAAGAATATGCCAAATGTTTTTATTCCTATTACTGGCAAAACAAATACATAGATTTTTATTATTTGTTTCTGTTTTTGTGTAGCTTTGTGGTCTGAAGATTTTCAACGATTTTTTTTCATGTGAGTAGTCACACAAATAGTACAAATTGCAGAGCAGATGAAGCTGAGCAGTCAGGAAAAGCTTAACTTTCCTCCTTCTTTTTGTTTGACTTTTTGAAGTTATTTCTAAAGTTTATCACTACAAGGGAATATTATCCAATACAGCAGAGTTCCTTCTGAAAAGAAGCACAAAGGACAGTCATAATTTCTTGATTAGCCAGTGTGAATTCTGTATAATCCTGCTTCCTTCTGAGTAGTTTCTGCTAACAGCACTGACAGTGGAACTGAGTCCAGAGAATTGAAATTTCCCTTTTCATAGCAGATGAACATTCAAGTTAGGTGGAGGAGGGGGGAGCAAAATTTTGGCTGCAGATTAGTTCTTATGACAGCATAATGGGAAATATCAAAAATACACTTATGTATTGATGTGACATGCATTCTAAAAGCTGCTGATCTATTGTTGTGATACTTTTATTTAAAATTGGTTGAATAATGCATTTTAGAATAGGTTAGTATTGCCTCTTACTTAGAGTAATATATCTAATTTCTACCAGTTCATCATGATCATGTATTCTAGCCATTTTATTTAAAATTTCAACTTGCTAAGGGGAATTATTAATGCAGAGAAAATTATAAGTTTCGTGTAATGCTGCACATTTAGTAGAGATAGCAGTCAATACAGCTCAATAAGGCAACAATTAAATGGGGAAAGTAGACCTATACATGTAGTTGTGTGTGTGTGTGTGTGTATGTGTGTGTATTTGTGCATAGTCACGTTTTATGTGTGTTTATACTTCAATTTATTTAGAAGGGAATTTAGTGTTTACACGACAGGTTGAGGAGCCAAATGATGTAAGTACTCTGTAATCACAGAGCAAGCATGAGGGATTTTGTAGCAGAGGAAGCTTCAGCATCTCATCCTCCAAGAATATATAAGATTCAAATATTGCTATTCTTTTAATCATGGTTTCAATGCTGAGGCTTCCAATATGTAAGTGCAGAGAAGGCCCCTGTGATGCATATGTATCTTGCAGGCTATAGATGGCACTAAATCAGCAGCCACCTTTGGTTATTATTGATTCGCAGTGGATTTCAATAGTTGTTTAGAAGTGAAGGTGCTTATCAGGTCAATGAATGCTCAAAGCCCTAATGAACTCTCATTAAAACATCTTTCATTTTCCAGGACCCCCAAATCATTGCAAGTCTCCAGCATGACTTCTTCAGTTATTTCCAAAGCAGGTGGGAAACCAAGGCATTATTTTTTGCTGCCTTTGTGTTTTTGTGATATTTTCATGCCTCCTGGCAATTTGTACAGTTGCAAAAGCATGGAAGATGCTGCTTCTACCAGCTTATATGGCATCTGTTCCTCTCAGGTCCACAACAGAATCTGAGAGAAACAAAACAGCACAACTTTCAGCAGTTTAAAGTGTGTCTACCGCTGTTACAGCAAGCTTTATTTTAAACCCTTTTCATCTCTCCCAAATGCATCCAGCTAGTGAGAGCTTTCTCAGCCCCTCTTTAAGATATACTTTTGCACAGTCCCTAGACTAGATTACTGGGCTACAACCCTCTGTTTTTCACCTGTGAAAAAGCAGCAAATCCAGACATATTTGGTGCCTGCAAGGTTGCTTCTTCAAAACAGGGCATTATTTATTCATTGCAGAGTACACAGCTTTCTGAGAAGGGAGATAAAACAGTGGAAGCCCTATTTCTGAATCTTGCTTATTCCTGTGAGTTTTGTTAACTTTTCCTTTCATACTGGACACCCCTTTCCTAGCCTAGGAGATACAGGCAGTTGCAGTGTCCCCTGCTTTCATTACCTCCCTGCAGCATTTTGTTATAAACAAACACTCCCTTCTTTAGCCAGGGATTTATTTCTTTCCTAACCAATTTAGTTTCCTATTTCTCTGAGGCTTTGGTCAGGCAAAACACACTTGTTAGCCTGGCTGGAGACAAGCAGGTGCCTATCTCACAGTTAATAGCTCCCTGCCTTCTTCCTTGTCGCTTGGCTTTTCTCTGGACATTGCTCAGCTCTGCCATTGCTTCATTTTTTGCTTGCTTTTGCCTTAAAAACCTCTTTGATTTAATTCCCTATAGTCAGGTGAAATAACACCAACTTAGAAAATGTAGGTACCTACTGCATTCAGAGAAAATAATACTTCTATTTCCCTCATTAATCCCAGAGGATTTTATGACTCAGAAGATAAAAGGAATGGAAAGCACTTACGATAAAGACTGTGTTCCAGAAGGGGATTATAAGGCAGGATTTTTGCTAAGATGAGGACCTGCTATCCCCTGCATTTCTCACTAGTATGTGTTCCACTACCAATGGAGCATGTGATTTTTCTTCATCTCTCTCTTGCTTCAGACTGTGCTCTCCTAGACCCCCCCTCAAATGTCCATACCAAGTTGTTTTATACAGTGGTGAGTGCTATTTTGCTCACCTGCATGTTTTGTGCTCATACCTTTCAGCATGTGGAGCTGTTTACATCATGTTCACTGCTATAATCAATGATAAAAACTGTCTAGGCATCTGCTCTGCCACAGCCATTCCCAACATATCCACAGTCTCATCTATGGGCTTCCTCTGTCCAACTTTGTTTTCACATTAGGAATGGTATGTGCTGCACTGTCTGTTTCAAGCCTTTTCCAGCCTCTGAGGGTTGCCCAGCTGACTCTGACCAAGGAAGAATCTCATGACAGGTGGTGATGCAGTGTGTGTCATCGAGAGGCTGGAAGAGAGCTCAAATGCTGCATGTCCTGTTATGTTCATCTTATTTTATGGCATGCACAGCCCCTACCCCTGTTTGCTGCTTGTGTGTCCAGGAGTCAAGTGTCTCCTGAAACAGCACACACCCCTGAACTGTGCAGCCACCAAGATTAGAATTTGAGTGGGCACTGGGAAGTGTGCTCCACCTTCTTCTAGAGCTTCTTGGAGTCACGAGACATTGTATGGAAAGATCGCCCCTTAGATTTTCTTCTGCTCCCCGATGAACAAAAAACCAATTGTACTATCAAAATCAACATCTCTCTCTGCTCCAGATGGACTTTCTTTACTCTAATATAGGCCTTGTCTCTTAAAATCTATATATGTTCTGTGATATGGGGCTGCCCATACACATACAATATATACAGATAAAAGTGAGTGCTTCCACCAATGGATTCACTGATGGTGAGCCTTCCCATAGTATAGAATCAACTTTGGAAATGTAAAATTCAGATATATAAGAACTTGAAGTAAAATCCACAGAGGCATGTTTTGGATTTAAACCCTACCAAAGTACCTGAACAATTTTAGATATTTCATGTCAATAGTGTGATCAGAATAAAAGCCTCCAGAGGCAGTCTACAGGGGGTCACACTTCCCTGGCTGGCTAAACTGAAACATGTAGAAGTGAAATGTGTTTTATGTCCCAGAAGCTCAAGGCCCTGCTCAATGAAGAGCTAACATCAGCCTGAACTCATAAGATAATTGCATTATATCCCTTTCAAAAATCAGTCTTTTTTTGTGAAATGTCTTCACAGTGCAGGTTTCCTTCCTGTTCAGTAGCTAGAAGATCCACTTTAAAGAAGATGTGGTTTTAACACGCCTTTCATTGGCAGAGGTTCAAACCCGCCGTTCCCACCTCTCAAGGGATGCCCTAATCAATGAGCAACCATCTGCTCAGGGCAAGCAGGGGAGGGCTTCCTCCACTTCCCTTCCTGGTGTCCTCCCCCTACAGTGGAAGAAGTTGTCATGACTAATCGGGCTCAGTAGCCAAATCACCCTCCTGAGAACAGGGGAGATTCTGGTTCCTCCTCCTGGTTCAAAGGCTGCTTCTGCAGTAAGCAAGATGCACTTCATGTGAATCAGATTCCACACCTTTAGTTACATAAAGAGCTGTGAGCAGAGTGAACTCTAGGTGAACACCCACAGATCCATATTAATGCATGCAAAGGCATGTGTATATACAAATATATATATATATATGTATAGACATTAAATTAACACCCTTGAATCTTTTTTACATATAGTAAAGATGACAATAGACAGTAGAACCACTAGACAATAACCTCATTAAAATATCTCAGTAAAAATATTTGTGACAAAAGAAAAGTTATCTGTTTTGGTTTTTTTAAGACATCACTTTTGCACAGGAAAAAAAAAGACAGAAAATAAAATGTCAGGTTTTGGTTACTAAAAACAGGGACAAATCTTGTTTTTCAGTCGTCATGTCAAAAAAAAAAGAGACTATTTTTAAAAAAGTAAATAAAATTATATCTATTTTTAGGGAAAAAAGTGTGCATGGGAGCAGACTATATTTTTTTTTTGTTAGAAACAGCATTACTTATTGAAGGTAATGTCATTAAATTAACTGTGGTGTATCTTAGGGGAGCATAGGAAATCTGACATGCTGAAAGCTGGGACACATTTTTCCCTGTGAGAGACAGCTGCTGAGTCGTTGTTTTGCCTATAAAGTGCCATAGATAAAACACTGGGAGTTGGACAGAAGAGGCTTTAAGCCATGATATGTGATTCACTGTTGTGCAATTTGGTAATTTCTGTTCCTCCCCCCCAAAAAAACCAACTCAAGAGGTGAAACATTTTTTAAAGAATTCTAAAACAATTATATATATTTCAACTGCAGGAAGTGGTTCTGAATTTCTAGTGTCTCTTGGTGATCACATACCTCATTTCTGTTTATTAACCTACCATAATGAGGTTTTGTTAACCCTTTGTACAGCTGAGTACCATGACTTTTTACATATCAGCTTGGACTGTCACATGGTTGACTTAGCACCAGTGAACACTTCACCACAGATTCATTTTCCTCAATTTGTTAAGTGGCTAATTATAAAGGTTCACAAAAGAATTGACACAAGGGAAGGAGACAGACACACTTCTGTCAGCAGCCCCATGAGGCCTGTACAAGTGTCACTTGTAAAACAGAACACAAATTAAACAATGGCTATAATAAGATCTAGGGGCTGGTGGATAATGAAAGAAAACTTCCTGTGTAGATGCAAAACAGACACTAAATGGGTTGTTTTTATGTTTGACAACAGGGCCCTTATGTAACTCTTAATGAATTCTGAGTCTGCTGTTAAGGTAATGTTCTTGGACTAGACTAGATGGTAACAAGCTAAATAAAATGACTACTATTTATTTTGTGTCAGTGACTGTGATGTCCAATTTAATTTCCATACTGTAGTATATCACTAAGATTTTTTTTTAAAGCAGAGTACAGTGCATGCACTCTTTCCCAAATAAGTAGATATTTAGGAATTTGTTAGCAGATAATACTGAAAAGTGAACAGTGTTGTATTTTAAGAATAAATGCAATCAATGTGTTAACAAATCATTTGCTCTGTCTACACTCATCAGCTCCTTATTGCAAATAGCTGAACTTAAGCTCAAGAATGAATTTAAGCAGCAACCTTTTCCTCAACTGCAAGATTTCTATACAGTAAACTAGACTTTATTTTGTTGGTTTAAGTATTTAATGAAATGGAATGAATGTCTTCTTGTGCATGTGCTGTTTCTTCCACTATAATACTGCTATTCTCTATGCATAGTGTTTGCATCATTATGTAAGACATTTGCAAATATGGTATGGTGTGTTTGCCTATGGGAAAACCCTCTCTTCTAATGTATTCATGAAAGATAAATTAACAGTGCTTTAGGTATGATAGAAAGATTCATAGTATAGTCTATTATAATGCCGATATTAAAAAGCAAGCTCATCATTTAATAAGAAAAATGTTAATCTTTCAGAATCATGGCAATATGTTTTATTTCTGAGAATGTCTTCCCTCCACCACTGTCTTTTATCAGTTATAATTTTAGTTTACCATTTGTATTAGGCTGATATCTAGATAATAGTCAGGACGCCATTGTGCTGACACTGTACAATGACAGCATACCTACCAGAAATATCTTTGTTTCACTTTTCTTTTTTCTTCTGAGTGTCTTTCTTCCCTTGATCTTCCCCTTTTATTTCACTGTACAGACCCCAAGCATATCTTCTCCAGGAAGCATATAGGATACTTTTGCAAGTCTCAATTAAAAAAAAAAAAAAAAAAAAAAAAAAACAACAAAAACCAAACCCACAACAGCAGGTATGAAGCAATTTTCTGCAGGATGGTGCAACTCCTGATTTTCTGCACACACCTGATTTTCAGGTGACAAATACAGGCATTCTCTGTCCACCTGGTCAGAAATGCTAGAAACCTGCCTGCAGGAAGCTGTTTCCCACAGTTAAATCCTGCATTTATACTTCTCTAGCAGATACACTGATTTCCTTGCCTCTCTGTTCTTGTATCAGCTGAGGTCTTAAAGTTGCACTGTAGCCCAAACTACCCAGCTGTCACCACCAGGTTGATTTCTGTGCCCACCCTAGTCCTGAGCAGAACAACTGCCTGCTCCAGAAAGGATGCCCAGACACAAGCTCCTAAATCTTACATTCAAAAACCCAGAAGCCATTAGTTTCAGCTACTTCACTCTGAAGAGTAGAGACCCAACACGGCAGAGCTATCAAACTACAACTTTTGCTTTCATGGAGACATTTAATGGAACAGAGGAGAAGGACTACAAAGGAGTATTATATTGGGCAAGGACAAACAGAAATCCAAGAAACTGAATCCTTTGTCTGCCCTTAGACATGTCGGGTTCTTATCTAGTTATCTTTCTTTTTCCATATGTATCTCACTGTCACCTTCTGAATGCTTGCTTGTACCACATCTCTATATCCATTCTGTCTCATACCAGTGCTCCAAATTTCTCATTCAGTTATTTTCAGTTTCATGTAATCTGCACCAATTTCCTGCGTGTACTCCCCTGGGCTATGTACAGCAGTCAGCCAGAACATCATCTATGGAAGTACCCTGCAGTTAAATACGTTTTCTTATTGAAACAGAAAGATTTAGCAGGAACTGTTGGTATCCATGGTATCTTTGTCACTAGTAGATTTGGGCTCACAGTGTGTAGCTGAGGAGAGAACCCTGTACAAGTATAGTCAGAGCAAACTGTTTTACCATACATCGTTTGGAGGCAGCCTACAGAAGGACCTAAGGTTTCTCATAGCAGAACAGGGCACTAGTGGGTTATTGTATATCCTGACCTGGGAAGTGTACTTACGCACTTTCACAATTCAAAAATTTTGGAAACTTGAAGAACTTCAACTTTTTTTGACTGAGATCCTGAACACCTTTCTAAGTGCTTTTTCTTCCTTATGACTGCTGTTTCAGTAAAGGGAGTGCATCATGCTTCATAAGCACATTAGCCCAAACACAATTGCTCAGAAAATACAGAAAGACATAGCAAAGAGTCATCCTTCACTGATTTTTTTTTCATCTTTATATTGTATCTGTTTCTCCCTCTCTTCTGGTTCCTTTTCCTTAACTGTCTCAGACACATCATTCTCTTGCCAGTAAGAATCCTGAATAATGAAGACAGAAGTCCTTAGAGTTTGCCTTTTGGTTCCTCATTCTGTCACCTTTTCTCATGTCATACTGATGTTTTTTTGGACTTGTTTGGTAGACCTTCCTCCCTTACCAAAGAAGGATACAGTGGCAGAAATCAGAGCAACCTAATGTGTGAGTCAAATTTTTAAGGATCCGGGTCATCTAAACTCCTGCTAGAGCATGCTTTAAGTGAAGGTTATCTTTCCCTTAGAAGTCAAGGTCAATACAATATCTCAGCCTGGTTTAGATATAACTAACAAAATCTTAAATCTTTGGGTACACAAAAGGTTTTTCACCTTATACTTTGTCAAATATTGAAAGAGAGCTTTTTGAAATAATGGGGTTATTGCCATAACCTAGTGTGGCAACTTTTCTTTTTATGCTAGCGTAAAAAGGGCTTAAGGAGAGTAGGATGATATCAAGTCTTGATTAAAAGCCTACACTAAAAAGATTTCCAGATTTATTCTGCAAATTAAAGTAACGATCAGTATATGTCTTACAGAAAACAGCATTAACCCTCAGCTTCCAATTTTTCAAGAAAGATTACTAATAACTAATCAAGGTTAGTAATTAGTAAAAACTAATTCAAGATTAGATTAGTAATAACTGGAATTTTTAATTACGTGTATAGTTGGATAGGTGTAGACTGCATGTAAATATACAGGCCTGATTTGTGCAATCAAAATGCTTGCCAGATGAAAGAAACATTTTTTATCATATAGAAAAACCTATATAATAAAATTCATGTTTGACTTTAAAGAAAAGTATTTAAATATGATTTGGCATATAAACTGAACTCCAGTGAGACTAGAGAGTCACTGTATAGAACTGCAGGTGGAAGCTCCTGGCATTCCACAGCTATCAAAGGAATCATTCAGAACTTCATAGACAGCCTCACTATCACAGTTTCATAAGCACAACTGATACATAAAACAGTTTAATATCTGCCTAACCACTTATAAGTGTGGTAACTTGCATGATCATCAACATGTATGATCACTCTAAATGGATGCACAAATAATTGTACAATCACTTCTACACATTGTCCTGAACCTTTATAACATTAGAAATTGGGACTATGAGTTTTTTGCCTAAGGGAATATTCACTGCCTTAAGTTACATTAATTCATTTCAGCTTTGTATATACATTCAAAATAAAAGAATTTGCATTTTTAAAAGGTAAAATATTCACCATCCAAATTAATAATACTTTCATTAAAAATATATTCTAAATATTCTCTGGGTAGCATTTGAATTTTAAGCCATCATTAGTGGATTCTGATTCAGCTTAGAGTCTTTTTTTTTTTCAATGTCTGTCCTATTCATTTTAAATTTTGAGCATAAATGTATTTCCCCCACTATTTGAACCAAGCTATTATTATAGGATTGAAGTTTTCTGGTGAATGAAGAAGTCCAACTGCTTTTCATGACAAAGTTGGTAATTAGAAGGCCAATTTAATGGTGAATCAGGCAGAAATATTCAAACCATGACAAATTACTTTAATAATACAGCTTGCAATGCTTGAACAGAAATAAATTTCACTTCTGAAACTCTCGCCTTTTTCTGCCTGCCTGGAAGATAAAACTGTCCAGGAGGTATTTTGTACCCTTTATTCAGTAAAGCTTTTACTAGAACTAAAGCAGGCCAAATAGCTTGCAAATGCAAAAACATTATTCAAGTTCTTATGATTTTTTTTACCTGAAGGTAAGCTGTGTTGAGAATTCTGTATAAGTCAAAGATTTATTTTTTTTACATCCTGCTTAAACACTGCAATAGTGTTTTATTGTTTTATCTCTGACTTGAAGCATTAGCAATAGTCTACATTGGCTTCAAAACTGAAAGCTAATTTCGGTGTTTGTCATAAGTTTGTTAAGGCCACATGCATTCCACAGTTTGAAAAATTTCATTATTCTGTCCATGCTGGGGCTTTGTAATTGGATAGTAAGGATGTTCAAAGACTAATTTAGTGAATTGCACAATATTTTAAATGGAATTATGCAGGTTTATGGGGCCTCAGGGGATTGAGCTAGGAGCCTCTTGAGAAAATCTGTTTATCAGTAAATGATATTAGCAGCTTTCACCTAGCTTTTGTCTTCATTAAATTGCTGCTCTTCCAATTGAGGGTCACATCTGAGGACTGCTTTGATAATTTGTCATTATTGTCTTGTTTATTGGAGCATAAAGTTGATACAGCAAAGGTTGTGCAGTTTATATACAATGTGCAAAGAAGTTTTACCAGCCAGCCCTGCCAATCTTTTATGATAGCAAAACATGTCAGGACACAAGAAATTGTAACTTGTCCAGTATTCTAATATATTTTAAATCAGCACACCCTCTGTATTTAATTCCTGATGTTTTCTAATTGCATGCAACGTTTTGTACTCCAGGTTATATAGGATTGCATTTTCTTGCCTTCTGACATTTTTAACTGATGGTCTGAATTATTTCTTTTTTTTTAAATGAAACATCTTTTTTTCCTGCTTGCTGTCCCCTTTCCAGAACTCTGGATTTACCCTTGTGTAAATGTGACCAGGGTTTGTCCCATCAATTGAATTCAATTTCTCATAAAATAGCAGATTCAGTCCATATTTTAAAGCACCAAGGCCACATTTACATTTTTGTTTACAGTATAGAAGTTCAGTAAAAAGACATTTCAATGCTCCTATTTATGGGAAGAATAATTGTAGATACCGACTGTGTCATCCAATCATTTGTTTCCTTTCATGTTACCATAGAAAAATTGTAATTTCTCTGATGGTAACTGTAGGTGAGATGCATCAATGCTATAGTCTATATAGATTGAGAGACTATTGCCCAGCCTTAGACATGTGTCTTCAGGCCTCCTGTCAGTGAATTATCTATCCTTTCAAATTTTATATATGTGTAGGGATCATATACTTTTTATAACATGTGTGAATTAGGCTTATTTAAAGCACTTGAAAAGGCTTGGCAGTATTGCTGCATTTTTTATGATTAAATTATCCTGCAGCCTAATGTGAGAGTGCAAGAGCACTCTTCTTATATTTTATACCCAATTCCCGAGAAAAACTGAAACTTCTGAACTGAAAATTATGCAAGTTTCTACCTGAAGCACTTAAATGTGGGATAAATTGGGGGGAAGGGGGGGTTTGTTTGTTTCTAAGAACCAGTCGTTACAAAAACACCAATCAAATGTACTTTTTCTTCTTTTATTAAAAAGAAAAGACATTCTTGACAAGCACTAATCTTCATCAGTAGTTGCCTTCAGCCATATCAAATGAAACCTTTCTTACTGAAAATTTTTTCTACTTAAGAACCTGTTCCTGGAAATTTTTCAATATCAAAACAGATTTTTTTTGATTTATGAGATTTCATTTTCAAAGCGAAAGGTTTCAGCCTCAGTTTTACATTCTTGTGAAGGGGATTCAGATGTTGAAACTTGGCAAAACTTTAGACCTTAGTCATGATCCAAGTAAGCCCTTCAGCCTCAAAGGTTAAGCTCTACTGGTCTGGACACATTGTGGCAAAATATCCTATGAGATTTCCCAGACAGAGCACCCCAAACTACCACACCAGCCTGTAGGTCACACTTGGTTGTCATACACAAGTGGTTTGTACAATCTGGCCTCAAAGCCACCAGTTTGCCCTTCCATCCTTTGTCTTTTTGTCTTATTTTTCCATGCATTGTTTTTCTCCCCTGCAGGATCACTGTTCCTTGAGACACTTGCATTTGATGTCTCCGTTTACCCTCTTAAATTAACTCAATATGTTTTCCCAGTTTACTTTATCATACCTCTCAGCCCTCTGTCATCTTTACCCTTCTATCAGTTCCCTTTCCCTACCTACTCTGGATGTTGCCCAGAAATCCCAACAACTTCCATGGAGTTAATGTACAAATTTTAATACAGCCATAAAGGTGAAGATTGCAGATCAGCAGATGGACTCAATGGTCTTAGAGGTCTTTTCCAATCCTAATTATTCTGTGATTCTGTGCAAACCCTGCTGCCTGGATTATATCAGTAGTTGAATGAATATTTTTAGTTGCTTTATGTGCTCCTGTGCACAATTTTATGTCTCTAAAAGTTGCTGATTTTTGCTCCTTGCTTCACGTTTTCATGTCGTGTTCTTCTGCTGCTACAGAATGAGCCTGAGAAAGCGAGGGGGCTATTTAAACTCAGCTACAAGGTGTATCTTACTTATTTTGAGTAATGAAAACTCTTGCGATTGACTAAATGTAAATAGGAACAATATTGTGGATGCAACATCCTGAAGTTGAATCTGGTACAGATTCAATAAAAAACCCTGATGGAAAAATGCAGTGGTTCCATTAATCCTTTATTTGGAGGAGAGCAAAGCCTGTTCAGGCGGCTCACACTTTTGTGTTTTCAAAGAGAACTGCCTCTCTCCAGTGACTACAAGAGGAGCTGCCTTGCATGCACTTTTAATAAGTAGAAGCTACAAAACCTTTAGTAGGGGTCCAGATCCTGTTTATTGTTCCTGCAGCTTTTCCTTTCTTCAGAGACCAGAAGAGCTCCTGTGGTCCTTCTTTAGTTTTCTGTCTTGGTGAGGTATCAGCTTTAGAAAATAGGAAAACAAAATGGTCCTGTTGCTCAACAATTGTTTATGTGCTATGCAGCAAGAGTTGTTGTATAATTGGCTGCAGACATGACAACCTAGAGAAAGGCAATCTTCTCCCTCCATTTTACTTTGATTTTTGTTATCACTGGAAACAGGTTTCTTCTGCCTTATGTTTGAAGTCCGATGTAATAAATTTTAAATGTTTCTGAATTTTGCACACTTGACTACAGCTGAGGAGGTCACAGAACCTCTTTGGTGAGGGTTCCCTAACCCCCACAATTTGAAGGTTCCTCCAGTTTGCTCTTAGGAAGAAAGCTGGCTATTGTTCCCCTAAGGAATGTATGGAATTCAGGGTAAGGAGTAAGATGGTGGTCTCAGGTAGTCTTGGTCACCTCTTGGCGAAGATGCCTAAATCCAGGAGAGGACAGGAGTTCAAATATTTCTTTCCCTTTCCTGCTTCCCATTGGTTATTTCAGGCACTGAACACTTTCCCCTTTTCCACTTGCCAGTATGCTGCTCTTGTGCATCCTAATCTTAGATGTTAAGCATTTCCCACCCGATTGTGGAAAAAACTTCGGGTCATAATTTGATTTTGTGAGTATTATGCAAGGAGACAACATATAAAAGTAAGGATGGCATCACTGAGCATCATGGCATTGCAATTCTTTTCCAGATCTGCTCCTCACTGAACACATGGTGTGGCAGTAAGTCCTACAGATTCAGAAACTGTGGGTCAAATCTTTGTTACCACAAGGGATGTTTGTCACCTATGATGCATAAAATGATACCTAAGTTGTCTGTACCACAAGAAAAGTAATGACTAAAGTTACTGTAGGAACTCCCTGAGCTGGCCTTGAGACAGCTGGCACTTGTGCCAGGAGTCATGTAGTTGTGGCAGAAGAGGGTCCTAATCAACCTGAGGCAAATTCCTAGCATGTAGGTTGTCCTGAACTCTGTGCTGCTGCAGGCATTAATGCAAGCCTGTCTTCTTTGCCTGCAACTTTTAAGAGAAGATGCTCATGCAATTTTGATAATGCATATGCATGTATGTCTTGTAAGGGTCAGAAATACATGTGTGGGGTTTCAGTGCAAATAATTTTCTTGTCGTATTACAGCTAAGCTAAAGTATACATTATATTTGTTTTACATGTGTGAAAACCATTTTGATAAGTGGAAGAAATATTTTTAATAAAAAGGAAAGAAATATTAGACTATCTGCAAATATTCTATAATCTGAGCACCTGAATGTGAGGAAATGTAACAATATGTTAGCAAAAAAACATGAAACTTCAACAATTGGTTTGAAAGTAAATAAAAATATTCAAGAATTTAAGTTTGAAAGTGGGACTCTCATGGGGCACAATGAAAAAGTATAAACTTATGGTTCTCAGCTGCAGTGAGGGCAGCTAAGCCATTGTGAATACAAGGACACACACTCGTTCTCTCTGTTAATCTGCTCTGTGTTTACATATGTGTTTTTCAATTCTCATGGGACATCAAAATGGTAATGATTTTCTATTTTTGTAAACAAATGGAAATACAGCCTTTCATGACAGCTGTTACTTTGAAAATGATCTGAAATATTTATGCAAATTACAGATTTAAAAATCTTCTCAGTGAAGGTGTTTCCCATCCTTGAGAAGGATTGTGACAATTAAAAATCAAACCTAAAAAACATCAGAACTACGCCTGTTATTGTTTAGTCCATAACAAAGAGAGCTGTACATAGCCTTACTGTGAGTTGCTTTTATCTGAGCAACCTTGAGCAGTAAAATTGGACAATTTATCACCCCGGTGCCTGCAGCAGTGTGCGCTACATGCAAGTGATTAGTTTGCCACTTCAGCTACCAGCTCTGTGAAACTTGCAGTCTGAATGAAAAGGTCAGCATGGAGCTTAAACTAACTCTCATGCACCAGATGGCCCAGGGGGACAAACTGGGCTGTGGTGTCTCCTGCCCATCTCAGCAGGAGCTGAGGCCTGGAGCATCTGAAGGTTGCTCTGCCCAACAACCCAGAAAAGAGGTTCTGATGCACTCTGGCATAAGAGGTAGAAGATATGAAGTTAGGCACCTACACAAGATTAAAGATGCCTCACATTGTCCACTGACTTCCTGCATTTTATCTGTTTTCTTCTCCTGTAACTGTGTAAACCAAGAAGAGCCATGTCTCTAAATTAAACATAAACCCTGGAAAGAAGGAATACGAGCTTCTGGTTGTGATTTCTGCACTTAATCACACAAACCCCAGGAATCTGATAGATCTGAAGACCAGAGTTGCTTTTCAGTCTTGCCCACTGCTCAGCCTAGCTGCACTTCAAACACTTCCTGAGCGATTAAGTGAGCCAAAGATTTTAATCTCCAAAGCTTTCACGCCCACCCAATTCAATTACATAATGCAAAACAATGTGTAACTGCAATTTTTAGGATGAAGCCAGTTCTATCTGAGCTGAATAAATGCTTTACAAGTCATTGTACCATTTAGGAGCCCAAGACAAATGTTCAAAGAAGGCTTAGTAATGCCAGATTTAAAAAAAAAAAACAAAACAAAAAAACAAACTCGTGGAATAATAACTCTTGTTGCCTTTGAGGGGTAACAGTGGAAAATCTCCTTGAATCTGATAGGACCAGTAGCTGGGCTGTACACAGCTGGAAAAAAAAGAAAGAAAAACAGAATTCATATCTCTAACTTCTAAATAAACAGAAATAAAAATGTACAGGTATAAATTTTGGCCACTGAGTCAATAGAAGAAATCGGGAACTTCATATGAAACTGAAATAGGTTTAGAGTTAAAAACCATTTAATCTCTGTTAAAAAAAAAAAAAAGAAAAAAGAAAAAAAAAAAAGCAAAAGAGAAAATTTTTGACTGTAGCTTGAATGCTTATCTAACATGCTGTATCCATGCCCATATTTCACTGGCATCATAAGAAACTTCAACTTGTATCTTTGGACAGTTCTGCTGGGCTCCTGTGTTCCAGGCACTGCTCAGATGTTTGCTTGGAATCTTGTGCCAGCTTCCAGCCTGGTCACGAGCAAGTGCTCTGACTTTCAAAGAACCTTTCTTACTGACACAGTTTCAGTGAGGGGGTTTCCCAGCTGTTCACTGCAAGGTGCTTTGCAGCTTAGATTTCTGTTTGCAAGGGCACTCATTTCTTCTTTTGGTGTGTGCACATGTTGCTTAATTGGATTTCTTTCCATAGCAACTGCCTGGATAATTTTTGGACAGTAAGCTAATATTGTCAGTATTACTGACAGTAAGCAGGTTTGAACTGAGCCAGAACATTCTGATATTGAAAGCTTTATATCTTTTTTATTTTTTTCTTTTTTGTCATCTTAAACAATAAATCTTACAACAAATTTCCTTAGAGCCGAAGTTTCTTTGTGAGATGTTATATGTAAAATATATATGTAAAATACTTGATTCTGTTGTAGATCTTTAATGCTTCCATACTTAATTTCATTACAGCAGGAAATTTCTTTTGAATTCTGCTCTTTAGAAAAAGGAAGTTTTAGCCCCTTGAAGACCCAATAAATTACTAAAACAGGGCAATTTATGATCTCCATGCATCTCTGCAAAGAAAATTCTCCCTCCAGGTAGACTCAGTCTGTCTAAGATTCAAAGATATTAGAGGCAATTTTATGAAAGGGATCATTAATTATAAGACATGAAATTTTAATAGGAGGCTTCTTTTTCCTGATATCTTGCATGAGCCAAGATCAAAGTAACTTCTGTATGTTGACCTAGTAAGCATGATAACTGAGTAGATCAGCTTCTCTGTCTGTCCTTTTTAACCTCAGAAAAATCACAGAAGTGATGTTTCAGGAGAAAGTGCATTTCAGTGTCATATGTGTAATCATAGGAGATGAAAAAATGCTTCTATTTGTTCCTGACAGGAGAGACCTGGGTCCAACCAGGGATGTTCAGGCATACTTGTCACAACAAGAACGAGCGTTCTGGGTGCCTTATCAAAGATGACCAAGGCTTATATGTCGCATGGTCAGTTTGACAAGATGCCCATCTGTACCTACGCCTTTATAACAGGGTCAATGGGACTGTTTTCCTTCCATATAACATCAGATACAAACCATGCTCCAGCCATGAATTATCCCCATTGTAATAATCCAAATTTAGCTGCTTTTTCTGCATCCTTGCGCTCAAATATGTGCAGTTTTTTTACATTAAGGTTGGGACCAGAAGGGATTCATATCACTCTGCATCAATGATCTTTTCTCTTCATTACTGGGCTGCTCCTTCCATCTTTATGTCATCTGAAAACTTTATTAGTGATGATTTAATATTTTATTCCAAGTCATTGATAAAAATGTAAAGTAGAAATAAACCCACTGGAATTTAGCTAAAAATGCACCCGGTCAACAATGATTAGTCATTTACAATTACATCTGGAGGGCTATCAATTAAACTGGTTTTAATCTATTTAAATGATACTATATAACATATTGTTCTAATTTCATAACCAAAATGTCATGAGTCACCAAGTCAAATGTCTCACAGGAGTTTTAGTGTATTATATTCACCCAATTACCTTTAGTAGCTAAACTTCTAATCACATTACAGAACCAAGACCAAATTTCCAAGAGCCCGTATTGATTCACATTAATTGTATTATTGTGCTTTAACTCTTTTCTAAAGAAGTTGAATATAATCTGTTACTTTGCACAGAACAATAAGTCTATTGTTATCCTAGCATTTTATTTTAGGTTTTCTTCTATTAATTTTTATCTTCAAAGTAGTTTAAGACCTATTGAAAAAAATCACCTATGGCTCAGGGAGATGCTCTTTTAGAAATATTCTAATTTTTGCATGCCAGTCACCTGTTGATTTATTGTTGATTAATACTGGTATCTGTATTTTAACTGACTTGCTTTAGCACTTGAAGGTGGTTCATCATCCTTTAAAGAGGTTCTATCACTGTTTTTTCTCATCTATAACAAGACTTGCTTGTTGAATGTGTCTGCCTTTTTTGTGTTGCTACTCACATTGTATACTACTAATCAAGTACTTTTGTTAGGATTTCTTCTGTTGGTTCACTTCAAAAATTGCTTTCTTTTATATTTAATTCTACTTGTCACAGTTTCTCATTGCGTCCTTTTACTTTCCTTAACCTGTTCCTTCAGTTTCTAAATTTTCATGTACATTCAGCTCATATCAAATTCTTTTTACTTGTTTTATACAGTGATAATCTGTACTTTGAAGTTAGTATATCTCACAAGCACCTAATACTTTGATACTAGTAAACAAACATAAGTTTATGGAGAAACACTAACTTATCCTTATTCAAATTTGCAACTAATTTCCAGCATGGATGTCTGATTTTGGTATTCATCTTCAAATGTAAAATAAATATATATATTATATATACATAGTCTTCCTAGTGCTATATACAGTCTTTATCTGAGGTAGAATTTCCTAACAGATTTTAAGACAAATAAACACATGGTTAATAAATAATGAGATCTTAAATACCAATCTCTTCTTCAGAATAATAATAAAAAAGCCCATATTTGCTTTTGCTGAGCAGAAAAAGAATGGGAAAGAGAGAATGTAGGATTCACATGCATGATATCAAAGCACAAGAGTGATACTCCTCTGAGGAAATGTTGACTTGACTCACTGTACATTGACAATTCACCAGGACACAGAAGTCCTCACTTGGTGAGGTCTGCATGAGGTGAAGGAAACTAAAGCACTAAAGGCAGCACTTCAGGGATCTGTTTATTTTGGAACGAGTATCTGGATTGATAGTGTGGAGATGGGACTGGGCAGGCTGAGATGCAGCCTGGGGAGGGCTTGCAGGGATACAGGAGCTGAGTTCTAGAGACTGAAGAACATTTTTCCTCTGCATCACAATCCATCTGTACTCTGCTACTGGTCAGGACAGCTGCTCTCATGCATATGATACTGTGTTCCAGATGGCAATGAGAAGGAGGACAAAAGCAAGGACCCTTAAATCAACTTTATTGTTTTACCTCTGAAAGTGATTTATTTCTTCAACAGCAATGATGCCTGAAATAGAAATATGTAGTAAGAATATCAGGATAAACCCAGGAACAGGCTCATAGATGAGAATTTACTCATAGCAGAACTACCTCAGTTTGCCCAGCCTGATAACTCTGTCTGGCTTAGCCTAACTAGGATAAAGAGAGTAGGAGTCACATCTCCTAGGAAGTGCATCCTCCAGGAGAATGAAATAATGCCAGGGAGAGTGGTTAGGCAATAGCACCCTGCTCTCACAACTTGGTTTCTTTCTCTTCTCCTTTTATTGCTTTTCTACAAGACACTGAACACTTTTCTGCAGAGCAGTTAGGTTCAACAGTGCATGTGAAGAAGGCCAGTGGTCTCCCTTCCCACGTCTATGTCACATATACAGGGTGTGAGGCTGTGAAGCTGCACACCACAAGGGCAAACAGGTTGAATCATGATCTCCCAGTTTCTGAACAAGTACTGTAAGAACTAATTAATTAATTAAAGGGAGATTACTTTTTATGAAAAAGAATTACTGGATTTCAGTGTTGCTACTGCAACGGATCAGATGTAATCCATATCTAACATATCAAGCTTAGTGTGGGACTTAAGCAGAGGAAACTGAGCTGGTGATGTGTCAGTGGCTTTACGATACCTGGAGGGGCAGCCATATCCAGGCAACAGACTTCAGTCACTCAAATGAATTTTATAGCCAAACCAGAAGCATGCTTAGTGTCTCAGATTCTTCTGTGGTGTCTGCAGGCTTTTGTGCATCACACTCCACTTCTGGGACCAGGCACCCAAGCCTTTATTTGTCTTCTGGTGCTGCTAATGCTGCATCTAGTGTATCCCCAGCCACACTCAGCACAGGCTCTAACAGGAAAGCTGCCAGCATTTGCTCAGCAGATGCTTTTGCTGAGTTTGCTGTAACTGGGTCCTCCAGAGTATTGTACAGCTTTTTCCAAGTGTAATAATTAGGATTCTCTGGACCAGTAGGACAAGCTGATTGCCATTAGCAGTGCCTTTTTCTCCCTATTAACACATCTGCACTAGTGTTTGTTTTTGTTATTGTAAAAGTAAAGTATGACTGCATTTTCCTCTTTTCCTTTTGATCCTAATGCTCAGTTTGCCCCTGAACTTGTGATACCCCCCTCCATTTCAGAGTGTTTGATCTAGCTATCTAAAATCAGGGAACAGATAAGATCTCAGCATCCAGAGCTCCATGTTAAGAAATTAAATTGGAGAGCAAAGACTTCTGCTTTGTCTCAGTTTTATCACTTCAGCAGAAACATAAGTGAGTTCATAATGAAGGATGTGATTCAAGCTATAGCATATCTTACTTTTCCATAAATCTCTTGTGGTCCGTTTCTATGTGCTGGTCCAGCATTGTGTTGAATTTCCATCCCTTGGAAGCAAAAGTGCAATTGAGACTGCTGTAGATCCTCAAGCTTCCTCTTGATACACAGCAGTGCTACACAGCCTGGTGTACAGCAAGAATCTTTGGGAACCAATTTTAACAACCTTTACCATAAATGTAAGCTCACCTGAGTTTTAGGTAGCCCATATTTCCATGAGATCTATATTTATGCACAAATCACATAGGAACAAGAATAAAAGATTATTCTGTAGTCTTCTCATCTAACTGGCAGCATGGTGCACAATTCATCACCACAGCATCCTTCTCCTGTTGTCCCATTTTGTGTTTAGAAAGTGCTTGAAGGACTTTCATGTCTTTCAGGTTACTTAATATGCTATTGATTTATGATTTTTCATAAACTTTATAAAACACTGTTGTTTTTCTTTGTCAGTGTTATTAGCAACAACAAGGGAATGTTACCTGCTGGTTACCATCAGTCAGAGAAAATAAGCTATTCATATTTTTGTTAAGCATGACACGTTTCTAATATTTTTCAAAATATTCTTGTATGTCTGGTTTTGTTTCTGTTCTATTATTTCCCAGAACATCTGCCCTCCCCCATCCTTTATATTATGGTGTCTTTTCATTCCTATGTTTTTACAGCAAATGAGTTCTTTATAATCAGAGGAATTTGCATCAAATAAAAAGATAAACTGCTATCAACTTTCTATTCAAGTAAAACTCCTGAAATCAACACCACACTAATCAAAGGAGGTGCAGGTAAACTGATAACTTTGTTAGATGGTCAAAAAGATGTTTTTTAGTAAGTACTAGGGAAAGAACAACTAGAGATCTCTCTAGACATCCTTGAAGAGAGCTAAATGAAGATATTTTCCTCTTATATAGAAAAATTTTTAAAAGGATGTATTTAATAAAATGCTAGTAAGTACAAGTATGATCAACCTTATATAAAGTGTAAATGATGACAAAGCAAATTACATTATTCCCATAGAGATGGTCATCACTATATTGATAGTTTTCTTATACGAATATGTCTCAAAGACCAGCAAAATTAACATTGAAGAAATTTTATCTTGTGTGTATTAAATTTAAGGGTGATTCCTCCAACACAGTGATGAACAGAGCAAAAGGTTTAAATACAGTATAAGGGTCAGGACTTTTCCTCTGACTTTGCCTGGGCAGAAAATTGACTGGGACAGCCTAAGTACACGGTTTACAAGAAATTCCCATAACCTGAACTAGTGCAGACATCTACACTGGAGCTTGTTGTCTGACCTCCTTTTCTGTTCCTGGAAACGAAGAAGTGTTTCTAAGGAGACAATGAAAGTAGGCTATGGAGACAGGTGAGAGAAATCACATCCCAAACCAAGCCATTTTCTTTTGATTACAAGAGTCCACCATGATAAGGTGGGCACAGATGTTTCTGCTGCAGATGTACAGAGCCAGTGGACCTTCATGTCCCTCATGTTTAGGGGAGGGTGTCACTGATCATTTCTTAAGGAAACCACGTGAAAGTCTGTGTGTGTTCCTTTGATTGTATATCTCTAGTTCATAGGCAACTTGTGATACCATTTCTGTTCTTCCACACTTCTTCCATATTTTCCATTCTGACCAGTTTCCATGCTTATCTGCTGTTCCTCTTATTCTTATTTGTATATTTCTCTGACCTTTCTGAAGACATCTACTCCTCTGCTTTGCAGTGGCCAACTTATGCTTCCACAGTTTATAGGACAGAATTTATATAAAAAAACATTTCTCTGGTGTCTAGTTTACTAATTTGTTTAAAATCCTGTTTTCCCCTTAACTGTTGATACTTTAGGCAGATGAGTAGTGATATGAGGGAAAACTGAATGGTGAGGAAGAAAGAAAAATGAGGAGATATATAGTAATATTTTTAAACTATATAAAGATGTTTAAAGAGGTCAGGATTAATGGGCTTAAATTAATGACATTCCAGTTAGACATCTGGGAAACATTTCTAGCAGTAAAGTGGTAGATTAAGTTGCTTGGGGAGGCCACAAGAGCTCCATCAATGGAAGTTTTTAAGAACAGGTTGAGCAAACCTCTGCCAAGATTGGTGCTCTTATAACAAAACTTGCCCTGAGGAGTCTATTAAATTTGCATGAATTATGGTCACCACTCACAAGAGTTATATTAATACCACAAGAGTATCATGATGCACAAGACACACAGCAGAAGGCAACAGAGGCTTATCATGAGGTGACACTACTGCACTATTGAAGTAAAGTTTTGCTTTCTCCTCCTTGCCTTCCACACACCTTCTCTCTTTTCCCAAAAATATACAGGAGTGCAGTGCCCCCCCTGAGAGTGGGGGGCTGGAGAGAAAGGATGTGCTGCCAAGAAGGGTAAGGGATGAGGCTCCTTGGTGTTTTACACATACCCTTCCTTACTGAGTTCTTTCTACCCCACTCTTCGCTCTGGCAATATTTCAGTCAGGAGGCTGTTTCCAGATAGAGATGCAAGCTCCTGCCAAATCCTTTGTTCACTGACAGGATGAGAACTTTTCTATCTCTGTCCCAGGAATCCTGAGCCTAAGGTTTACAAGAAAGACAGAGTCTTTCAGAAACTTCCTTTCTCTGAACACAGATGGTACCAGGACCTTGGTACCCTTCAGTGGAATCCTTATTCTTCCTTCCTTCCTCCTCCTCCCAATCTGATTTGCACTCCTTCAGGTCTTTTCTTGATTCACTTCTTCTTCCCCTTCTTCTTCTTCTTGTTTACCTCCTCATTTCTAGTTAAAGTTTTTCTTGAGCCATTTTCCTCTCTTTGAATATCTCTTCTTATATCCAAACCAGGTTTTTTTCAACTTTTATGTTTCTTCTCTGAGAAATAAATTCTCTCATTCCACATTAGACTACTCCAGAATAACTGAATTAAAGTAAGATCTGTGTAAATACAGAACTGCACAGGTTTACTGTTATTTATGATGATAATTAAGAAAAAGGATCTTTGACTAAATTAAAAAAGTTTCACAGCCCAAATTATTTTCTTCCTCTGCCTACCGTATCACTCTGACAAAAACCTTACAGATTTTATATTTGCTTGTGTAATTTTGAAATTCTAAAGCTGACTTAGCTTTTTTCTAGGAAAACCTTTTCATTCAAAGTATGCAATATACTAAGTTCAATATCCGCTACCTCTTGGAACAATATGGAACAATTATTTTATAATCAGATCATGCATATCTAAGCCAAAATCTTAATTCTGTAAATATGTTCCTTCATAGAAAATATCTAGCTCCATTGCCCTGTAAATTATTTTTACAGAACATGAAAGAAGCTATGCAAGGGTAAACAAATGCATACTCATACATTTGTATAATCTTTTTAATAAATATACCTGTAGCTTGATGGCTAATTAGAAGAGACAGAAGAAAAAAATAAAGGCAAACACGTATTAAGAGAAAATACTGCAAGGTGGTCTGCTATCATTGGAAATATAAAATTGAGAGAAGGGGTAACTTAAATAGTGTGGAACCTGGGGATACTTATTAGCCCATCAGCAGGGAGCAAGATGGTGATGTCACACCTAGCAGAAGGAGGAAGACTCATGTAAAGTTGGATGAGATCCAGTTTGTGCTGTAGATTTATGCAGTTAATTTTGTCCCTTGGCTGCATTCTGATGAACATTTCTCCCCGACATACACCAAGAAAATTGCTTGATTATAGCTGTGTTAATGGTAATCAGCATGCTAATGAGCACCAGAAGGTCGTTACAGAAAAAAGAGGTTCAAAGATGTATAACCTAGAGGAGAAGATGAAGTAAATCTTCAGGGAATGCAAGTGTCTTGTTTGTAGGTCATAGATTATTTGTTTTGGTCATTGTAGAGCACAGGGAGTTTAATTTAAGGACAGAAAAAGATTAAGCTTTTTGAATTTTAGGAGCAGCATAACTTAATTAAATATATGCCTGTGAAGTAGATAGCAAACAGTGCTGGATTGTTTTTGTTCTATTCTAATGTGTTCCTTGATTGAGATTATACAAGTGTAGTTTATGTCTTCCATGACGTGAATCTAACATTTTTTCATGCTTAATGTAAAAATCAGAATAACACTTACAGCATTTTGTATTTTTCTAATGACACAGAGTAAAAGAGGAAAGGTTTTGCAGAAAGAAATCCAGAGCAAGTGCGTCAAAATATAAAGTGAACATTAAAAGGCAGTGAAATCAGAGGAAAATTAAAATCTATCAATGTGAAAGAGATGCCAGTGAGATAAAAGAAACCATGCAAAATAGTCGTTATAAAATTAGTAAAAAGAGTTGAATATCAGTTACATAAATATCATAGGGAGCATGTAAAATGCTAAGCTGCTAAATATCTTCCTATTTGATTCAAGTTTCCAGTTCTGTTTCAAAAGGTTAATGTGCTCCCTCTTAGAAAAGAACATTTGGATGGTTTTTCCAGAGAGAAAATGACACTGAATAAGGATTACATATGCTTTAGGGGATGCCTCAGAAAGAGGGAAATCTTACAGAAACACTGAAAGAAGAGGTTTAGGAGGTTTAACATCTCCTAGGTTCCAGGCAGCCCAGATTTCTATGGAGATATTAAAAAAAAATACAAACCAGACAAAACTAAATGAAACAAACAAACAAACAAACAAAAAAACCAAACCCAAAACAAAACATAAAAAACCCCAGCTATCCCCCATATTAGCAAGTAGCCGAAGTTCAAAGGAGAACTGCGCCTCTCAGCTCCTGCAGGAAAAATAGGAACAAAGGTTTTGAAAGGACGCTTGCATTTGGGTGGTTGAACAGGACATGCTAAGTTTTCTGGATCTCTAGAAGCTAGAAAATCAGAGAATATAAGGAAAGGAAACACCAACCCAAGCAAGCACCTCCACCCCACTTTGTTGTTTTGTTGGGGTTTCTTTGGTCCCTTTATTTATGGGTCTCAAAAGGAAAAGATTAATTATACGTTGAATCACAAACCAATCTTATCTTGAGGTGTGGGGAAAAATTCTCACAATTGCCAGAGAAACTGGTAAGATGTTTTGGACAGCTAGAAACTGACTACACCTCATCAGAGAATCTGCATCTCTAATATCCAGTACCTAAAGCCCAGATGCTACAACAGAAGTTCTTTAATCCCTTCCAAGGGTCATGTGTGGTTTAAAGGCTGCAAAATAATTCTAATCCTTATTGTAAAAATTATGTCTGCCTTGAAGTCTCATGCTTATTTGTGCCACTGGTTAAAAGCACATATCAGCCCCACTAGATTATATAATTTCAAAGACCTGATGTGATTATTTAGGTTTCCTCATAGTAAACAGAGAGTAATTGGTACTTCCAGAGGGTGGACTCACCCTAAAGTAGACGTAGATGACACAACAAGGTTACCAACAAATGCAATGCATGTTTGAAATGCTCTAGCTGCACCAGGTTGCTAAAATTTGAGCTAAGGGAGGTGCAAGTCCTTTTGAAATGCTACCTGGAGTCCTGGTGAGCACCCCTGGGCATCTGATTTTCACAGGGGCAACTGAATTGAGGTGCAGCCTGCTCAAGAGAAACTGTCTTCTAAGAACACCTATCTCCAATTTTAAATTGTAGAAGGTGTTTTGCACTGCCTGCTTACCTCTTAGGCTGTTTAAAATAAAAGGGAAAATACTTGGAGTGCATATTGTTTAAAAAAAAAATCTTCTCCAGAGCACTCTGGGGTCTGCTCCTGCAAATACTTTTCAAAACAGTGAGAAGGCTGAGCTTGCTACATATTTTCTTAAAATGCTCCCTGTATGCTCAGACCAGAACAAAAATGGTGCGATGAAAAATTGCTCCAAAAACCCGTGCAATATTGACTGTGCCATTTGTATGACCAGACACGAGAAACAGCAATGCCATTGATAGCAAAATCTACAAAGAATCAAGAGTGGTGGCAGAATAATGAAAGAAATAATGAGACCAAAGCCATCAAATAGACATCAGGTAGGGGGTGGTGGATATGGCATGTGCTAAGATCCCCAGAATGTTCTCAGAGAAACAGACAAACAGAAAACGTGAATAAATATAAAGTGTGTCAAGCAGAAAGTTGCATAAAGTCAGGATGACTGATTGCAGTAATTGTTGGAGAACACTCACACTACCTTGGCCGAAGTGCCTTGTGTGGAAGAGCTTACTAAGGACAGGTACAGACCCAACACAGAGCTGGATTCAGGAGCATTAACTTGATCTGCTGGTGGCATTTTAGCTCCCTTAGGGTATTTATGCCACTGCACCTATGCAGTTGACAGATATGGCATGACAACTGTGACAAAGGTAAATCTGACTGAGGTGGAAGTGAGGTGGTGGTACATGACTGTGTTTCAACTGTTGTACCTTATCCTGTAAACTAAAGAGTATTCTTGAGAAGGTGGAAGTCTGACACAGAGAACAGCTAAGGCCTAAGAGGTACTAAAACAAACAGCATCTTATGAAGTTGAACCACAAGTCTCAAAAGGTGGATTAGTTAATTAAATTGTGTGGGTTTCATACACACATGGACTACACAGAAAAGCCCAAGCATCAGCACTCCCCACACCGGCGTTTCAGGGAAGTGTCTGCATTTATAATTTTTTTAAATTATTCTGAACATAGCCAAGCCTAAAAAAAAGGCCAACGGATTGAATTATTTCTTTAGCAACTTTCTCAGATAATTTTCCTTTTTTACCCATAGTGTGTCCGCAAAGGAAAGTGTGAAGTTGAAATGTTGCGCCTTCCTTGTAAAGACGGAGTAGCGGCTGAATTGTTAAGATTTACTTTCTTCGGGAAATTGGACATTCTGGTAGGATTTGGCAATTTTCCAGAGACACAGAAAAAACTAATTCTGGCTTTTTACACTTGCCTTTTGGAATTTAAGATAAATAGCTCCTGAAATATTCCATCAAACACTGAATGCCTTATTAAGGGCTCTTCCAGAAAGGAAAATATCCAAAGGCATGGAATTTACAACAGGCGAAGTACTGTTCTCTGAGTGATCATGGTGAATGCTGTATAATGTGAATAGGAGTCAAAAAGAAAATTAGAGAGTGCAACTTTTTATAGGACTTTCTAATTCATTATGGATTACAAATTAAAAATGTTAATACAAATTTCAAAATTCAGTTTCTTTTATCACTAGTCCCTAAGGAATAAGATAGTAACTTTGAGCTAACAAGCCAAATTATTATTATTTAAACTGAAATTATATCGCTAACAGAAACAGTCTACAAAAAAATCCCAAACTTGCCAAATCTAAAGTTCAAGTCCAGTCAAAACATCTGAAGGTTACATTGCATTTTAAGAGACAAGAATATTGAATCACTAAGATGTTACAAATCTAAATGAACTGTTAAAATAGTTCCCAGGAGAAATATTTCCTTCCAGATTACACATATGAAAGCCATAATTGTTTCTTACAATAAAAAAGGATAAATAGAAATAAAAAGACCAAGCTGCCACTGGACACTGAAAGAACATTAATAATAGAATGAAATACCTGTGTGTAACATCTAGACAGTGCAAACTGAGTATCATGAGATACTGTTTAAAGTAATTATTAAGGCATTTCATGCTTCCCACAAAAAACCCTAACTTTAGCCACTGCAATCTTCACTATGTTTTGATCATTTTCTCATCAAGATTCTATGGTCAGTTTCTTGCATTTATAGTCATGAAGAAAAGGAAACAGAAGATTAACATTTCTGATGGCAAAAAAAAGTTAGCAGAATTCCAAGCTGATGAGAAAAGCACATAGAAAGGAAATTAAATTAAATTGAATTAAATTAAAACACAGTTTACCTGATTTTAAATTAGGGCATAGGATTCTGAGCTCAATTCATTTGTCAATACACTGACAATCAATGATGTTTAAGACACTCAGTTTCCCACCTTACCTCAAACTGCTGCTCCAGAGGAGTACACCCCTACTGCAAAGACTATCACTTCTGCCAGGGCTATGCAGACATGAGATATATTTTTGACATCCAAAATATAGATAGATAGGTTCCTATGAGATGGAAACTGTCCTTAACATCCATATTTCAGGTTCAGTTGCTTAAACAAGGACATCTGTTGTTGGTTGAGGTTCTCCTATGTAACTTATCCAACCTCCCAGTTCCTGCACGGGCATTCCAGAAGTTTCTTGGTCAAATCACCAGTCCTGTGTAGAGAGGAAGTTTCTGGGAGCAGCAGAAGTAGGACCTTAGAAAAGGTTTGGAAAAGGACCTTTAGATGATAAGAACTTGGGAATAAAAACTTTAAATATGTAAATTATTATTTAGAAAAGATGAGATATGGCAATAAAAGTCAATAAAATAGGGAAAGGTAGAGAGAAAAAATGTGGTCCATATCTGCTTGCTCAGTGTCATAAGGCACGTGACAGAGGATGGTCAAAGACATTAACAGGGACAGATCCCAAAATCTGACAGGAGGAGATGTACATGAACAAACATGCCCAGAGAGTAACGCTGCTCAGGAGGGGATTAGTTATCAAAAACATTTGGATTTTGCACAGTAAAAATAGAGAAACCCCCTAAGCTTGTCGTGAATTCTGGGGTTTCAGGTGTTCTTCTCCACTAGTCAAATATGAGCTTGTAAACTTATTTACTAATTTTCTCCTCTTCCAGACATACTGCCCATATTCCAGAGAATTTTTACCTGGCAGTATAAAGTCAGCAGTCACCTCTTTCATCACATTCCTCAGGGAGGGTAATCTGTAATATTTTAAATTCTCAGTTTAGTTTAAGTTAATTTCTTGGTAGATTTTTTTTGTTCTTTTCATTAGTTTTAAAGTCATCCTAAAACAATAGCCATATATAGACCTTTTCTGAGCAAATAAATCTTGGATGGCCCATCATGTGCTGCTGTTCTGTGCCTTTAACCTACAGGCCAATAAGCTGGAGACAATTCTACAAGTAGTAGTAATGAGCATGGGAGCTTATGTTAGAAGTAGCTTAGTTTGCATTTGGCACACAGCCACTCTCACATTTCTTCCTTTAGTGGCTGTTCTTACAGGCACTAGGTATGGGAATAGGTGTGCATTTAGCCTCACAGTGTGGAATTGACTGTAGCAATCTGTTTGTATCTGGTATAATGTTTAGGGGTAATATTTTTGTGTCATTATATACCACTATATATATTGCTGTGTTATTAAATGCAGTAAATGCCTCATAAATACAGTATATTGCCTAGTAATAACATTCCAAATATCCAGCTTCAGCAGAAATGTTGGTCTGTGCTGCAGGTTGTGTAGTGAAACGTTTGTTTTTCCTGCTCTTATGCCTCAGTTTCTGCACAAGTTTAAGTCTTTTGTTAGCATGCCCCAAGTTTGCATATACAGTGTTACTCTATTCCACTTCCAAGTTTCCCGGAACCTAGCAGCAAATACACTCTCTGGTAGGATTTATGTGTGGTGTGAGAAAAACTGCCCTTTCTTACAATAAATAGGAATTTTTCCTTTCCTTTTATGCACTTTTACACATTGTGCAAATATGAACTTAAAATTTCAGAAGTTGGGTTAAATTTTCTTTTCTTTAACCTCCATTTGCTGCTTGTTTTCCATCTCTCAATGACAATAATTCACTTCATCAGTGAATCCCAAAATAGCACATACAAGCCCTCTTCTGCTTCAGGTAAATACCTAACCTAAGAATTGGGAAGTCACTATGAAGTCGGGATCAGAACTGGAATATGAGATTTCATCATCTAGCAAGTGGTGTCAGGTTTTGTCTTCTGTTTTGGTTTCAGCCTTTCACTCTAAAAATTTAATTTACCCATTTCTTTGATTCAAACATCCCCAAGGATTCCAGGACATTACAGACTTTATTTCTACACAACTACAAAAAGCATAAGGTCCTAGTTTACTGCAAATCCAAGAAAATAAAATATAATCAGGAGCACTTTTCTCCTTTCTTATTCTTTCATTGTGTGCAATGCCCTTAGGTTTTTTATCACTATATATGTAGATGTGGAAAGAAAATCAGCTGCTTTTGCACAGGTTCAGAGACCAGTTAAATTAAAATGGTTAAAGGTAATTTGTTGATCTTTTTTACATAGTGTTTATATACTAGAAGCCTCAACTCAGATCAGCTATTTTAACATAATGTAATTCTGCAAAATATTGGTTTAGTCACAAAAAATTCTATAGAAGGAAGCATATTGGATAAAGTATTGCTCATGGTGTAATTTTAATTCTGAAATACCTTGCTAAGAGGGTTTATTTAAATAGGTTCTCTCTGAGATGAATATTTAGAAAAAATTCCTACAGGATGATTTATAGAAAAATTATATGAACAGAATGAAGGACAGAAGAATTTTATTAGAAAAGAGACTCATTTCCACAAAATATAAATTATACCTTTTAGAAACTATATTGAATTTTATTAATATTCTGCAGACAGCCTGCAGTGTTAATCTCCACCCCTACCTATAAGATTTTCATTATGAGGTACAAGGTGTATTTACCCTTTAACCAAATAATTTTTGAGTACTTCAATGCAGCCTTCACTGCAGTTTACATATCTTACAAAATATTTTCCTTTTGGAAGCAGCTTATTTTGTGGTGTTATTCTACATAAAATCTTTGATGAAACATTTACATGTATGTGAATATATACTTTTACTCATATGCACATGCATCTATGTAAATACAGGGTTTGTACATATTGGTATTCAATTTACACATATCTCACATTTCCATCACAGGTATACATTTTAGTGTTTGTACATTGCACATAGGATCTTTAGCACTTGTGTATATATATTCTGACCTCAATTATTTTACTTGCCTGACTGAAAGTGAATTCCCTTTCACCTGTTTGGGTCTCAGTATATAGAGAAACATACTGATGAATCTTTAAGCAGAGAGATTTGGATAATCAGTAATTTGATTACAATTATTTATTCTTATTACTTTCCCCCCCCCCCCCCCCCCCGAACCCTTCCTTCCTTTGAAGTTCAAGAAATAATTTATAATCGTCTTTTGTTATTTTTTTGGTTTTTTGGGTTTTTTTTTATATTACAGAAATACAAAGATGTGTTGTTTGCAAGGAAAAAGAAGGGGTAGGGAGTTCCAATTATATGTTCTGGGAGATTTCTTAAAAACAGTGATCTACAGCTGCAGCCATGTGACTGTAGAAGAGAGTGCCAACTCCACAAAAGCCAGAGACTTTATATTTTTGTACAAACATTCCTTTCTTCTAAAAGCTAAATATTTAAAATTAATGTCTCAATTGGAACTAATTTTTCAAAACTCCAGAGCAAAACAACAAAAAAAATTAGTGATGTGTGAAAATTGAATCAAATACAGAATGTGTCAGAAACTATTTTATTTTGTTTACATAATAAATTTAACACTGACTAAAAAAATTGCTCTCTGGAAAAAATACAGCATAAATATGCTTAGAAAGTTCTAGAGATACCTCCTCTATGACATAGATAAATTATTTTCTTGCCCTCTTTAACATATACATTTCATTATAACATCCATAATCAGCCCATTATATCAACATGTATACACTGATTTTCTGTACATTATAACTAGCTTCTAGCGCTCTAGAACTGCTTTGTTGAAGGGATTTGTTCAGTTTTGTATGCTGTTAGCCATAAATATATGACTAACAGTATTAATCCTGAAAAGAGAATATAAACTATGAATCATTAAATAGCCCTGTGTGTTGTACAGTGGGTATCTGATTCTGGCCTCTGTGCCAAGCCAAGCTTGAGTAAATCAGATTTGCTCAAGGGAGTTCTGGAGACAAGAGAGCACTGCAGAATTGTCTTCTCCTGGACCATGACCTCCTCGGAGGTCTCAATTAGTCCTAGAACAAAAGGAGTTTATGTGATTGTTGACCTACATGCTTCATGGGGTTTGTTTTTATGTTCATCCTCTCAAAACTGCCAGCAATGTCAAACATAGTGTGAGGGATTTCATGCCAGTCAGTCTGGAAGTTAGCTCTACAATACATAAAAGCAAAATTTCCCCCTTGCCACTTTGTCCCTGCATTGCAGTCCTATGGCCACTGAGACTGTTCACAGCCAGGAAGGTGAATGCAGTGTTTTTCTGCAGTAAAATCAACCAGATGATATTGTCTTCATATCTTCTTGTTGTCCTTGGGATCTCAGTCCAACAGGTCCTCCAGTAAATCTAGTTTCAGTTGAAAACAACGATTGTTGTAAGTCCCTTCCAGGTTAACTGTTCAATTCTATAATATTCTGTACTCCCACTTTAGACTCACAGACTCAGGTTTTCCAAATTTTAATCCCTGAGCTGGGGTCTAACAGTGATTGTAGTCAGGGACTGTTGACCCTATAATAAAAAATTTACTCCACATTTCTTGCAAAGGCTCATTCGTTTTTAGTTTAAAAATTGTGAGTATTTCATGTTCACTCGCTGTTCAGCCTAATGTGTTGGTAAGGAGTGAGCAGATTTAGACTGAGCCCAGTGTTGTGTTGGTTTTTGGCAGGCTGGTTGCTTTTTTGCTGAAGGCTTTAAGAGTTTCTAAAAGAGCCACAAGGAATGTTACATTTTTAGGCAATGTTAATTAGCTTTTGGTTGTCTTTGTGAGCATCTATTCCCATCTGGGCATTTCATAAACGTTTGGAAAGCTGTAAATTTTTGCAGTAAAAATTCCCAGCTCAGACTTCTTCAGAGTTTGTTTGAGGACCAGTGCAGCAAGCTCTACTAATGTACGCCAAAGGAAGCAGAAGCTATAAAGAGCTGCTTTGCAAATTTACTCAAGAGCTGTGTAAGTGAAGCTGAGGCTGTACAGGCAAAACATCTAGAATATTTACAGGAAGCCAAAGTGTCAAAACAGAGGGACGTATGTAACCAGGTTGGCTGAGAGCTGGAGGTGGATAAAAGCTGGTAAATTGGGGAGAATGAGTGGAACAAATGGAGTGTCAAAGTCCATCCGGGAAGAAGCCAGCACTCCCAGACTAGACTGGGGAAAGTGACAGGGAAAAGGAACTGAGGAGAGGGAGAACATGATGACAACGTTTGAGTGAAAATATGAAGAAGACATTAAAAGAGCTGCAGTAAGGAAAAGATAAAAGAAACATGATATGTATAACATTTGACTATTCAGTGGTACAATTAAATACCATCGTGTTTATAAAATACAGCAGGCTAAAAGGCTAAATGTTTTAAACAGAAAATCCTAGGCATCTCAGATTACTGAAAATTTAATCATGTCTCCCCTGGTAAAACGACTCTCAATTCTGATAAACATTGCAAATATAAATTTAAAAAATTTCAAAATGTGCTACCACGTGTCAATAAAAAACATAGGAAAACTCACAAGAAAATTTGGAACTTTTTGAATCTTTTGAGCTGTGGTTGTGGCATAAGGAGAAGGAAAAGTACCAACCAGATGTTCATTAATGGAGCGTTGTTGCACTCTGCACAGGATGAGTCCTGGTTTCTTGGAAAATACAGTAAGCGATTACATCCTTAAACTTACCTTGTTTAAAAATGTGCATAAGTGAATTAAATGACGTAGTGTGGGCCAATAGCTCTCAGGTGTTCTCAAAGTCTATCAAGATTTATTTTGTCATGTTCGTAATAAGGAAGATGTTCCATGTAATCACCCTTTATTTTTACCTGACAGAACCCTGTTCTAAACCCCAACATACCAGACAATGTATATGGAAGATGGAGAGAGATTTTGCCCTCCTCAAAATATTTGAGGAGAGAAAAGAAAAGATTCATATGCAAAGGGAAAAGACATCACTTACCTTTCATAAATGAAAGCATGGATTTAGCTCTGCATCACATTTGGATCTGCATATACCAAAGAGGTGTTGCAAGCCAAAAATGAGATGAAGAATGAGACAAAAAGTAAAACTGAAAAGAGAACATAAACTCTAACTCATGAAAGAAAGCAATAGAATTGTTTTGGAAATTTGAATGTTCAAGGTAGACAAGCCCCCAGGCAGAGCTGACTTGCATAATGGAACCTTACTGATTTTGGCAGATACAAAGAACAAGTGTGACAGTCCTACACCTAAGAGTTTTACCAGACTGAATCATTCTTCAGCAGTCACTCTGGTATACTGAACTAGGCACAAACAAGTGTTCCTCCTTCCTCCAGTGAGAATGTTTCTCTTTTTAGCCATCAATTCTGTCTCTCAGGCATGGAAATGAATGTTACTGATTTTGGCAAGTGAGAATCCTCTGTGGGGTTCTTTCCAGACCTCTCAAAAGTATATGTTGGCATTATCAGAAGATCAAAGGAAGACAAGATTTATCTTGCCAAAAGACGGTCATTTAGTGCAATCTAATTTGAAGAATTTCTTTACAACTGACAGGTTTTCACCATGTTATGGAATATTTTTATTCTGTGACTGAAAACATTTGAGTGCATCTCCTTCATTAATGGGGTCCATGTGGTACAAATGATTTTAGATGTCTTCTTTCATTATGGTATTTAATAACATGTTTTATTTAGCTACCATTTGTAATGTAATTTAGGATTTTGGTGATTTTATTTTATTCGTTTCTTAAATAAAGGGAGTTATATGCTCAAAAAGTAAACAAATCATATGGTCTGTAGTTTTTTAGATTAAAACAGTGATAAAGACAGGCCAATTAGAGAGATATTTGTCCTTCAGTTAGCTGGTCTAAAAGTCTAATGATAATTGTCAAAGTCGTCAAAAATTTTGTGACACTGCATCTAAGAAAGAAAAAGGTACACCATGCATTAATACAAATTACTGAGTAAATTTTCTGAAGGATTGGTGCATCCCATACTGAGAGTAGATAGTAGATATCTGGGAACAAACTATCAAGCAGAGGTCAGGGGCCTCTTCTGCATAAATAAGCTGTTCTTCTCACTAATTATATTTTCCCTTCAGTTATGTATCTTTCACGTATATTTGCAAATTAAATCTCTTGATGAAGTACTTCAGAGTAGCCTTAGTATACTTATATGTTGATTATCATTATAGCATTAAGGGAATCATGACACCGTCAAGGCCTAACCTGAAAAATATAATGAAAAATTTTGGTGTGGCTTTGCTAACTTAAAAGGAGTTGATATGACACATGGTTCTGCTATCTAGTTATGAACTTTTCAAGCCTATTTATAATGCATAGTTTTTGGCTCTTACTGCCCTATTAACAGTAGTGTTTTGGGTTTTTTAATTCTAATGAGTTTTGACATCATGTTTATTTTATTCTTATGTCCAAGTTCCAGATACTCTTATACGCACAACAGATGCAATCAAAATTTTCAGTAAACCTCTACCAAACTTCTGTTTATGCAATTGCAGAATGCCACAGTATAATATAAATAACAAATATCCCAATAAAATCAGCAAGCCTATTTTTCCTACTTCTGACTGTTTTTTCTCACATTTAACAAACAACTGGAGCTGCCAAATGCTAATCTTGACATTTTACTTTTCCCCTTTTCACCCTGGTGGATTTTAAATCTCAGTAGTGATGTTAGGAACTCGGGTCCCAGGGCACCATCCACTGCTACATGCAGAAAGCCCAAAGCATTAAGTTCTGGCAGGAACTCTTTGTGCTAAGCTGTTTATAAGGTGGGATAAAAGCAGCAGAACATGTTTTGTGCCTACTAGGGAGATCTGACCAATTGCTTTTTCTTTTGTACTACAAGAGTACATGAATGGCATAATGAAGCATATTTAAACCAGAAGCAATTTAAAGCTGTTTAGAGAAAATGTTGGCTTTTGTTTTGTTTTGACAGACAAAGCCTACAGCATTCTCTGAAGCTGTGTATCATTTAAGCCATGAGCTAAAAAGAAAACATGCAACACTAACATCTCTAGGAATAATTTCATTTTAATGGCAATGATGTAAAAACTCAAATAAAAAAATAGTGAAAATATTTGAAAATGTTACATGTCCTTATTTTCATTGTTTACAGCACCTGGAATTCAGGTTAAACTCCCTTCAGAGCTTTTTATTCATCTTTCTCTCAAACACATTAACACTTGGTTAAATTGTGCAAATATTGAAACTTTTTTCACTTCACAGAAACACTGCCACTTTATACAGCCTGAGGTTTGAAAACCTAAGTCACTTGCAGTGAGATAGTAAACCTGATGCACAACTTATGGCAGACCCTGGAACATGCCAAGTGGAATCTGAAGACTCAACAGAGTATCCTGAGTCACAGCCAGTGGAATCCACCTTGAAATATCTTTATTTAGATGCTTATGTTGAAGCAGCTAAAGTAGGTCTGAGGGGCAAGACTGAAGTTGAAATTAAGGGCTCTTCATTTAGGAGTCTGTGTAGGTGAATGAGAGATAAGCATGGAGATCTAATCTGTGCAATTGATAAAGCTTGGAGAGGGACTTTGCAGAGTCAGTACAGAGTGCATGGCCTTCAGCTGCTGGTCCAGAAAGTTGCAAGCCTACCATGGACCTGCCTGGTAGCTGTCCCACCTGTGAGCTCCTCTGTTCAGGCAACTGAATCCAGCACTGGATGTCCTTCAGCTGCAATGGGAACCATCATGTAATTCGCAAGCCAGCATCTTCATGCAGACACCTAGACTCAGTAGAAAAGTAGAGCTGGCCTTGTGGAAAAACTGATTTAAATCAACCAGGTAATAGTACAATTTGTATAATTCAGCAGACAGGATGCCCAGCTCGTCTGAATGATGGTGTTCCCATCACAAAAACCTGTGCTCAGAGCTCACATAGAAGCTGCTGATTGTTCCTACTGTTCCCACTCTGCACAGGAAAGAAGAGTGAGTGCTTGTTCTACTTAAAAAAATTATCTGTGACAAAATTTTGGGATCAAACCCATCTTTTCTCCTTTCTCATTGGTAATTTGTGCATTAAAAAAAGGAAGAAAAGAAAGGAAAGGAAAGGAAAGGAAAGGAAAGGAAAGGAAAGGAAAGGAAAGGAAAAGGAAAGGAAAGGAAAGGAAAGGAAAGGAAAGGAAAGGAAAGGAAAGGAAAGGAAAGGAAAGGAAAGGAAAGGAAAGGAAAGGAAAGGAAAGGAAAGGAAAGGAAAGGAAAAGGAAAGGAAAGGAAAGGAAAGGAAAGGAAAGGAAAGGAAAGGAAAGGAAAGGAAAGGAAAGGAAAGGAAAGGAAAGGAAAGGAAAGGAAAGGAAAGGAAAGGAAAGGAAAGGAAAGGAAAGGAAAGGAAAGGAAAGGAAGAAAGGAAGAATAGAATCATAGCATATCCTGAATCAGGAGAGACCCCACAAGGGATCATCAAAGTCCAACATCTGACCCTGTACAGGACAATCTATTTTCAGTAATGGAGCATTGAAAATACATCTAGTGTAATTAACTAAAATTATTTCAAAATATATAAACCAAAAAACTCAGCTAGATTTACACTTCTCAGATGTAAACAACTGAGCAGAAGGGCTTGCTGAAGAAGAGCTTTTCTGGAGAAGTCTCCTCAAGCAAGTAAGTATAAAGCCTTCAAATGAGATACATAAAATTCAAGCTACATGTTTAATTTTTTAAAAAATATTTACCAGTTAAAGCTATCAGAAAATGAAATAGTATATTTCTTTTCATGCTGGAGATCTTTAATCCCAGATACTTGCAACAACCTTGTCTGCTTCAATGTCTGACTCTTTTTAAGTGATGCTTAAAAATAAGTATATATAACGGTAAATTTTAAAACAAATACTGAAGAAATGGATCTGGATGAGGACTCTTGGGTCAATGAGTCCCATTACTAGGCGTCCATGACATCAAAAGATTATTTTCTACAGCTCCTACCCACTATTCTTTTTCAACCAATTTTGTTTCTTTAGGAATGTGGTTTGTTTTTCTTTCTATCTCTATGAAATATTTTAGGATTAAAAATTCAGGACAAGCTATTTGACATAGTGTTGATAATGTGGATGAGCTCTGGAAGACAAGAGAGAGACTTCAGTATAGCAGAGGTTAGGACTCCCTGGCTGGCAAGTAATATGGTTCCAGAAACAAGGAATGTTGCTACTCTTAAGATCCGACGCAACACCAATGGCATCTGGACCTGGTAACAAGGTGAAAGAATTGGCATTACCACCAGTCACCTCTCACCAGGACTTCCCTTCAAGGACAGGGGATCCCCCCAAACAGGGCTGACATTCTTAACTCCCTTCTCATCCATTTTTTCTTTGCTGAAATTAGGGTGACGGTATTTTTAGGGAAACATTATGCTTCCATTTAAAAACTGTTTGCTAACCAAAAGCAAACACCAAAGGTAATACAAAGTAGACTCCTCATGCATCTGCCATAGCTACTCTTTGTTGCACCTCTTACAGCTTGAACTTACTCTTTCCAGAAAATTAATAATGAAAGCAGCCCAGGTTACTGCTGACAAAATTTATCTTACTTTTTGTACAAAGGCATTGACGCCCTTTTATCTGTATTGAGGAAAACCACAACAGACATACCTAAGGACTGCACTTTTTTCATGGCCACATCATCTTTGGAGCTCATAGTTCCCTCAGATGAAATTAATCTCACACAGATATATCTAAGTAGGCAACATAGGGTTCTGTTCTGGTCAACTTACAGAAACAGGCACTAAGGGATCACTAACCTTGCCAAATTTCTATTTCAGAGTGAAAAGGACTATGCCATAACAGCACTGCCTATTTCTCTCAATTGATTGTCATGGTATACATCTGTCTTTGGTCAAATGAGTTTCTTTTCTTGCAATCGGCAGTTAGATCTTTCCTATCTCTGTCATACCTAGTGAATAAACTCTAGGAAAATATTCTCCTTATGCATCTTTAGTACTTGTGATTAAATTTTACTTTATTTTTTCCCTTCAGTTCTCAATGTCACCTCATTCTCCCTTTAAGATATCCCTGTTCAAACTCTTTGAATTAAATCTTTCCTGTGTATGTCTGCTCATTTTTAAATTTGTCAGATAACTATCCATTAATACGGGTGGAAGTCAGTATTCCCCATCAGAAATGTAGGCCAAAGTCCTGTCTCATTTCCAGCATATTCATGCACCAACCCCTGAAAATTAAAAGCCATATTCAAGTCAAATGCCAGAACAAATCCCAACGTCCTCAGCTGAAGCCTTTATATCCAGGAAAATTATTCTGACAGTGACTGAAATCTCTCTTTCAAAATGCGTATCTTTTAAACAAAATTAATTTTTGCAGCTTTTTTTTCCAGAAAATATGTTTTGGATATTTTTTTTTCCCCTACATCTACTTTGATGTACTACTTCAGTTTTCAAAAATACAAATATACTCTGCATCATTGATTATACAATCGTTCACCACAGCCCTGAAAAAATTTAGAAAATAAATACAACACACCCAAAAAGTAATTAGTATCTTTATGAGAACTGTTTTTATCTAGACAATGATCTTAGAAGTATATGTTGCACTTGTTAAAAATGGTGTTTTTGGACTCTGTAGAACAATAATATTGTAGTAAATTGAAACTTTTATGGAGAAGAAAAGTCAACTGAAAAAAACATCCATATAGGAATAGAAGTAAATAAATAAAGTAAGCCAAATGGAAAATGCAGTTTCGTGCCAAATCTTTTGGTTTTGTTCCTATATATAAAATATTAAAAATTTTAACTTTTGGGACATTATATTTAGGCATCTTTGAAAGTATAGTTGTATATAATATCCTTACACATCCAGTGACAACTGATTGAATATTGTTTAAATTATCTCAGATTTAATGAAGTGTCCCTTAGGCAGTAAAACACCTAAATTTGTACTCACCTACCTTTAATCAAGAGATTATTTCAAAAGTCTTGAATAAATGTAATAGTTTTTTGCTGTATCAGGAACAGCATGTTCAATATTTTGCAGAACGGAACTCTGAATCAATTATAAAATCTTTGTGTGACATTGCATTTTTAAAATTGAATTTATTTTGCAAATAAAACCCACGATCAACATTATTTAACCTAGGTTTGGTGAGACAACAACCAAAAATCACAGAAAGGAGCTACACACTTAATGTGCAGCAAATAATTTCATTATTTACTGAAAAAAATGTAGATGAAGTTGTGACATCTGTTTTCATATTATATTGGTTGTGTTTCTTACATCTGAAAATTATAAAGGTTAGCGATAAACTAGAATGCATTTGAACCCAAAATTTAATTTTTATTTTTTTTTTAATGCTAGAAGTACTCTATAGAAAAAAAGGGCAAATACCTTAAAAAAAAAAAGTCTAAATATTACTGCTATGTAAGTCCAAAGGTATACACTAAAATCAACCATTTCAACTGGTCTGAATCACATTCATGAGTTCCACTGATTTATCCTTCCATTGGCCCTTCCAGGAAAGTACCTTTTTTTTTCTTTTTGCCCCCTGTCTTCTATATTTCATTTCATGTGTCTATCGAGGCTATGAAAGATAAAGCTATCTGCTTTCTCCTGTAGTAAAGAACTATATGGAATCAGTTCACCTGTCTGTCACTCCTCATTAAATTCTTACCCTCTTCATTCACATTCTGATCTTTGCAAATGAACATTTGCTTAATAAATGTTCCCAAGACTAACAGTGCAGAGTGAAAATCCCACACAGCAGTAAATTATTAACTCAGTCACAGGGGGAGTGCCATATATGACTTTTCAGAATGAGTTATTATGTGGATCATCATGTAATTATGAATTTTTCAAGCCATGATAGAGGAAAATTGAATATTTAATATTTTATGGACATATTCTGCACTAAGGACATCTTTCAAAATTTTATGATAATTTTTGGAGTGAGCAAAGAGCAGAACAAAAGTTACAAAATAATTACAAAGTGGAATATTTAATCACCATGGATATTGTTGGCGATTTTTCAAATTGCATAATATAATCAAGGTCATGAACTTTTAATCACGATGTATTCAAACGGAAAAAATATATGCATTAAATTTGATCTACAAGTATGTTTTGATTGTTTAAGAAATGAGAATATGAGGCTTTATGCTTTATTGTATGATGGGTAGAAAGATGTAAATATTCATGACTATTCAAACGCTCCTGATCATTTTTTGGCTTGCCCCTGAATGGGGCATTTAGAAATACAGAAACATGAGCATAAACCTCTGCTGCTTGCTCCAGGAATGCTTGCAGAGAGCAGGGAGCAGCGCAGGTGCCTCAGCACCATCATTCCATACAGTTTTAAACATCCTGGGGTATTCAGAGCATCTGCATGAGCCTGAGAGAGACAACACAAGATCTGTGGGAGACCAGAGCCCTGCTGAAGCTGCAGCTGGATTGCCAGGCAGGATATCCTCAGGCGTTTAAATGGTATTAGGCACCTATGTTTAGGCTTTTGAATCATTCCCTAGGAAGCTGAAACCAAGTGTGTTTTAAGTGGCACTAAATACCCACATATGTGAAACAGACTTGAGCTGTGAATTGGAAGTGCAAGAATCACTAAGGAGAGGAAAATATTTGCTTTGTGTTTTGATAAAGAAGAAACCGAACAGAAAATATGTGCTTCTACAGCAGTGTTTCCATGGGAATAGTGAAAGTTTATCAAGCACTTAATAGTAAGCCAAATCAGATACTTCTTGATAATGATTCAACACAATGCAAATCCATAAAAAAAAACAAACAGAAAGAACCAAATAAATACTGCTCTTTAACAGTCATTTACCTTCCCAGAAAACCTTATGAAAAGCGAGGCAATGGAAGTTTAAAGGACTGAGGAGCCATAGAGCAAAACAAAGTGTATATACAGTAAGTACACACCAGTCTGGAACTCTGATCTCAGATATAAATATGTATATATATATATATATACACATATATATATATACACAAATTCCTTAATTTTATTTAATTTACTTGTTTAAATAATTTACTGCACGACCATTACTGAAAAGTATCTTGATGACACACATAAAATAATTCATGGCTAAAATATAACTTGTGCCCACTATTCCGGATGCCAAGGTATCAGCCTGATTTCATTTGCCCAGAGGGGTAAATGATGGAAATTAAAAGGTTTGGACCAGAATGACCCTGCGCTGGCAGTGTGCTCAAATCTCAGTCACAAAAGGTATATTAACAAATGCATCAGAGAAAGGGACCAGTAGGTACTATGCAAATGCAGGGAGAGTCCAAACAACCCAATATTGAGAAGAAACACTTTGCTTCCTTTTACAGAGATATGCCACACTGCCTTGATTCATGACTGCCTGCTTCAAGTCAAAGCTGCTTCATGCCCTTGCAAAGTGACTGGATGAAGGTGGGTCCAGCAAGTGGTGGTCTGAGAAAAGCCACTCAAATAATTTAGTGTAATATATCTCAATAACATTGTACATATCTCCTTTCAGTTGTACATGGACCTATATATAGGTTTATATTCACTGTATAATATAATTTTCAATATGACATACTACTGAACTGCTACCTGGCCATTGCTGTGCTCCTTACTACAAGGACATGTCTCAAGGCTCTTTAGAATGAAACACTTCAAAAATTTGAACCATCTTCTGATTTTGGAAAAAAAGTCGTATGTGTGTGTGTCTGGGTGAAAAAAAAAAAATTCTGTTAAGGAACAAATAAACCTAGAGTTTACAAAATGCTAGCACCCAAGTACTGAACGTAAAGTGCATGATTACAACATACAATAAGAATTTTTTCTTTTGATTACAAGATCACCATTGACAAATGATCTGGCTCAAATCCTAGGATGATGGCAATAATGAATGACAATCTCAGTCGGTAATTACAGTTTTTCTACCTGTGGTTACAGTGGCAGTTTCAAATATGGTTGATCCCTTCAATTGTTTCAAGTTTCAATCATGTGTTTGGGTTACTACATGAAGTAATTGTTCTCTCCAAAAACAACAGACCATCAGAGACAAGTTAAATGTATGAAGAACTTGGGAAGAAATTACATGTAGAAGTGTGATTTCTGTCAACATTTTTAAATAGCGTGTGCTTGCTTAATGTTTACCAAAGAAACTTTTTCATAACTTTGCTCACAAAATAAAGTAACTGGTATTGGGGTCAGAAAAGCATGTTATGTATGTACTAGCCAGTGCAGGATTTTCATGCCTGTCCCAGTGATACTATTTAGACATTTCAGTCTTCATGTTGATGTACAAAATAAGTGTCTTGGCATTCATCTCTGCAATTTCTTTGCAGAAGTTCAAGTTTCCTACTGTCAGTATTGCCTGGCCCTGATAGTCCTGGTGTGGACATTTGGTAGGTCACATTGACACCCTGCCCTGCACATGAATGTCACAGAATCATCTCTGTCACTTCAGTAGCAATTCAGGGACATTTATATGTTACTGAGCATTTCTAACTGTGATAGCAGAACAGCAATCACTGACAAATGCCCAGGTGGATTCTCTTGCTTGCCTAGGCATCTCCCTTTGTGATTTTATATAGCAAAACATGATGTACTTTTCAGGATGCCTCTGGTGATAAATCTTCTGCAGTCTGTTCAGGAATACAGATTCCTTGAGCCTAGAAATTGTGAAGTGGTTCCTATTGAGATCAAAGCAAAAACATTTACTGGAGATGCAAAACACCAGCACTATGTTCCAAGCCAGTGTCAGATTGCCAAAGAATTAAAGAGCACTGTAGAGTACCACATAAAATACAATAGAAAACCAATCACCTGAGTTAGTGGGATCTGACTTGGAGTCATGTAGTAGCAAAGAAAAATAGATGTCCTAATTTCACAAATGCACAAAACCCAGAAGCATTATTTTTTGTTTTAAAACCCACTGCTCCCAATCACAATGTATGGAACAAAGTTCTGAGTGGCAAGGGACGTCCACAATACCCCCCACTACATCAGTGTTTTCTATGAATAGTAAACAAAAGCCGTATTTAGCACTTCCATAGCACTTTATATACTCAAAGGATTTCACTAACCATTACTGGCATATCTAGATGCTTCTTATATGCAAATGAATGCAAATATGAGAGTAGGCATTAGGAGGCAGGATATTAGAATACATTAGCAAATGGACAATAGAAAACAGCTGGTTTGACTGACTGTGGAGATATGAGTAGGGAGTAGCAGATAGCACAATTCACTGCTCAGAATTACAGAAAGAATTGTGCTGATTGCCATCATGGCTTAGAAACTCATCACTTAATTAACAATATAAATATTTTAAAAATTAACATTTCATAAAACCACAATAAGAGGCTCCATTGTGAGAATGGGAAAGGATTAATTCACAGTTGGCTGGACCCATGGCACCCAGCTCTCATCCTCTTGGCTTCCAACAACACACTCAGTGAGAATTAATACAACACAATTCATGCCCTGTCATGTCTTATTACTTAATTATGAAATGTCTGCAGTACTGTGGACATTACTGAGCCTGTTTGATTGGCTGTGACTGATGTTATACCCACTTCAATAGTAGCATTATTTATTAGTATTATATTATTATTTAATACATGCATGGATAGGCCTGTCGCCCTCCTCACTATTTTCCTCCTTTCTATTAATGAATTCTATTTCATAACAGTAATAATATACTCCAGGCAGTGCATTTCCAGGGAATTATTGCATTTCTCAAGTGGGTAAAGTCATTTGGCCTTTCAGCCTTATGCCGTGCAACACCTTCCTAGGCATGTTATAATTGCTCAGAAATACTCTATAGCTTGTGTATTATGATTCTTGCATGCCACTCTTGCTTTTTCACTTGACTAGCCCAAATAGACTCCAACAGGAAAAGAGAAGTTGTCAGGTGTATTTTTTCAAATTAGTCTCTCACATATATTTGCAAGGCTTTGAGTGTCTCATGCACATACAATTTAAATGCATTAATTTACAAATATTAATCATTTAGCATGCTGTATAAAATATAATGGCTACATTCTCATGTCCCTTGACAATTTCAGAGCACTGCCTCCTGTGTCTCTAAGGTGGTAGGAGCACAAGATGACATACTTGATTTAATAAGAGCATAGAACTGCATGCACTGATATAATAGAATGCTTAGATATTTTTAAGTGAGATGCTAGAGTAAATGTTTATGAAAGCTTAAAAGGAATCATACTTGCAGAGCAATCTTTGAGTCTAATGACTGAAGAAAGTACAAGGCATTATTCTCAGTTTATGGTAAACTACTGAAGTCAAAACTTACTTCAGGTAGGAAGAGAAAATAATTTAGGCATCAAAAATATCCTCAGATTTAAACAAATGAAAACAATACAAGATATTTCTACTTCCTACAGCACAGAAGTTTAAAATGAACACTTATGGATAGAAGTGGGCTGAAATCTGAGTCAACATTATCTCCTCTGAGTTACTAAGGTTCACTTCTGGAGTTATGATTCAGCCTGCCATGACTGCTTTTTATTCCTGAAGTAATTTTCAACCAAATATCTCTAATAACTCAATGAGCTTTAATGAATCAAGCCTTCTGGCAAAGTCCAAAAGGAAGGTCAATTCAGTAGAAACTAAATTATGGCAGTTTGCAGTGTTAGCATTTTTTATAACTGTAATTATATAATGGAAACTCACACTGCTATTGGAGTCAAATATTCTTCCAGTTGTTCCATCCTTATCTTACTTTTTATTTCCCCTTGGGGTGACACCTCCCAGTGCCTGAACTAAGGTTGCCCTAGACTTAACCACAGCAAATGTGAGAGTGGTGAGGAGCTGGGACCAGTTACGCAGAAAAGATGTGATGCCCCATCCCTGGCACTGTCAAGACCAGACTGGATGGATCTCTGAGCAACCTGGTCTAGTGGCAGCTGTCCCTGCCTATGGCAGGGTGTTGGAACTGGATGACAAAGATCTCTTCCAAACCATGCCATTCTATGATTCTATAAATGTAAGATTGGAGGATGACTGGGTAGCTATGCCCCATCCTGGCCTGGACTTCCCAGGCTGTTTGTTACAGCCATATTTCAGATGTGAAACAGTCCTGCACACAGTGCCTTCTCCGAAACTCAGCCAACTAGACGTGGTGACTTTCTCTCCACTAGACTGAGGTGATAAATAAAGTGAAGGCCACTTCAGAAATGAACATATTCCATCAGCTGGAAAGAGCATGCATTTGTGCCATCTATGGCAAAGGGCTGTTAAAACCCTGAAGAGAATGTCCTCAAAATAACTGGGGCAAGAAGAAGCTGGATATTTTAATTTTGCATGATGTGTAATGTCAAGTTTATAATTAAATAACAAATGGGAGTTTCCCATGGTTCCCGTTTTCAGTTTCGGTGTACCTGCTGCAGGCATACATGGCCATAGAGAAAAAAAGGTGAAAGGCTAACTGAGTTTACAAAAGCCTTGCTTTGTGGGGAATAAACAAGTGGAAGTGAACTAGAACAGGTAACTGGGACGTATTATACAAGAATTTTTCTTCACTCTGTATATTTAAGACCTACTAAAAGTGGCAATGAGTCAAAGGTAGAGATGAAGAGGAAATCCATCACATTGTCAAAATCACATTGTCCAAATCACATTGTCAAATCCTATGCTCCTCTTAAAAGAAGGAAAAGAGGAAAAAAGGTTAGCAATAAATTGTAGAATAATTGTGGGCTTAGGAAGACTGACATTTCAATCACCCACAATCTCTAACCTAGCAACTTCTGTAGGCGATGGTTTCAACACCATTTATCAGAAAAACAGAAAGTCTTAGTCTATGGTGCTGTCTTTTTTCCTCTTCTAGGTATTAAATTTGGCTCAGATACTTGAAAGTCTTGATATCCTTTGAGACCAGCTCCTGAGTGATTGGGGCATTAACAGCACTGAGTTAAATTCCCCTTCTCTCTGCCTGAGGGACAGTAATCCATGCTTCCCACCTGCATGAAGAATGCCTTCATCAGCAAACAACAGTATTCTGGAGCTGGAAGCTCTCAGTCCTCTCATTAAGCTATTTCCCTTCGAATAAAACAAACACTCCTTCAACACAAAGACTTCTACTGCCTTCTACCTGAGATTCCTAACCATTCATCCATCTTCTATACATCCATCTTCATCTGCTTTCTGACAAAACAGGACAAAACAGGTCTGCAACAGGACAGCTTCCATCTGACAAAACTGTGATGAAGTTATGAGCGGAAAAGGTAGAAAAGTTCTTCCTCATCTCTGTGGATGTGGTGGGGTCAGAGCCTTAGCTGGGTACTCAAGAACTTCAAGTAAGGAAACTCTTCTTTTATGCCTCCCAGAAGGGCCTAATTAAGAAGGTGGAAAAGGGGACCAGTACAGCATGAAAGTGCCAAGGCTTATGCAGATAGATATATCACAGAATATTCAGTTTTCTTAGCTTTTGGGATCAGGCCTGAATATCATTATTTGGCAGCACTCCCCCACACTGGATTTAAACTCTTGAAATGGCATGTGAGTGCCACATTTACCTCAGGAATCGGAACTTTATTGTACAGTGTGATAAAGTGTAAAGCAGCTTGGGAAGTATTGGGATTGATTCCAGGTGGGTAACAAATACTAGCTCACTACTAGCTCTGATGTGGCACACATCCCTGGAATTCAACAGTGACTGGCACCACTCATGCTCAGTCACTGCCATGCAGGTAACACCTTGTTACATGTGCAAGTGTGTAATACTGGTGTCTAGGATAATTTTACCATTTTCCTCAGATTTATCAAACAGGCTTTGAAAAAGTTTATATGAATATCTGGTTTCAAATAGAGAGATTTTCTAACAATTACTGTCAACTGGAAACCTACCAAGTGGCAATTATAAGGGAAAAAAAATAATCCAACCATGTATCAGGTCACGGTAGATTATTTTGTTGGTAGTGAAGAAAAAAATCTGATGAATAAAGGTAACTATTTTTCATATCCAAAAGCATCTGTACACTTGTGGGCCTTCCTCTATGATACAAATTCCTTCTCTCTCTTCAGAATTACACTTAGCACTTTTTGCTCTTGTTTATTCTCAAAGTCCCTCACCTGAGAAAAAAAACAGTGTATCAGTGACTGTTCATGCAGCAGTACAAATAAATAAGGAGTGACAAAATCATAGGTGAATGTATTTTGTAAAATACCAATGAAATTACAATGGGTTTCCAGAAATTTTTAAAGATGTATTACAGATTAATTTCAAAGATTCATTTACAGATAAATTCTTTTGTAAAATTACAAGCTGCTTTAAAAACTATTGTGTGAAAAGCAATTATCCAACAGAATTTATCAAATTAATTATTACTAAAAATAATGTCATAATAATTATAAAAATTCATAAGAACCTGGAACTCAAGGACTGACAAAGTGCATTGAAATGTTACTGATGCACTCAAGGCAAGTTAAAAAGTTAACAGGCAAATGAAGGGAATAAGAATGCAAAATATATTTTGTATCATATATGATATTTTAAATTATGGATTATCTCCATACTTTGTCTTCCAGGGTGAGCTCATAGATGCATTTTTTCATCAAGGAGTAAAAGTTTCAATAGTTTGTGAGTTTGAAGATACAATCACTTCAATCGCAACATCACTTTTTGAAAAGACTTGAAGTGATATTATACAATTACACTAATAAAGAATACTGCCATGTAAGTATTAAAATATGATAGGTATTTTTTTCCCTGCAATGATAATAGGGCCATGAGTTATATGAATTTAGAGAGGATACAATCTATTTCTGTTGAAGACATCTACTTTCACTGTTGGCACATACATTTGCAATAGCAATATCATTTTTGTTTACCAGAAGAGCTGTCATTTAACTGACAGATGGTTCCAGTGGCTGGATGTAAAGCAACTCCTGAAATTGTTCAGTGATTCCCAAACTACTTTCACAGTGTATTCCAAATTCCCATCTTTTTATGCAAAGCTATAATTTATTTATTGGTGCCACTTCTTACACAACTGCTATCACTCCAGCCTGAATACCTCCCAGTATTATAAAACATATATAGAAGATATATTATTTCTCCCTCTCCCTCTTATTTTCAGTCAGCTAACATTCCAGAATTATTTTATTTTACCATATATCTATATCTCTGTCTATTTGGGAAGAAAGAACAAATCTCACTTCTCCATCATGACTTTTACCATATGTGCACACACATACACATATATATATTAAAATTTAAATATACCTTTTATATATATGTATATCATATTTATACCACATATCCACTTAAATGGTAGAAGCTGTGATGGAGAAGGTCTTTGGGATTTGTTCTTTCTTCACAAATAGATTTCCTTTCCTAGGAAGACTTAATGTACCTTTCTAGCCCCATTATTGTCAATGTTTTCTTCCTGAGAAACCTCTTCATGAGAGAGGTTTTAGATTGCCTGTCTTGCTCTCTGTGTGTACATGGAAGGTTAACTTTGAAAAGTCACACCTTGTCCTCAGTAGCAGTGGTCCATCTTGAGTCAAGGCACATATCAGTGTTGCACATTTTATTTCCAAAGTGCTGAATATGACCGCAGATCATCTCTTTTGTTCTAGGAGACCCTGATTTCAAATGACTACAGGCATCAGGGAAGAAATGCTTGGATTATTCTGAAATCCAAATTCTCATCTCATCGTGGTGGTATCCTTTTCAGTAGTGATATTTACTTGGAATACTTAAGCCAGAAAAACCTAGACAGGAATTGCTTCGTACTTTTTGAATTCAAGTTCATTCCTCAGCAGAAACGAGGATGAGCTTGAAGTCTGAGATAACTTTGCAAAACCCCTTTTACAGGAAGAGAATAACTACGCAATAGCAGAGAGATTTCTGACCTGGAAGAACTGTCCTTCTGGGCTTCCTTTTGGGGAGTCAGCATCCATATCCACTCACACAGATAACCATACAGAATCATAGAATGATGAGGATTGGAAAAGACCTTACGTATCATTTATTACCAAGCCCGGTGTCATGGACAGGGACTAAACCAGGCTGCTCAGAGCTCCATCTAACCTGGACATGAACATTTCCAGGAAGGGGTTACCCACAATTTCTCTGGTCACACAGCACTTTGAGGTTCTCAGTCTAAAACTAGTGCAAATCTATATGCTTTGCTCTGTTTCACCTTCAATCAGCTTTCACTTTCAATGATCATGCTACAGAGAAGAAGAAAAAACAAAGAGAAATGGTTGATCAGAGGACACTCCGCCATACAAAGATATGTCACCTTCCAGCCCAGGAAGTGGACCTTCCCAGCTCAGCTGTTGAGCTGTAGGAGCCTATGCCAGTTTTCTACCAAATTTGTTGGTAATTGATTACTGACAGAGCCGGGAGATTAATAAATTATGTTGGTCTTGTGGGACATGGGTTATTCCCACAGGGCAGCTGGCAGTTATGGGGTAATCCACAAATATCTGTGTAGTGTTTCCTTCATGTTCATGAACCAGAACTAAACAGAGTTCTTAAGGCACTGGCAGATATCATAGCAGGACCCCTCTCAATCATCTTCCAGAGGTCTTGGTAGTCTAAGGAGGTCCTTACTGACTGGAAACTGACCAGTGTTTTTCCCATGTACAAAAGGGTATGAGGACAGACCTAAGGAATTACAGATCTTTTAGTCTAGGCTCAACTTCTGGAAAAAATATGTATAATATTATACCTGGAAGGCATTTAAAAAATAAAGTGATCATCAGGCACAATCAACATGGGCTTACAAAAGGAAACCCATGTTTAATTAACTCAATGTCCTCTAATAAGAGGAGGAATCTTGATAGACTGGAGCACTGGGCTATGATTAAAATGATTAAATTTACCAAGTCCAAATTTCTTGGTTCTGCACTGGGATGATGTAACACCGAGCACAGGAATAATTTGGAAGGGTGGCTGGAGAGCAAGCTGAGGAAAAGGGTCCAGGGATGCTGTTGACAGCAGGCTCAGTCAGAGCCAGCTGTGCTCCCTGGAAGCCAAGAGAGCAAACTGCATCCTGGGAGGCATCAAACAACATCACTAGCCAGTCAAAACAGGTGATTATTCTGTTGTATTCAGCACTGGTGCAGCCTCACCTGGAGTACAGTACAGGCCCCACAGCTTAAGAAGGATGTGGAGGTCCTGCAATCCATCTGGAGGAGGCCAACAAGCTGGTGAGCAGGCCACAATGAATGTCCTAGGATGAACAGCTAAGGATTTAGGCTAGGCTTAACTGGAAAAAAAATATGTTGAGGGATGGCTTCATTGCCTTCTGCATCTTCCTGAGGAGGGGATGTAAAGAGGGAGATGCTAATCTCTTCTCCCTGGTATCCAACTGTAGGATGCATGGGAGCAGGTCAAAGTTGTGTCAGGAGATGTTTAGAGTGCATATTAGGAAGCATTCCTTTATCAGGAGGGTGCTCAAACGCTGAAAGAGACTTCCTAGAGGGGTAGTCTGTGTTTAAGAGGGATTTGGGTAGTGCTCTTAACAACATAGCTTCGCTTTTGGTCAGCCCTACATTGCTCGGTTAGTTGTGCTAAATGATCCTGTTAGGCCCCTTCCAACTGAAATGCTCCTTTTTCTATTCTAGATTATATAGAATGACACATCAATATAACCACTCAATGAAAGAAGCATTTATTTATTTAATGTTATTTGGAGCACATGATGTCCAAGCAACAACTGTGTTCCTGCCAGTCACCAGATACATGACTTTGGGTAAGCCAGGTTCCCTACACCCATAGAGGATATAATGTATGACAGAGGCTACTCTAAGGTAAAAATAGTGCAAAGAAAATAAATCACTATTTCAAAGTCCTATGGGACAATGAAATGAGAGATTGTATAACTGAAATGAAAGCATTAATTTTATTTATTTATTTTTTTTCAAATTAAGAATCATACTCCCTTAACAAGTTCATTAGGATTATTTTCACATTAATTTAAGCTTATGCAAACTGAAGTGAGGGAAGTTGCTGGACTGCTTCCATACTACAAAGAGGAATTTACACTCTTTGCACCTTATATTTACATTAGAGACACAACTGCTAAACAGCACCAATCAATTTTTCTTTTATTTTTAGATCAACACAAATTGCAACAAATTTGGTTTCCACTGACCATTTGGATAACAAAGATGCTTTTACTGATCTTGCAAGCACTAACTTTCATGGCAATTCTTGAATTATTCAAGCCCATTTTGCTTAAAAACAATTTATGGAGCTCCATGAATATATGGAGTCATTAGCAACAAATTGTAATACAGCTTGTGTGACTTGAAGACCTAATACCATTAGATGAGATAATTAATGACAAAATCAAGTATATAAATATGGCCTTAATTTTTCCAGACATATAAACTTACTTTCATGCTTTCTGAGTATGGGTATTTTCCAAAAAAAAAAAGGAATTCTCTCAGCAATAGAGTTGGTGGGAAAATTTTTCTCTTCAGAAAAATTCTATACCAAGGGACAGGACTAAACACTAAAATGTATTAATATTCTGACAAGAAAATTAACTTGTAAAAAAATAAAAATTTTAAAACCCTTCTTGGTAGGTTGTCCCCAGAAATTTCTACAATTTTTTGCAGCCTGTAAAACCGATTTAAAAACTCATGTGTGTACATGTTTGTATTGAAACCACAAACTTTTTAAACTACAGGTTTGTTTTTTTTTTAAAGCAAGAAAGAAATAATCAACAGTTTATCTCATGGATATTTAGATATACACAGAAGTTTGTTACTGGGTGAGTGAGCGTGATGAACATCTAGCGATGAGACTCTTTTCTGTAGAAGCCAGTGGAGAGTCAGAAAAGATGTTGTCAGGGAACTTTGCAGAAATCAAAACAACTATGCAGAATGTAGAGCCATATCTTTGTGAAGGTAGTAAAGGACTGATTTAAGTTGTCATAAAAATGTTGCCTTTTACAGTTACAAAAGAAAGTTGAATCTTTTTGTCTTTTACATTGCACCCTAAATAATTCTGCTGTTTTTCCACCATAATTATTTAACTTAATTTTCCACAAGGTTTCCCACTTGGTCTGTGTGTAAACCTGTGTCTTCAGGGTACAGCTGTATAATGCAGATTGCCTTCCTCTCTCTGCTTATCAAGAATTACAGGAACAGGTTTTTAGGGCAAACCACTGAACCCTTGATACTGACACTGCACATTTCAGGGGTTACCTCAGACGCCTTTCAAAACTTCAGTTTGTTTCATTCATCCAAGAAGAACACAGTACATGTGCTCTAAGATTTTCCTGTAAAGTGAACAAAATCATGCCATATGGGAATGACTGCAAAATTTCCTCCAGTACATTTGCAATCGATCCTAAATTAATAATACAAACATACCTGTCAAAAGTCAGAGGACAGGTGGCCAATTCCTCACCTTTGTGGACAGAATTGTCTGCAAAGAGGAGTCCTTAACTAATATGCAAACGAGCCACATGATTTCTCATGTGGATCAATGACGGGAAAGGAAAGAGAAAATTCTGGAAATTAACTCTTTTTTAGGAAAAAAGTAACCAGATATTTGCAAACCTTGTTATTCCATTGTATCTCAAAAATGTCTTAATATAAAATAGTAATGTAAATATTTGTAGCACCAAAAGAAAAGTAAAACCTTTTACTCAATTAGTTTTCTGGTCTCTAAATATAGTTCAGTTGCTGCTGCTTACAGAATTCTTTAATTTGCTGACATAACAACATCTTTCAAAGCAAGGCAGCATTCAGACATGAATACACGACTGGCAAGAGAATGATGATGCGCATCTCTGGGAGAACATTAACTTGATGGGATATTTTGAAGCTCTGAACAAAACTAGGACAGTACTTGTAAAAGAATATTTATTAAATTTTTGTAACTATACATTGGTGTCACCAAATTAAACTCTAAAAAACCAAACAACTGCCCTATGTACATTTTGGCCCCCATCACATCCTCAAGTAGGGCTCATTTCAGAGGACGGCAGTGAAAAGAGACTTGAGCAGTCAGAACGGAGAAGTAGGAGTTGAAAACTTTTTGTTCCTGCTTTTGTAATGATGAGAGCTGAAATGGGAACTGCAGAATTGATCTTCACCTTAAAATCACCCTCATCAGAAAACTAAACAGCCTGTCTTCCCTCTTTTCAGGGTATTTTATTCATAGTCATTGACAAAACCGAAAGCCAGAAGCTTTATTAGACCTACAGACTGAAAAATTGGCTTATTTTAATTTGTCTCAAAGCCCAGAGCTGTCAGCAAGTACTTTACTGTCTGAAGAGGTAGCCTTAGGATATGTTTTGTCTGGGCAGTTAGGAGGATGTGCATGTATCAGGAAGAATGTACACATACCTAAGGAGTGCACAGTACACTCCTTATCTTGGATCATATAAATCCTCTTGTTTAAGATGATATGTGAACTATACGAAATCTGAACCCTTCCATGAGACAGATTTTCCCTTACAAATTTTCCCTTGCTATAGAAATGTGGGAAGACAATAAAATTTCTAGGCTTAATCTGGAGAACAAAAAAAAAATCAAAAAAACCCCCCAAAACTACTATTTTAAGAATGTTTCAATGTTTCTACCAGGCTCTTTAAATTGTAATTTAAAGGGGGTGGGGGTTATGTTCCAGATAACGTTTAGAGGTTGCAAATTCACAACTGCCTGTAACACCTTGCGTTTTTATTCTTCAGTTCTCAAAGCACAGCCATTCCCTGAAGTTTCCATTTTTCCAGTTTTCAAGGTATCTCACACAAAGTTCTCTACAATTTTACTTTTCTGACAGTCTTTATTTAGAAGAGAGATGGGAGTGATAGATTTCTCTCAACTCAGTTTGGAAAGATCTATAGTCAGGATGGTCCTCATTCTGGAACTTAAAAGTTGAAGAACCATCTCACTTCTGTCGTATTTGAAGCTTATCCTATTCTTCTAAGGAATAAATCTGGTCAGAATTATAGGCAATTAAGACACACGAATTTCTGCCAATGTCAGAAATCTTGGTTTTGTGAAAGCATTGACTGATAGGAACATCTAACATAGATTATACACAGCCTGGAAATTCAGAGTACATAAGCAAGGTGCCTCCATTCCTGTAAGTTGAATAGAATAGATTGGAAGAGGTGATTGTGGAGATTGTCCAAAATATATTCCTTTTTGTTTCTTTTTGTTTCATTCTATATAGAGTTCTGTGTTCTGGTACAGTTTGGACTGTATTCAAACTCCTGTCCCCCTCTCAAAATATAATATTTAATTCTGGGTCTTTTATTTGCACGATGCTCAGCAAACTGAAACATACTCAGTGCTGCTTCTTTTCCCCTGACTGAACACGATGAGAGAAGTTACTCAGGAGAAGGTTCAGAGCTGAAGATCACATGTGGGGCCTGAGTGAGCTGAACAGGCAAGGACAACACAGGCCACTTGTGGGATCTGCTGGGACCTATACCCATAGTAGCTGAGATCCTCTGCAAAGAGGTGTGTATAGAAGAGACAAATATCTAGAAGAAGCTTGACTGCCATTCTCTTTCTTGGATATGCCTGAAGATCTTCTTCATCTATTCTCAGTGCTGTTCATGCATTTTCCCTGCTGATTCTGCCATGCAAGAAGGAGGATTTAACCTCTAGCTGCAGAGTGCTGTTGTCATAAGGCCACAGAATCCTGAGATGTTCACCTCTGACACAGCTATTTCCTATCTCCATAACTTTCTGCTGGCTAGTTTCATTAGTAACCTGTATAGTATAGCTGACTAAAATCTGTGCATTCAATTTTCCACACTTGTTTTAATACTAACCCGTAACAGAAAATGAGGAATTTGCAAAAAATATTTTGCAAGGTATGACAAAAAGATTGGACAGACATAAGTATAAATAGAAACTGGAGAGATAAGCTAGGATTTTATGTTCTTCGTCTTGAAAAAAAATGTGTTTTACTCAAAACTTATTAAAAATCTCCACTGCAAGAAGTGACATATTTCATTACCACTGAAATGCAACTCTAGCCTTTGCTTTTAAACTTACACTGGCAGCTGCTTCCTAGAGACCTTTTATGAAAGGTTTTGAGGTGTCCTGCAAATTTTGGAAGGATCTACATCTGCTATAATTTCATAGAAATAATAATAGAAGTCTATGCAAATGTTTATTTTTTATTTTTTGGTTCAGGATGTATTCAGATACAACATTAATATCCTGAAAATACAAGCTGATTCATGCTTTCAAGATATTCAGGACACCCAATTAAATTCTAAGTGCTCTTCCATTGTAAGAAATTATATCTTTCCTGTGTAGAGCATGTCTTAGGTTAAGAATAGTTCTGAAATAATGTTAGCTCACGTTATAACGGGAATCGAGTCATACCTGAGACTGCTTACATGGAAAAACTCAAATAGTTATGGAGCTGAGACTCAGTAGACTGAGGTCTTTCTTAGTATCTTAAATGATACAACAACCCTTGACGCTGGCAGATTTGAAAACAGTCATCCATTTACAGCATTAATTGGCAGGAAATATACCTTAGACTTCAACTGAAATTCTGTTTCCTTAAATTCCTTAAAATTCCTAATTTAATTTCCTTAAATTTCCTTAATTCTATTCAATTAGTAACTCAGTTTCAAGACAATTTAACAGAAACAACTACCCTGATCTTGTGTGTGTGCATGTCTGTGCATATACATAATTATTTATTATAAGAAAAATACTACTGCAAGTTTACTTATTGCTGTCAATTGTCATGTTTCTTGTGAACGTATTTCTTTCAATGATGTAAATTTTTCTAGTACCTCAACCTCCAGAGAAAAATATTATCTCACTTTTAAAAATGCTGAGACAACCAGGCTTTATACAAGATATGACCACAACCCTTCTTGAGAATGGCTTTTTGTACCATATCAGAAAGTGTAAAGAGATTTATTGATGCCATAAGTTTTCATCCATGCCTTTTATATCCATTTTGCTATAGAGGAAAAAACTCAGTTTCTTATTTTCTTGGCTTTCCATTACACCATTGAGGAGAAGAATACCTGATAAATGATGTGTATACATGATATAAAGATACTGTAGGTAAAATCACAGGTTATTTTTACTTTTTTGACCTGTAGTACTTGAAATAACCTCTCATTTTTGACAAAATTCTTGGAGTTCCTCATCCAGCTCTTGCTTGTTTGGGATTTTTTCCCAATTAAAAAAAATAGCAGAATATGACAGGATCCTCCTATCAAAATATGCATCTTTGATAAGATTAATGTTTTTGTCTCACCAGAACAGCATATAGGGAACATGGAGAAAAGTTCATCTGAAGAGAGGGCTTTGAATTTGAGATTTTTATTGGAGTGAAATTCAGATGCAAGACAAGCTTACCCCATAGTAGAAGCTGCTTCAGAAGAGACAAAAAAAATATGATTAGACAGGAATAGAAAGACAGGCCACTCCTGTCAATCCATTCCTATTTGAAAAAACCCAGATGTTTGTGGGAAGACTTAATATTTCTCATGTCTTTGACCAAAGTCCATATGATGTATTTAGATATGGAGAAATTATTTCATTCATGTGGTGGTCTCTCTAATCTCTCTATTTATCCATATTCTATGGTACCCTGAAAATATAGTATGAAATAAAAACGGTTTAGAAAGTAGAGACAACACAGCTTGTATGATGTATAAAAGAATGTATATGAATCCATAAAAAATCATAGTCTGAGAACAGACAGACTAAGAAGAGAGGATTTCCCTTTCTAAGATGGGACTGTGCAAATGTGGTTTGCCTTTATAACAACCCTGGATCTAGATTTTGGAGGCTGAGGCTAAAGCCTGCAACAAACTTGAAACATTACAAAGTGAAATAAATGGGTCTCTTCCAAATGAATCCCAGATGATGTCAAGTGGAGGAAGATTTATGTATATGTTGCATAAATATTTAATGATATGGCCAAAAACCTACTGCCACTTAGGAAAAAGACATTTATCATTCCTGTGAATTATGACTTTTTGGCCAATGAGACTGAAGTATGTTAATGACCTCAAGTGAATTGTGTTGTTATTCATTAAACATTTTCTGACTTCTGATTTGCTGAGTTACCTCTGAGATCATAGTCCCATCATCAGCCATAAGTTATTCTGTAACAGCCTAGAAAGAGGTCTGAAAAAATTTTTTGATGTATAAAATTTACTACAGTCATGAAACAGAGCAAAGGTATATTTTACATGTGAATTTCAGAAGAGCTTTTCTCTTGAAGCTTTGATGAAAGCAAAAGAGTGCTTCATATAGCTGTGTGGGAACTTTATAGAAAACTTCTCTCACCCTGACACAAAAGTTTGAAAAAAATTCCAGTCTATTTTCTGTTTAAAAAGTAATTTTTTTTCTGACTTGACCTTAGCCTTATAACATGTTAAACTGTTGATAAATGTTCTTTTTATAAAGTGTTCCAATGCCTTCTCAGGTCCATTGAAATCTGTGAATAATGTATAAGCCTCTAAATGAGAAAAAAATTACAACTATTTAGTTAAATCTATGCAGTTAGAGTGGACAGGCTGTGTCCTCTAAACTGCAACTTAGAGCTGAAATTACTTCTAGTGATTCAGCTGGTTCCTCAAATGCTAAATTATGCAAAGTCCCATACCTGTACTGACTTTGTTTTATTGGGGTGTATGTTCAAGACATGCGGTAAAGCAGAGGAAAGGAGTCTTCATTTCCCATCCTCTGGAAGAGCAGTGCAGGCACATCAACCTCAGCATGACTAAGCCCCACTTGGCAGAGACTGGTGATAACATGCACTTCTTATGTACTATGTGGTGCTGAGTCCATCAGGACTGCTGGCCCAGCTTGCTGCATTCACTGCTGACCCCCTCATTTTGTTGTTTTTGTCCTCCTCCTTGCCCATTTCCACATCCCACGTGACAGGTGGCACCAGAGAATTTGTCCCAGGGAAAATCGAGTACTACTGGAATTCCTCAGGCTTGGATCTTCTCAGTCCTGAGCAGCACTTTTTCATATTTCTGCCATACAGACGTTTTTCAAAAGAAGTATTAACTTGTGGTGTAGGCGACACCTTAACATGCCGTGTGATTTTGTGGCCTGTCCTTCAGAAAGGTCTACTTTTTTATGTTAACTTTCCAGCTCGTTGCCAATGATCATCAGACAATAGATTGGCTTGCAAGTTGTCTCAAACACTCGGGACATTAACAAATTCTAATTGGCTATGTAATAGGAGCAGACAGCATGTACAATGTTAAACCACTTCTGAACCACCTATTTTCTGTATGCAAATCAGACAGAAACAAATGTTTGGCCCCAGCTGGGTGAAATGTCCCATTTAGAATTCTTTTCCTCTTCTTTGTTCTTTGATGTTCTGCAAATGAGCTTTAGAACTCCGCTCTTCACACAATTCAATTTTACAGGCCCATTATCTGAGATATAATGTGGAGGTTAAATATATCAGGGCAGCCATTATGTGAAAATAATTAACAGTAATGAATAATGCACTAATTCCACTGATGAGAGATGGTTATATGTGTAATGAAGTGTTGGGGCAGCCCTGACAAATGAAATTAAAATATTTAAACACTGTTTTATGATATTACTTTGCTCATATAATTTCCTTTACCTACAATGAGCCACTTCGATTATCGTCATTATCTTGACAGCTCTGAAGGATGAAATAGTGCAGGTTAATGTGACAGCGATTAGTCAGAGAGAAAATCCATCACATAAAGCAGAACAGAGTGAGGGAGAAAGGTCTCTATACTTTCCCGTTTCAAACATGAGAAGAATGATACTATCAACATCACTTCAATATTAAATGGATAGAATTATCTTGTCATTCATTTACAGCCTCTGAAGAACTACCTATTTGTACCTGCAAAGGAAAGGTCAGCCTTTCTCAAGCATCCATAAAAATATGTTGATGGATTCCTTATATCAATAATAGTGACAGAACCAGAGGCAGGAAACAAGCTAGGAAATTTAAAAGGAAAGCACTTTTTAGGTTCTTCATTAAAATATTTTCATGGTTTGGTATTTTTAAGTTTTGTTTCACACACAGGTTTGATCTTCAAAAAGGCATAGTATGAAATAAAGTCTGACCACTGGCATACATTTCACATAAGTTGCTTCAAACACTCTTTAAATAGTGAAAAGGCCTGTCCATTGTGCAGCTAGTCCTCATAGTTTTGCTTTTTTTAATTTTAATGAATACTTGCAAAACCTAAAAATATTCATAACTAGATGGCAGAAGTTAAGGTAAAGTCAGATTCAATGTTAAAGTCACCTTATGTACAAAAGTACCGAACACACAGTTCTTCCAGATGCATTCATAGAGCAGCAAACAAGTCAGTCAGAAAAAAAGTTTACTTTTATGCATCATCCAGGCAGGTGGGCAGTTAGGGACTCACATCAAGGACCCTCAGAAGAAAAATGAGCAAGAAAATGTCCAATCTACCCTGGAAGAAGTGCAAAGTAGAATGTGGAGATCAGGAACTTCATCAGTCACTGACAGATCAGAGGCATGTATGTCCAGAGCACCACAACACCTAAAAAAACAACTGTTTTTGCTTTCTCAGATCAAGAGGTTTGTGACTCCAATGGTTTACACACTCAATTGGGATGCAGTTTCACAGTTCTTCTTCAAATTGAAAATATCAGAGATTTGAATCCCTTTTTCTCTTTCATAAAAATGAAACTTGAGGTTTAATTTTTCATATGATCCTTTGTAGAAGTGCAGAGGAACAACCAGCTCTCACTACTGTTGGCATTTCCCTCAGGTCCAAATTGCTCTGATTCAATTTCTATCTGTAAAACACTTGGGCATCAGTTTTCTGTTTGAGGGGTATTATGCTGGCTTGGGAGCCAAGTGAACAAAAAAGCTGTAGGGGGTACTAAGGGGATTCCCTCTTTTAAAGTGCCATATAAAGGTCTCAGAGAAACCTGGCAAGAAAATATTTAAACTGTTAATGGCATCTTTGACCACTGCAAAAAAATTAGTAGTTAGAGCACTCAGGACCCTGTCTGAATAACTGGCACTGTCTGACATGAATGCTGACATGATATTTTTATTTGGGTGTCTAAATACAGCTTTTACAAGACTGACTTATGCAATCTACCTTGAGAAATGTAAAATCAACTTACAAATAAATGAAAATGTTCAAATTTAGAAAAGGGAGGCCTTTCTTGTTCATGCAAATCATCATAATTGCAGCCTTTCTTACAATATTATTATTGTTGCTGTTACTAATAATAGTGTTATACCCTGGGAGTGCACACACAAAGAATTGAAAGGTGCCCCTTCACTTTTTGAGTCCAGCATTTTAAACACTGCACATACACATATTAGTAAACAACCCATGTGCTAAAGAGCATGCAATTTAAATAAACAAGGCAGATAAAAGCTAAGTGTACACCAGTTTTACTAAGTGACGTGAACAATGTGGTGGCAGCAAAAGCCATATGTTAGTCCCACAGTGCAATGATGGGTGTGGGAGGGAGGTGTTAGGCTGGAGTGCAGGATGTGCTGATGCTGCTCAGCACCACTATCCATCAAGATTGCAGGGCTGAAATCTTGAAGGCAGAACTCTTCATTGGGATAGCACAGAGAGGCCTTGCCTCAGAAGCAATTCTTGAAAATGTACTTTGCTCAGTACAGCATAGTGTGGCCACTCTTTTGGTGCACAAAAGGGCCTGAAAAGTGAAGTGCACACAACATAACAAATCCTTTTGTTTTATTCTAAATACAATGGAAATGTATGCTACATTCAGCTAAAAATCTTACTGTAAACTACACTGAGAGGTAGAGGCGATAATCTGTAATTTACTATTCTCCAGGATGGATTGCAGCACCTTTATTCAGAGCAATTGAAACACTACAGAGAGCAGATATGAAAGGTGAGCAAGCCACAAATCCCACTCCCAAATGCAGCTGGTTAAAACTGAGTAAGCAAGAGGTTTGAAAACTGAGGAAGACAGCCAATAAAAGGAGAAATACATCAATAAATTAAAAGGCTCATTTTCAATATCTTTCTTTGTAGTATCAGTCCCATTGAACTGGACGAATTCACACAGTGCCAGTTGGAATGAGCAGAGAGGGCAAAATCCCTCTCTGACTCATTACTGCACCCAGGTCTGGTTCTTTGTGATTTAGGCTTGTGCTTTTGGGAGGCCACACAAGCCCAGAATAAAATCTCTTGTGTGCAAACTGGGGTCCATACAAGAGATGCATAAGGGACCTTTTGAACTAATATGCTTGTAAGAAACTCATTCAAATTTCAGTGGTTCTTTAATTTTGCTACTTTTAAAATACAATTTACTTCATTTATTGGACAATGAAGTGCCTCTGTAATAAATCTAACATTAAAAAATCATTTCCAGCAAATTACTCCAATAAAATCAATGGCAGTCAGGCTCAGCTGTAAAAACAAATAAATTACCTGCTATTGATAGGGTAGGCAGAGTTAATTGTCATTTAGAAAGGCTAAAAGGGATAAAGAAATCTAATAGAAGGACCACATTTATACAACAAAAATGAGAAAACTGTGAAAGTTTTACCCTGACAGCTCCCATCCATAGGATTGACTTGGTCCCTGAGCAGCACAGGCAGTTGTTTTAAGTCTCAGTAGGACACTGGTATGTGCTTTGGATCTGTCAATATTTACCTGCTTTAGTGTAGCCTCGTGATCTTTTTACCTTTCATATATTGAAACCCCCAAACAGGATTTCTGGTAATAGGAAATGAAGAATTGATAGAATTGAACAATCCCATCTTCAGATATTTTCAGCCAGGTTAAAAGCACTCTGACCCAATTCAGGCTTTTCAGTAGTTCCAACTATTAAAGAAATATAAAGCTGGGCATTTGCTAGTGGGATTTGTCATTCTCTGATAACACAGTGATAATTTTATAGTTAAGATCCTCTTTCAAAAACAAATTTCTATTTATTTCTTTTTAAACTGTCCAGCTTTTTCTGTGAAGACTCTAAAAATGACATTAACCTTATGTATTTCCATTATTGCAGCATACTCTATCTGCTTTCAGCACTTGTCTCTGAAGAAAATTTTAAAAAAATAAATTATTATTTGTGTTTATGCCTCCTAGTGGGGGCAAGCAAAGGAAAACCAAAGTTTTGGAATGTTCATATGTTCAATGATCAATTGTGCTTGAACCCTTATGGGAGGAAAGTTAATTTAATCTTCTGGAAATTGTAAATCTTGCTCTGGACTGCAGAGTAATGCTATATCCAGTGACATAACAGGATATAAGGGCTTATTCACCAGAGAAGGCTTTTAACTCCCCTGTGATGAATGCAAAATTCTCTGGTAATGAGCAGTTTCCAAGACTTTGCAGACTGAACCCTTACTCTTTTGGTGTGGATGCTTCTTCAGTGACCTCAGGAGAAAAGATGACCTCACAGTCATCAATTCTGCATAGCAACACTTCTAACAGGACAGGAATTTCTACCATGTTAGTCTATAAACAAGCAAACAAATAAGTGCAAAGTAAACTCAATTTTGAGTAATTCCTAGCTACAATAGGGAATGAAACGCAAAAAAATTTCAGACACAAACAAATACAACAAAAGTTCAGGATTCTTTGTTTGAAGCTGTTTGGTCCAGAGATAAGTGCAGTAACAGCTGCTGCAATGTTTGCAGTGCGTAACAGATTTAAACCTGCATCTAATGGCAGATAACAGGGCTGGATGCATCTTTGTAATAATTTACCCCTGGAAACACTGGAACTTGTGGCCATGTGAAGAACAGGCAGTACAGAAGCTGTGGCAAAAGGAATCTCTGGATCCAGGAAACACAGATGTATCCTTGGGGAGGAGGCACACCTGTCTCTTTGCATCATCAAAGCAACCTGTTAAAGCCACATGCTGATGAAATACACATGGTCAGCCTCTGGATGGAAACCTAAGGTCTGGGAACTACCACTCTTTCTCTCATTTGGAGTGGATGACCCAAGTTTGGAAGTGTGCAAGGCCAGGTTGGATAGGCTTTGAGCAACCTGGTCTAATTAAAAGTGTCCCTGGCCATGGCAGGGGGCATGGAACTAGATGATCTTTATGGCACCTTCCAACCCAAGCCATTCTGTGATTCTATGATTCTCTCACACTTAGGTGATAGCAGACCTATTTTTCTTCAACACCACATTATTTCAATGACAATGTGAATTTTTTTGTCTCGGGGAATCCTGTTAATGGCTGCTCACCGTTTTCAGCATCAAATTCTGAAACTCTGAGCAAATAATAAACAGATATCTTCTGTTTTTTTGCATTCTTGTAAAAATAAAAATCGGATTACAATTCCTTTACTTCCTTTTAGCCCCCAAATTAATTACAGTTTAAGATCTCCTAATATAATACATGTTAGCCTAACACATGTTTGCTGTGATAGTGGTCCAACACTAGCACAAGTTCCCCAGAGATATTGAAGACTCCACCTGAGAAGATGCATGGCCCTGGGCAAGGTGGTCTTGTGAATCTGCTTGAGCAGTGGGTTCTACCTAGATTTTCTCATGAGCTCCCTTCCTACCTAAATGACAGTGTGATCCTGTGATTCTGCTTCTCAGAAGTGTTTTCAAGGTTGGAGATGGTACCTGGACAGCACTAGTCAGAAAAATTTGCTTGAAGTTTTTTCCTAAGGGTTCTCCTGCATCACCTGCCACAAGACTCTTATGTTGCCTGGGGCTTGGCCTCAGTTTAGGTTGCCTATACAAGAAGACAGGCAGGATTGAATTCCTTCTATCTAAATTTGCAAGTGACATTTAGTGGCACCTCAGAGCCAGTTGTATAAAAATGGTACCCCCAGACTTCTGTACCTCAGAAAATTTTTGGCGCTGGCATTAGAATAAAGATAATTACACTGATCTATTTCCATATGTGGGAAGCCCACAGTCACTGTCTCATATTTATGTATCTGTGGGGTAGGTATCTACTTCTGCTCAGATGAATCTCACTATGAGCTTACTTGACTTCATAGTGCTTCCATAACCCCACAGACAAAAAGTAATATAGCCCTAATGACTGCTCCTTGAAATTGTTGTATTCAGCATGTTAAGGAAACCACTGAATGGTTTGTCAGCCCATAGAAAGCTGTTCTTTTTGAGTCAATGACTGGGAAGAGACAGGCAGAGAATGGTCAGAAAAGATGAAAATGTGGTAGCCAGATGTCCCACAGAACTTTCTCAATGCTCTGACCATTCTCCTAGGAGACTGCTATGCGCTAATCTAAAATTTGCCCTTCTGCTGGCCTCTGACATCAGAATCTCAGTTTAAGTATGTAAAAACATGTAATTAATATGCTGGTTTTCATACTGTGAGAAAAGAGAGGTAGAAATAACGGGGAAATCCACCCACAAAGGAACAGACAGAGCCATATGTACCTTAGTTTTTGATCAATGAATAAGCATGAATGCACAATGTAGACAAAGAGCTGCAGTGTGGAAGCTGGGCGACCAGGGACCAAGGTTCTACCTTGTCGACAACAAAGTGGGCATCAATCTAAGCCTATGGGAAACAAGAGGATAAGAAGGGAAACATCTGGCTAAGTTATGGAGAGGAGAATAGAATTGTGGAACGGTTATGTTAATGTGGTAGTGCCAAATAAGGTAATGTTCTTAGTTCTTGTTAGTGATTGGTTAGTAACAATTACATATAAGGTAACGTCGTTGTTCATTGGTTCACTGCCCTCTGGCAAGTCTGTAACAAAGGTTATATATTGACTGCACTGTGTTGTCTTTGGAGGCCGCTCTATTCAGTGCACAGCTTCTCCTTTTGTTGTTGAGTTTTTATTAAATTATATTCCGGGTTACTCTGTCGTTCCTGTGTCTATTTAATTGTCACCCCGGCTGGTCTAAGGTTTGTCACATCACTAGTGACACTGAGGGAGGAGTCTTATGCTCCTCCAGCAGGACTTATGAGACAATTCACAGTGTGCTTTGGCAAGGGGGCTGGGCACAATGTGGTTGTGGTTACCCTAGAGATGTCACCATATGAGGGACAGTTAAGGTATTACAGTCAGAGTGTCACCTGGACAGAAGATTATTGCAGTAGAGGGGTACAAAGTATACAGAAAACAACCTAATGGAAAATGAACTTATTAGTTCCATTGTTGATGGACAGGTTTTTTTCTATGTGGGAATGTTTGGAGTGGACATTCTTTGATTTTACCAGAAGTATGTTCTATTAGAGCAGAAAGTTGTTCCCGCTGTGAATTAGTTCTAAACCACTTTTAAACCACTCCCAGAGGTTCAAAATACAAAGAGTGCAATAAAATTTGCTGTGCAAGGAGAAATAGCATGTGCATTGATTTGTGTACTCCCAATACCTGTGTGTGATCAGTAGCAGTGGACACCTCTTCAGCAATGTGCAAATGCCTCCCGCTTACTGAATACTAGCATCCAGCACCACTTTAATGCTTGACCCACAGCACAGCCTCTCTGGCCAGCTGACTTCATGGTGGAGCCTGCCTTCTCAGCAGTGCACTGCTTAAAGAGAAATGAGCTACAGGGACAAAAATCCGAAACACAGGAGACACATGATCCTCCTTTGTAAAGGGTGGAGTTTTCTCCGTCCCAGCAAAGACTTTCTCTGCAGCTTCTCTCTCTTGTATCTCCAGATGTGACTGTGGTGAGAGCGAGTCTGTCTTTCCTTTTTTCAGAGTAAATAAAATACATAAAAATATTGAATAAGATGAAGATATTTCTATCCTCTATGAAGAGAAGGAGGATATTCTTTCCATCTGGCTCTACATGTCCATTATATAAGTGTCTACAAAGAAGTGTCTGAATAAGTTATTCTGGGGCACTGCTCATCTGACCTAAGATAGATGATTTTTTTTAAGAAAAATTAAATTCACTCCGGAAGTACCTTTTTTTCCCCCTCTCTTTTTTTTCTCCACTGGGTCTAGAAAGGACTACTAAGATGCAGACAACTGTAGTGAGGTAGAGGAATCCTAACTTCTTTTGCCAAATTTTACTTGCTGTCTGTCTGTCTAACTGCACAGCTGCTGCTCACCTTCTCCATCTATTAGCAGATATTAAAAACTCAGCACCATTTGGAGAAGGAGTAGTCATTATTCACCACGTATTTCAGTATAATTTTAGTATTTTGAGCTATTCTTTACTGTGCTGTTTCTTAATTACAATTTCCCATGCAGTTAGGTTATAGAGTGTAGAAAAGAAATTAAACATCAAAATTATTTTTTTAGGCTAGTACTGGAGGAATATAAATGGGAAAACAGTAAAAATTGAACAAATCTGCTAATCTGACATTCATAATAAAGGTGAAATATATTGTGTGACTAGTTTTACTCAGAATATTGCACATTTTAAAAGTTTTTCTGCCTAGGTTTCCAGATAATGGAATTATGAATTTAACAGATGAGTAGGATTTGATTCTTCCCATATCATACTCGTGTCAAAAACCAGAACCATAGGAATAAGATCTATTGTAAAACAGAAGTTCTGAGACAAAAGGATTTTCAAAATCTGTAACTAAATCAGTAGGCAAAGTCAATTCCTGAAAACATAAATAGTAGTTTAAATTAATAATTCTGCCTTACTCATATTCAGTAAAATAACATTGTCTTTTCAGTTCTACTGCTAAGGAAATATCTTGATATAAGAGATTAAATTGTTGCATTTATTTAACAATGAAAAACAGGAATTGTAGGGACACATGAAGTAGGATGCCTCTTCTACACCAGTACAGAAATCAATAGAAAGAAAAATCTTTGACAGGTGTGATTAGAATGGCACAGGTTCTTTCTGGTATCATGGATTGCTCTCTTACTGCTTTACTTTATGTAGGAAAATAACATTTTTGCTGCTTTAGAACAAAGGTGTGAAGATTATACACTATTTTAAACAATGACAAATCAAGCGTGAAGTAGGTTTGGATTCCTAAAGAACATATATAATTAATTGAACTTTTGTTTGTTTGTTTAATCAGTGTCCTCAAATACAGCACAAATATTTACAAATTGATCCAATTTTGAATTTTGAATTGCTACAAAAAGAGTAATGTGGATTTTTTGCAGGTGATTAGTGAATGGGCAATATGTTATTTCTGTACTCTTAACAAGTCCACTTTAAAGACTGTTTTTGTGCAGTAAGTAAGAATTAAGAAGGAGGTTTGCTTTGCAACACTTTAGGAGAACAAAAATCTAAATCAAATGTCTATGAAATATTTATTTTAAAATTTCCCAAAAGGTGTTAGGTATGTCACTATCCTTGAACACCCATGAGAGATCGACTTAATCATCCAAACACAAAACCACAGAAAGGATAGAAACTGATACGACACATTACATGTCTCCCGAATGTAGAATAAAAATGTTAGAATATATATTTAAGAATATTGTGCCACTTATGTAGTGGGTATGGTATTTATGCAGTGTATTATGTAAATGTAACACATTCTGTGTCACTTTAAACAAGTCAGTTGAGAAAATATCTAAGTATTTCATATTTTTTTACAAAATCTGGTAATGTTAAAATACCAGTGTAGTGTACACAGTTGCATAACAAATATGTATAATTTTAACACCACTTCTGATTATGATTAATTTGCACCACAGTTTCAAATTTCCAAGACTGTGTCTTGTTTTTCTATTGTGTGACTCCCTGCAGCAAAGAACAGTTTGCCACTAACAAATCAAATTGGTTACTCTGGAATACGTTTTGTCTTTGGGGTGCCTGTAATTCTATAATATTTTATCCACATAGAGAGTGTATGCTGTCCTCTCATTTATGGAAATAAATGTTTGACCAGAGATCCACAAGTCAGGCCAGCACTGGTATTCTTAAAATGTTGTTGTCATTCCCATGACAGTCTTTCTTAAAGCCCCTGTTTCAGAAGTCATTAGATGGTAACCTTGATTTTCCTTTTCTAAAATAAAGGTTCTCCTACTTATATATTTGTGCAAAGAAGTTTGAATATGAGACCCTTGGAAGTTCAAAAACAAGTAGGCAAACAAAAACAATATATTTGTCATTTTCTTCTGCTTTGTGCTAAGTGGCTATTTCAGCAAACTGTGATTTTACTAAAAAGGCATGAGTCAAGATTTTTTAAATTAATTTTATTTCTTATCCTAGTATATGGTTTTGTGGGTTTTTTTATATGCTATGTTGTCAAATAAATCATCAAATAGATGATCAGAGTAAAGAAAATATTTATGAAAATCAGAAATATATTAGTATACTAAAAATATAAAGTGTGCTTTCTATATGCAGTTATACAAAAGAAGTATTTTACAATGCAGTCAGTAAAACACTGGAGCAGTTTATCCAGGGAAATGATGGGTGCCTCATTGCCAGAAAAATTCAAGGCCAGGTTGGATGTGGCTCTGAGAAAACTGATCGAGCTGAATGTCCCTGCTCATTGCAGAGGGTGGGAAAAAGATGATCTTTACAGGATCCATCCAACCCAAACCATTCTGTTTCTATAATAGTGTGGCAAAGGCAAACTTTAGAATAAAAATTATTTTTCTCTTCTTGACTTTCAAAATTGTTTTCGCTGCAAACATTGACTTTTGTTTTCCCAATAATGTTAAAGTTTGGAGCTAAATTGACATAAGATTGTTGTTGTCCTCTGTCCTCTAGTTTTCATGAGTTCTCTGGAGGTTGGTTTCATGACAGAGCTGTGGTTTGCTCTCTGGAGACATCTCACAGATTTCCCTGGCATTTTTTTCTCATCTGTCAATGGGTTATGTACACCTGCAATGTCCAGGAAACTTACTGGTGTCCAGTGATTTCAGTAATATGTAATGAAATTTTATACCATAGATTCCAACAGACCAGAGCAGAATAGAGTGATCCTTCACAACCAAAACAAAAAGAGTAAATTGAATATAAAATATATAATTTTTTTCCCTTTTTCCCTTAATTGCTGCTTCATCTCTGACTGGCAAATTTACTTAAGACTTTCATATCTGCAACTTTTATCACAATTAAGTGATATGTTTAATTACATTTTACCCCTTTCTTGGGGAAGATATCCTCTCAAACTCCCACTAGCCACATTTCCATTAAGATTATAAGATAAGTTAGAAGCTGAAAATTAAAAATTAAAATCTTTCTTAAAAGTAAATTAATAAGCTTGGTGCTGTCAAAGCTTCATTGGTCACAAACAGCCACAGTTATGCAGAATTCAGTGGTAGGCAGGACAAGATGAAGCTGAGCGTGTTATTTTTCCTTTACCAACAGCTACGCACAGTACCACCACAGCTATCAGTATATCTACATACCAAACAATAGAGGAGATCCGGGGAAATTTACTAGGAAATGGAAGATAAATTCAGTGAACAGGGCACTGTGACATCTACAGCTTTACGAGAGTTGGAATAAAATAATAACCTGGCACTTATTTAGTGAAGATGGATATAACAGACTGCAATCTGTTCAACAAGAAGAGGTTTATAAATAGGTACATTTTACTGCATTTTGCTGACATGTAGGGTTCCCTCTGCAGCAAAATTTTGAAGCCAATTTCATAAGTAAATGTGACTTAGTCTTGGAAAACTCTTAAATCTCTTTTTGGTAACTTGAACATCATGAAGTCACAAGCAGTAGAAACCTTATCCCAGGATTACCTTGATTAAGGCACAAGACATTAAAAGCAAATTACTGTGAAAGTATCAAACAATTTGCCCTTAATGTTTCAGTCATATCTGTAAAAAATATGACTTAAGTCTAGTTTTATTAATAATACATATTTTAATTAAACGGCTAGAGGTGCATCTAGCAGGAAAAATTGAATCTTCACTGGATTTCACATACTTGTATGATTCATGGGCAGTAAATATGCAAAGCTTTATGCCCATAAGGCAGTCACACTGCAAAGCTGATATGCATGTTTTTGTCTGAAAGAATGAAGTCTAGTGAGCCTTAGAAATAAAAATAATAGCAATAAAAATAATAACAATAAATGCTCTAAAATTAATCTATTTTTTTGTAGATTTAATGCATTTCTAGATACAATCCTCATTTTTCGCCAGCTGCATGATTTTCAAAACATATTTATTGCTGTTTTCGTTAATCTCATTACACAAATTTTGCCTGTATGGGTATGCATATATGCACACACACTATCACAGCTTCAGCAATAAAACCATAGGATAAAAATTACCATGCAACAGTAGCATGGTATGAAAGGCTTTCATTGCAAACCGGGGATTGAACAGTTCTGCAGTCTGCGGATCTACTAACAAAGCCTTTCCTCATTTACATCAAGATTGTTTTTAAAGGTCTGACTGCATGCTTAGTTTGCTTTATCTTTTGTTCACTTCATCAAACATTCAGCTCGGTTATATTTAATGGCAACTACACAATGCACACCCCCAACACCTCTCACCTGGTGGTGCCAAAACACAAAAGCAAACATGAAGTAATAGCAGTCTACAATGCTTCTCTGAGGTAACTCTGTGGTGCCAAATTGCCACCTCTTATTGAGTGAAGTGCAGCAACTTCGCATAACACCTTGCAATGGCATGGCATGGCATGCATTTTAAGGGTACCAAACTTGTCTCAAAGTACTAACGGAGTGAGACTGCACTTAAAATCTTGCTTTTCAAATTCCAAACACTTGTCTAAAGATAGAACTATCATTGTTATCAGATTTTCCATCACTGTGGTGATCAGATGTTAATGAATGCCATCTCACAGTGTTCTTATAAGAATATGAGGACCCCCAGTCATGCTCCCTATTCAAGAGACAGAGGACTGATGAACCAAAACAGTTTAGGTCCAAATTCCTCCTGGTTTAGAAGGACCACTCTGAGATGCACAAGTAATGAATTTAAGGTTTGGGTTCTTGGGTTGTTTTTTTTTCTGGGATTGGTATTTTGGTGTTGAATAAGCCCTAAGCAAAGCCCCTGTTGTCACAGAAGTAACTGGGAGTTTTCAGTCTCTGCAACCTGTTGCAGAGTGGCTGAGACAAGACATCAATTAAAAAAAAAAAAATCAAACTCCATCTAAAATCTCTTGTTCAGCTACCACTTACAAAACCTTTGTTGATCAGAAGGATGGGTGAGGTTTTTTCTTCTGAACAGAGATTCCTCCTAGAAGTCTCTATTTTCCTAGACAGTATTTTGTTTGCAAGCCATTTTCTTGAATCCTGCTCTTCATCTGAAAAATAGTCATGAAAGGGCTAAATCAAACATGTAGGCACCTTTTGGCTTTTACACCAGTTGATATTTGCATCACTGAACTGGGCCACTCTGCTCGACATACAAAGAGTTTAAGGCAGGATATGAAGAAGGTTGTTGTATGAAAAAGGGGGAGGACTAAAGTAGTCAAGAACTACTGAAGGGAGGGATGCATCAGGCCTGAAAAATTTATGCCTAATTCTAAGGTGAAGAGAGAGATCTATTTCTATCTCTTATTCATAATCCTCAGCTCTCAATTTGTCTGAGGCATGAAATCAGTCATTTTTGGAAGTAAACTGAAGTGAAATGCTACTATCCTATTCAGTATTTCAGGGATAGTCAAGTCTATATTCTTCCTCCTATCAGAAGAAGCAATTTGAGTCCAAATACCTTCTCCTTTCTAAGGGAGCATGCTGTGCACTGTTAAAGCATATTTTCAGACATTTTCTCTCAATTTCACCTCTTCAAATTGTCCTACCTCATGTTATTTGTAAAAATATACATGTATATATATATGTATATATATGTATGAAATCACTGGACTAGGGAGTAAATCACAGATCCTGATGTTGATTGTTTGAACTAGCAATGAAATTTACAAAAATAAAAAAATGAACCTCCTGCATGAAGTCTCAAACATTTTGCATTTCAAAACAGTATCTGGAAAATAATTGGTGAACTGGACATGGAGGCAGAACCAACTAAAAATGGCTCTTCAGCCAGCACCCTTGGCACTTCAGGGCTCTTCAGCTTTTTTTTACTTTTACATGTGTGCATCTCAGGGCTTGCTCTTGAGGTACAATGAAGCCCTAGAGCCTGTGAATCCTCTAAAATATGTTGATCATCATTTGAAGAAGGGGGAGTGTTGCCTAATTCTACTTGAGAGAAACTTTGCTATAACCTTTACCATTTACTTCTTTGCCTGGACCAGTCCATAGTCCCCAGTTATTCCATCCCTGAGAGCTCTCTGTTCTCACCTGGGACAAGGCAATGCTGTCTCCCTGCTCAAGTTAACCAATCCATCTGCCACAGTGACTTTAAGATAAATAAAAGAGAGTCTGACTTTGTTTCTGTCAGTTCCTCTCTTGCAAACTACTGAAAAAAAATTTGTGTCTTGTGACACTAAGGTGACAGATGCCAGATGTCAGCACAGTACAGAAGGTTGAGTCCTGGGGGCACATTGAGCCTGAAGTGAGCACACCACCCCCAGCCCATCAAAGACCTTCTAGTACTTCTGCCTTGATTTCACCATCCAGACAGGTTCAGCTGTGGTGAGCTACTCACAATATGTTGAGTAATGTATTAAGTATCAAGTATATTCAGGAATTAATCCAATTGCTTTTCAGTTAAATTGGAGCAGCTGTAACTTCTGTAACAATACAACATCTGAAATTAAACAGTTTAACCATGGGACATGAGCTGCTAGGATGGGGAAGAGGAGAAAGCTTGTATACCTACCATGGGCACAAACTCAATTATTTCAGTCTCATTCTACAATTTGACCAACAGACAGCAAGCAGCACAGAGCACTTTCCTATAAGATTTCCCTGGCAGTTTAGCTCTGGCTGTATTCAGGCTGTTCTTATTGATCCTCAGGAGACTAATAAAACAAACTTATAGCCTATGACATAACATTTTCTTTGGGAGGAAGAAATGTGAATGTACCTGAACTGCTTTTAGCTATTTATCAATTAACACAAAAGGTAACACTGCTTTCAGCCCAGATTATTTTAATCAGTAATGCCACTTATGTGGCAGTATTACACTTTTATTTACATCAGAAGAAAATGAATGCTGTGTTTTCCTTTAAAACGAATGCATCTTCCTTTTAATATGATGCTACAAGACAAGTGAATGAGTTTTGCAGGACTAGTATTTTAGCATATCAAGAATTGTTCTTGAATAGTTGGTTCATTCTGATTTTATCCTGTTTCGATTTACAAATAGCTCAGTAGTAAGCACTCCAAAGTACAAAGTTCATTATACTGGAAAATATATATATATATATATATATGTGTGTGTGTGTGTTTATACATTCAGGATAATGACAAAATAAACCAATGGAAAGACATAACATTATGAGACAGCACAGATTTCAAGCAACAGCAGAACTAATTTATAAATTGTAGCCATGATAAAAGAACACAGACATTATTTTTTAAATTGTTCTGTTATAATGTTTCATGGACATAGAAAGCATGTCTTCCTAATTGAAAAGGAAAAGTATTATGAAAATCAAGTTCATGAAGAAGGAGTGGAAGAATTTAAATATTTAGGATATGCATTTCAAAAACACTGAGCTTTGGTTTGAGCCCTCTTTCAAGTGAAGTCAGCTCTGAAACTGTTGACTCCCATAGGGACAGAGCCATGCCCTCCTCCGTGTGGCCAGCAATTCTACCTGTAAATCCTGAAATACATTTAGGTCTCAGTGAGACACAGTGGATGTGGCATGAGTGGAACATAACGGACAAACATTTTGTGATTCTCGCAAACAAGAACCAGAAGAAAGAAAGCAGAACTAGTATCTGTGATTAGGAAGTGCTTCCCAATAAACGGCACCCCAAAATCTATTGATCTGTGACTGAATTGCTGATTTTGGACACAATGAAAATAATCAGTCTTCTCCAGTGTCTGCTAGGAATGACCAGACCTTTTCCAGTCATGCACAGTGGATGGCAGAAGATGAAGGAGGAACACAAGGCTGGCTGAGTTTCTTGTCTGAATTGCCTTCAAAGATATCTGTTGCTTTACATGGATTGCAGAATGGAGAAGAGGTTTGGGTTCTTTCTTCCCCTACAGTCCTGCAGCATGACCCCAGCAAATTTTGCAGTCCTAGACATCTCACATTATATTGCTTCCCACACAGTCCCAGGACATATCGTTTCATACTCCTCCTGAAAACTGCAACTGAACACTCTCTCCCCTGCAAAAAACTCACACCCCATAAGATTTATAGAAGCGAGGCACCATAGAGCTCCAAAGGAGATCTAGGAAAAACACTGTGTGATGCAGATGTTCAGATTAGTTCCAGAGGTAGCTGGTTCTCATCACTGTCACACAAATCAGTCTCTGTTACCCGTGCTTTGGGCAAGGGTACAGTTATATAAATCTACCTACACTGTCTGCTACACTATCTGCATAAAAAGAATAACAAAACTACTTTCACACAACCACAAAGATCTACTTTATTTTCAATCTCTTTCACAAATATGATGTTAACTCCCCAAGTCAAGCTTTAGGTTGCCCAGGCTGCAATTTATTTAACTATTAATAAGAGACAGGATTTAGGATTAACTACAACATAGTGAGTTAATGCATTTATAGATCCACAGATATGACTGAAGGCAGGGCTGAATGAATTTTCCTCAATCCCTCCTGACAGTTATTAGTCCAGCCAGCTTTAAAAAAATGTCAGAGATGAAGATTTCACCAATTTCCCAAATGATATATGCCAGTTAACAACTACTCTGGTTCTTCCATACTTTCTAGTGATCTTATCACCATCAAAACCAACTAGATGTATGAAGCTATTGTGCAACCTTGAATGTACCCCTTAATATCTTACTGGTTAATAGGACAAAGGACACAAACACTGTGCAACTCATTAACTACCCTGCTTGCACAAATCATCCTGAAGCAGTTTAACCTGCCAAAGATCTATTGTCAAAGACCACTTCATCTGACATCTCAGCAACTCACTTCAGGAAGAAAAGAACTGGTTTTCTCAAGAGCTGTTCAAGATTATACAGTGCTTGCACAAAGCCAGAGTATTTATTTCCATCACTAAAAGAAAGAGGTAGAACAGGTCCTAGCTGATCTCCAAAGATTACAATTCGTCTCTGTTTGACAAGAATTATTTAAGGACACTGGGGTGATTAGAAACACAAGTACTTCATCTGATTGCCTAAATTTGGTATAATTAATCCCACACAATACTCTTTACAAGAAGTACATGTAGCAGGATATATGATTTTGTTCCCTTTTTTGTTCTCTCATTGGAGTCTTGGCGGCCGGACTTGTTCAAAGCATCTGTCTCTGGCCTGCATAACATTCTAGTCTCTACACTGGAGACACGTGGAGATGTGATGGAGGAAACACTCAGTGAATAAGGTATAGGTTGGAGGTCACACTTAGAGAGCTGCAGCCAATGATATATCCAGGTGGAGGCAAGAGACTCCACACTGTCATTCCCCAGGGACTGGTACTGGAGCTGTTGCTGTGCAACATCTTTGCCAGTAACAAGGACAGTGGGACTGAGTTCACTGTCAGCAAATTTTCCAACAACTTTACCAAAAATATGTGGTGTGGCTGACATGGTGGAGAAAGACCCAGAAAGACCTTAGCAGTCTTGATGCAGTGCTTTCCAACACAAACCAGATCACAAAGTATGGCAATGCAAGTAAATAATAGACTGAAAATACAGAGCATGAGGCTTTTATCTCAAAAAAAAAAAAAAATCCAACCCCACCACACATTTACTTTCATTGTATTTCTCAAATGTGTCATTTGTCTCGAATGTGTCATGAACTATTATATCCAGTCACAGTAACACAATGTGACCAACTAGCTCTAAACAGGATGGAGAAAAAGCCTGATCTTCAGCCAGATGCAAAATAAAAAGATGATGCATAAAGAAGACTGTATGTTGTGCAGTTAACTGGTGGAGTTCTAGAAAATAAATAGTCACTCACAGAAATAAGATACATACTTAGCAAAAAATAAGTGTTCAGAGTAAAAGTAATAATATTCCGCAGCACACATGTAAAACAATTTATTGGAACACCTTGGAGTTGTGAAAATCTGATTTATGGAGAAGTATTACATATTAAAAAATCCATACTCCTCAAAATAAATTCCTTTTTGAAATAGTATGGGGAAACAAGGAATGTTTGTGCCCAAGAACTGATGTGCATAAAGGTATCTGAGGCAGTGTGCTGAAAGAAGGAATAACTATGCCTGTTGTGAAGGTTTTTACACTTTCCTGTAGTATAGAATTTACCTCACTATTTAAAATCTATTTATTGACTTCTAAGCCAATTGTGTAAGATTCTGTCCAAGAAGGTAAATGAGCACCTCTGGGGTTTAGCTCATGCCACCCTTGTTAGAAATCTTAATTTACCTGATGTTAATTTCACCGTACAAATTAGTTCTGGGCTTTTACAACTAATTTTGCTTTTTACTAAATGTGGATTCAGATCTCTCTGAGCTGACAGCAGGACTCAAAACTGGGATATGTCCCCAACACTGTTCCTCATAACACTCTCTTCTCTTTGCAATTTCCTGCAGAAAAGGGAAATTACAATATCATGTGAATATGGAGAACCCTTACCCTTGTTCTAAGACCCTGCTTTTCCATCTGGTAATAAATAGATGGATAAACTACCACTTCTAAACAGTTTTCAGATTATTGGTTTTCTGTGAAAGTATTAGGAAGGTTGTGAAAAAACACCCAACACCTTTGTTCTTTATGAGCATTACATGCTATGTGATTAACAATTTAATTCAAAGGGGTTTGAAGAATTTCATGGTAGCATTTAGCAAGCTCATCCATTTTACCCACTTTTATGTCAGAACAGCAATGTATTGTTGAAGTGAGCTCCCTGGCCATCCTCACCTGCTGTCTGATTCACACTGTGGTGTGACTGCAAGGAGCTACAGCATTTTCAGAAGGAGCTGTTCTTCAGGAACCACCTTACATCCTTGACAGCTGAGGTGGGCAACCTTCAGAATGAGAACAGAACCATTTAAAAGTCAACTCCAACCACAAAATGTCAGTGTGACTGTCACTGCAGGTGGGTCACTTGTGACCATGTTTCCTGTTGGTCTGCTCCTATTGCTCCACACCTTTCTAAATTAGGTATAGTCCCAAAGAATCTAAAAAGGACAAAGTAAGTTGTTTTACATTAGTAAAATTGTTTTACTTAAGTAAATTAATTTACTTTGGTGTTACCAAGGTAAGTTAAGGTGACTGATTTGTAGAGGAAAGCAGAAGTTTGCAAGTATGATTTTATGATTTGAAGTTTTCAGCAGACTTGATCAGCAGAAATTAATACAGCAGAATATACAGAAGAATAATATAGCAGAAATTAAAGCATCACATTGGTCATTTTCACTGCTTTAACTTGTGGATTAGGGTAAATTTTAGTTATTTTCTTTAATTTGACTGGGGGGTTTAGTTGAAACCCCCAAAGGAGAGAAGATTCAATGCCCACAACAGCAGAATCCTGTATGACTGCTGCTGGCAAAGAGAAGTGCTGAGCTGATGACAGCTCTAAGTAAATGGGATAATTTAAAAGATTGCACATACTCTGTGCATTTCTGCTCTTTATCGCTCTTATCTCGCCATGAACAGAGATAGTTACACTGATTCATGGCTGGTGGCACAATGCCATGGACTGACATCTCACAGAAGTAAAAACAAATCAATAATCCTTCTGTAGGAACTAGAAGAGCCCTGCCCACGATCAAATTTACTCCAAGTTTACAGATAGCTTATTAACTACCCAAATCAAGTGCATATTTTAAATAATGCATAGCAACGTGATCAAGATGAGAAGGTTGGTGAAATGATGCCATTTGTTTGCTTCATACAAAAATTGGGTTCCATCAACTTAATGCCTTTTTTCCTCCATCTAAATTTAATATGTTTAATTTCAGAGTGAGTTTTGATCAATGTGTCCAAATGACTTTTAAATGCTTAGATAAGGTTTTATCAGTCTTCATTTTTCTCACTGGAGTCTGGGTAATATACTCAGTGTTATAAAAAATCAGTAGCTCATTCCTGGTTTTAAAAGAAAGAGAAAAAAAAAGAGAGAGAGACAGGATGAATCAAACAAAAAGAAAGTTTCTATTTAGATTATCTGATGTTTACAGATTTTAAAAACGCCCCAAATGTAATACAGCATAAACATTATTTCCTTATTTCACTTATGACTATTTCCTAGATTAATCCTCTTACCCATCAGTATAGTGTCTTCCAGTTTATTATGCATCTTTCTTATTGAATAGTCCTTTGTTTCTCAACATATTGTTTAGGTTTTTAATATTGTTAGTGTTGAGAGATAAACGTTTTGGTACATATTGGAGAGTAATAAATTGTGTTGAACATTGATAAACTAACACAATTACTAGCAAGGTCACAGAGTCAGCTAATTTAGAAATATCAGTACTCGGATTTTGAGTTGTCCCCTGGAGAACTGCAGCCACTTTATTAAAGCAGGAGGGTGAGGAGAAAATGGTACATTAGGATTGATCTTTTGATCTAATTGTGGACCTCTGCCATTCCTTGTTTGACCAAAAGTGCTTAGCAAGCAAGAGGAAACACAGTTCAACTAATTGAGGAACATCCTTTAAAAGCCAAAGGGATTGTGGGAAAAAGAAACAAATTGCAATTTGTACAGTTTTATGGCGTTAGTTATCAATGAAAAGGTGCAAATACTGTACAGTTAATCTTTGCTTTTCACATGGGAATTTTTGAGGTTTGCAGACATGTCACAATCATACTTTCAACACGTTCAAGAACCTAAATTTCTTATACCGCTGAAGTCACAATTAGGCAATATTGAAAAAGAGTAATATTTTCTATGTTGTGACTTATTTTTAAAGAATTAATACAAGACCTCTGCAATAGCACTCAGTCACAAGACAACAGGCTGTATTGTTGGACAACATCAGAAATGCCATGGAATGTTACTATGGCACAAGAAAAGCGAAAAAACTCCATCTGCTTCAGGAGTAAAAATGAGGCACACATTCAAACTTAAATGTATTTTCATCTATGAAAGGTGATATCATTTGCCTTTTTTGATCTCTCTCTAACTGATGTGTATCTGTTTGTTTTTCTATATTGAAATTGCTATATGATGCTGTGGTAGTGTATTATCCCCTCCGCTCCTCAGGCTGCACTATGATTTGAGGAGTGACCTTAAAACACTCATTTGTGACAAATACAGCTTTAAAAGGTATGTATTAATTAGTAGGTTTGCATGCTAAAATTAAGGGTAATGATAATGGGAGAGGTACCATTATCTCTGTAGGACTGCTTTAATTTGAATCTAGACAGTAACAACTGGGAATCATCCTTTTTTTGAAGGGCAGTTGTCTGCCTTACTCAAATAAGCAAAGTTATTTATTAAAGGACACATAAAAACTACATCAAAACAATATCATCATTATAGTAGTGCATAATCATCATACATGTTGGAAAAATTGCATTGGCATTCTCTCTTTCTCTGTTTTTTTCCTTCTGTCTTCCCTCTCTGCCTCCCTCTCCCTGACCCACTCACCCCCCTCTTTATTTTCCCTAAGTTGTTTCAGCATAAACAGATGCAGGAACAAAGCACTCATACTGATGCTAAAAACTGCAGGAGGACAATGCTTCACACCTATTTCAGGTTGGAGATTTTGGGCTTTAACTCTTTTCCATGTTGACATTATTTCATGGACAGTCAGGCATTGGGGCACATCTGCAGATCTTGACATCTACATTTAGACACATCTAGGCACTACAAGGCATGTGTTCAAAGAGAGATGGGTATCTGAGCTCTTACTGGAGTCAGCTGGAAGCAAGTCACAGTCAGAGGGATCTGGAAAGCTATTTAGCAGCTCATACGAAGATGAGCATAGTCTGTATTGACTGCTCCACTGCCTGTATGAGGATGCAAAGTGCAATTTGAAAGTACATAATGCCATGGTAATGTGGAGCTACACATAATTTACCTGACTTTTCAGCCATTCAGTTCTCCTGCCTGTACTGGAATGAAATAGGGTAACCACTAAATCAGTATTATTGAAGTATCATGAAAGAGTTTAAATATAATGAAATAGAAAAATAAATTAAAATATATTAAACTCTAAGTAAAATTTCAAGGTTCTGTCATGCAGTAAGTACCAAAATCACTTTGGGTTTTCCTGCTTTTTTCTTTGTATTATCCTGATGTGAAATGAAATCAGATTTTAGAAGTTTAAATTTCCTGATGAGTTTTTTTTTTTTTACTTTCATAATCAATCACTCTCTTCAGCAGAGAAGTGCTTATCAGTCACCCTTACAGATTAGAATTCAGCTTCTCATCTTTGAAAAACATAACCCTTAACATTTAAACCCTCAGTTTAAAACATTCTTCTTTTAAAAAGTAATGTTTCATATTAAGGGTCTTAGGAAAATCTCTGTGGCTCAGGTGTTAACATGATCCTATCACAGACAGTCCCTCTTGCTGCCACAGGCTCGTGCAGAGGTGTGAGCCACCAGGGTTTAATAGTCATTCAGACAGAAATACATCTCCTTTCAGTTCCCATGAGAAACACTTTTGTCCTTATGAAATCTACAAAAAAATTCCCAATTTACATTTGTTAATTAGAAAGCTTTATTCTAAATAGACTAATTAATTACAGTCACATTTACATTTTAAATTTAAGTGATTATTTTAGAGGGTTTTGTAGACTCCTAATTACAAGTGTTGTTGTTCTCATTAGGATTTCAAGTGCTGTCCCAAATGAAAATGGCAATTGATCTACTAAGCCCTGCAGAGTCATCCAGTTTAACTAGTTCTGTGCACTGCCTCACGCAGGCACACAGACGATGCCGTGTGACCCAGTGCATTCCAGAGCCAAATAGCTGTGGAAAAAGATCTGTTTCTGACAGAATGCAAGGCAGTCACCCCCATTCCTGTGGAGTACGAGTGGAGTACGAGTTGTCCAAGAGGGAATAGACCTTGACAGTTATGCTGCTCCGCTTGAACGGCAGTACAGAGATCACAATCTAAAAAGGGACATTCGGTCCAGCCATATGAAAAGTATAAAAGGCTATTTAGAGACTTCTATAAAAGTTATGGCTTACATAAGCAAGCTTCCAATGTGAGCACATCAACTGCTGATAATTATTTAGTAAAGAAACAGAAAAAGAAATTCACAAAATAAGGAAAAATTATACAGTAGTATTAAAGTTCATTGGAAAGCTTTTGACCTTATACTAGTCTTCAGGTGCTTATTCCTGAAATAGAATTCAGTTATTTAGTTGGTATAAATATAAGCAATAGTAATAATTATATTAATAGAAGTAGTGTATTAAAAATCATAATTATCATCATCATCTACTAATGCAGTAAAATTTCTTTTTTTAATAGTCTAGGGAACCGGCTGTCTGTGTACTGGTTGAGGAACATAAAAATATCATTCACTTCCTTTTAAAATGATGAGTCAAAGCACAGTAAAAAAGTTTTGCAGAGGGAGTATGTACTTATCCTGTTACCCAACAGTTTGAATGAGAGATCCAAAGGAGTAAGAATGAACCTGTCAGACTAATTCTTGGGGTGCCTGTGAGGAAGGCTGTGTGCCTCAGCTCCTCCCTGGTGAATGTCTAATTAGCCATCAGAACAGAACTGTCTCTGCAGGAAAGACTCTTTTCCCCCATCACAGTATTTTACAACTTGGTTAATGAGGCCAGGTCACCAGGAACCCATTGGGAATTTCATCTCCTGCTGGCAGTACTGTTTCTGTCCAAGAAGCAATTGAGAGTGAAGTTCTTCCTTAAAATTACGCACTCCCTTTATTTAGAAATGCATGGATTATTTTAGCTCGAGGAGAACTACACAGCAGAGGGCTTCCTCTGGCCACAATAAATAAATAAATAAAGATAGTATATATAAACTTGATACAGTACAGACACAAAAATATATTTTAAATTCCTTTTTTTTTTCTGTCAAGATCAAGAAAAAAAGTTTCATGCAGCTCTAATAGCATTGCAACTGAACCAGATACTGTGCTTTCCTGCAGCCTTTTGCCTGATGCGGTGCCTTTGAACACTGGCTCGTACCAAGAAAGAGCCATTCATAAAATAAAGCTGAAAATGCAGAAATATCTTACTTTCTTTGTACCAGAAGGAATAGACACAGAATAGATGAGGAGATTTGATTCTGGAGACAAGGACACGGGAATGAATAGTCTCCTCCTAAAGAGGACACAGCACTGGACAGTTGTGAATGTGTTTTTCACAGCAGAATTAAGTCCCGTCTTCCTTACTCTTGGTGCCCATTAACCTATGTAGTTTGGCTATCAACTCATACTGCAGCTGATATCCCATGGTTCTGGACAGCTTAGGTGGATTTTGAAATGAAGCTATAGCCAGGGGAGTCTTCTCTTTGAATTCAGACTTCAGTGAGGGAGCAGATCTCACAGTCCAGAGTATATCCGTTTGTTCCAAGTCAGTTGGAGCTTTGGACATTAACACTGTTGATTAACTGCTTTGGAGTTTAATATTTTCTCATTTTACACAGGAGCCACAGGACTAGTGTGTGGGGATCAAGGAAGATACCCTACCCTGTGTACATGTTACATCATTGAACACCTATATTTAGGCAACTAAATCCCATTTTGATAGTCATAAATTCCTGTCATGATGAGAATTTAATTTGTATTGTGCATAAAGACATTCTGTAGTATATTGCTAACAAAGATGGTAAGCACTGCAGGAAAAAAAATCATAGTATTATTACTTGCAACGCTGTCCAAAAATGCAGAATGGAAGTTCTAATAACCTCAAACCACATCATTATTCAAATCAAGAAAAAATATTAGAAAGAAAGGGGGAAAAACCCAACAACCTAAAATATAACTATCAAGCCATTGCTTCAAAACATTAATTTGCACCAAGAAACTAATTATCAGCATACACCATAGATGTTTCGTCTTCATCCTGGGTTTTATTTACTGTTTAATGAAGTTGGTTTTCTTTCATGAGGGAAATGATGAGGTACAGCAAATGACACCAGAAAATTACAAACTAATCCCTTCAAGATATACAAGGAGACAGAGAATACATTCCACATGATCAGAAATTACAAAGCGATAATAATAGCAGGTTTGATGGAGGTTATGTCTCACAGCTCTTTAGGTCAGATAATAATGTGCTATGTCATTAAGCTGCAGTATCACTTTCCTGACTATTGTAATTGATGGTTCATGGTATGGATATACTATAAAGAAAGTAGCATGTTTTGAAATCCCCATCTATAAAATTGAGATGTGTTTTCTGTAAGCTCTGCATTTCTCTTTGCTCCTCCTTAGGCTATTTCTTTGCTTTTCTGAGTCATGAATAATAAACACAAGCACCTTTATTTGACAGTTCAAAGTAATCTAGCAAATTACACACATGTGCATGCATATACATCAACACTTACAGTAGCATGCACATAGGTGCTATTCCTTACAAATAGCACACAACATAGTTATATATATATATGTACGCACACGCTATCATGCATGCATATTCAAAAACAGTAAGAGAATGAAAGAAAGTGAGAAGAACTGTTTATTTTGGAAATCTTGTATACTGTGCTGATAAACTTTGCCAGTACCATTAAATAAAAGAGGCCTTGGGAACAGAGGTATGGGGGCCCTTTCTCTAGCTGACCACACAGCTTAAGTGTCACCTCCCAGTAATTGTCTAGTTTAGCTGTCTGCCTCCTAGCAACATTTTCAACTACTCAAACCTCTTCTCTTCCTACCACAATTTGGGAAATTGTTTATCTAGCAATGAAGACATAAACAAAATATTCTGGTTTATGGCCCAAGGGGCAGCATATAAAGCCAGGGGAAAACACAGGTAGGTATAATGTGAACATAGCCAGTCTGCTCTAGAGAGTGCTATCAGTAAACCCTGTGAGTGACATTCAGTTCTAACATCTATGTCTCAACATCATAAGTGATGTCCAGCTTATGCCACTTGGCTTTAGGGCTGGGGACAGGTCATTTTTTGCAGGTTTTTTGGGCTTTTTTTAGCAGTGTAGACCAAAGACCAGTATAAGCCAATTATTAGACATCTAAAACTAAAAATGCAACTTTTAAAACTATTCACTTTAATAATTAGGGTTACTATAAGAAGCTACAGTAATTGTACAGAACTGTTGCATTTCAAAGAGGAGAAATTATAAGTGACAGTAACCCTTTATCAATTCATTCCAAGTCAGTTAATTAAACCTGGAATTATTTAAATAAGGTGACAGTCAAAGGAAAAGGTCAGTGTTCCCAACATTTGAATAGGTCTTCCTCATCTCTGGAGTTTAATTAACTCATTTTGAACAGAATGGTCAAAAGTATGCTAAAACTCATAATTCCTTCCCTGTTTTTAAATGCAAAATCCACTTCTTCAGTCTGCACAGTGGCTTTTTGAACCACCAGCAACTGAAGGAAATTCTGTCCTCTTTCTCTAAACCTACAGACTTCCACACCTGGAATCCAAAGGAGCTGAAGTAGTGCCTCACTAGTCCACGGCTACCATCCACTGCTGCTCCAGAGTCCCCATGGCAGTGGGAATGCTTGCCTTTAGGTCAGGAGAACATCTGCACATCACTTTAGTCTGGAGCTAGAGGAGCTGCGGGCCTCTCCATTGACCTGCTCTCACTCCGACATTCTGGGGTCGTGAAGACCAAGCTTCCTTGAACATAGCTACTAGAGACAGATTCATGTCCCTGATTATTTCCCTTTCTCTCACCTGCCCAGACTCCTTTTCAGCAGGTCTGCTCAAGAATTAAATCTCTTGATGTGTGAAACTGCGCTGGGAGTCACATGTTGAAACATACATGAAGATCTTGATTCGGGTGCTAAAAGAGAGCATGGATCCAGAGAGAGTTGGAGGAAACCCCAGAAGAAAAAGCCTAGGAAGAAAAAATTTTAGAGGCCGCTAACCAAAATAAATTGAAAGTTATGAACTGGGGTTTGCAGTTCCTTTCCACTTCAAAAATTGAAAGAATAGAATTGTGCTAAAGAGAAACAAGACTCTAAGATTAATAGCCTTCTTACAAGAGTAATCCTGGATTACTGAGAGATCCTGGATCTTTGGTGAGTCCTTTTCAAAGGAGCAATGGCAGAGATGCCTCCACAGTTAAGTGCTTACACGTAACAAACCAGTGAAAAAATATAGAATGCAAATGCTTCTTCATGCACCAGATACTTCATGGTAGCTTTTTGTGCTTGTACTTTCTCTCAACAGTAAGCACAGCTTAGTGAGCTAAAGGTGTAGCACCTTATCCATCACAGAATGTGGAAACCATGGAAAAGTGGAGGTGCACCATGTGCACCATGGAAAAGAGGAGGTGTCATAAATGCATTTGTACACTGTGATAACTTGCTTTTCTGTTCATACCCTCAAAATTGTAGCAAGGTCAAGGTAAGAAAAAAAAAGCAACAACAACAAAAAAAACTCAAAAAGACAAACAAAAACCCCAAACAAACAAACAAAAAAAAAACAACCAAAACCCCTGAATTCTTCTATCGACTGCTGCTTCCTCTGAGGAAGATTGGAATTGGAGACTTCAGGTACTACACCAAGGCTGTTCAGATGGACATGATAAGGAATTTGTATTCAAGGCACCACACCTCTCATTATTGCTGTGATTTTCAGAGAATAATGAATTTTATGCCAACAGAATATTTTTTTTCCTAATTTTCAGACCATGTAAAATTGATCTTAAGTATTTAATATAGGCTTGAAAGGAGCTGCAAAATATTTTACAGAAAAACCCAAGAAATCCAACTCCTTACACTACTGTGTCATTTAATTATTTTTTTGTGAAATGCAATGTAAAGTTGTACAATCATGGTGACCAAATAATGCCAGTGTGATTTTCCTAACTGAAAAGCAACTTTGTAAATAAAGTTTTATTTAAATATATCTGTATAGTTTTACATTAAATCCTTGTTCTTGTTGCACTCTGGAATCCAACAATATCATGAGAGGTAACTCTCACATGGAGCCGTCTATCTTCTGGTTTAAGGAAAAATATCTTTTATTTTGAGAAAATTTTTGTATGCTGAAAGCTGATTCTACTCTATAAAGTGTTTACTTGTTTGAAAAAATGACCTGAGTCCTTCTCTTTTGTGTGATAACTTAGACCTTATATTTTCCTTTGAATTTTTATGCTTTTTCCTTTGTTTTCTCTTGAAAACATTATCTTTTCTTTTATTATTCCTTTTTTTAATCCAGATGCAGATTCTTGTCTCTAGACAACTTTATTTTTCCTTGTGCTTTTTGTCTCTTTATGTCTAAGCAAACTGTGAGGAGTTTCATTAGTAAGCCAAACCTTATGCTTCATGGCAGTTTACAATAAAAATTGCACATGCAGTTTTCCATAGTCTCAGAAAAATGCAGCCACATCTATGAAGCTATAAAGCACTATCTGTCAGAAAGTAATTTAAATTAACAAATGGAGTGTAAAAATTAGGATGGCCAAAATAAACCACTTTTAATTTCTGGAAACACAAAAGAAAACACTCAGTTGCTCATTCATTGCTGGTTTTACATTGTGAGCCTTACATTTTACCATGACCTAAGGGCAAACAAAACAAGTTGGCTGATTCTTTTCCATGATGGAGTTAGAGCAAAAAAAAATGGTTATTGTTTCTAGTAACAATGCTGAAATTCATCGCGTCCTTTTTTGTTCTGTGTTATCACAAATGTCATTTGAAAAACCAAATTGCCTCAGAGGATATATTTAAAAAACCCATCCTTTCAGTTTACTACCTCTTACCTTGTCTCATCTGGAAAACCTCGAAAACTTGGGAAACTACTAAATATCTGATTCAGAATTGTGATCACAGTGATCCTCTGCTACGAATGGTAAGACACTGAGCCAACATGATGAAAAACAGAAAGTAAATGATTGCATGGAAACCATAAACTGCTGCATGATTTAAATGCACTGGATACACTTTCAGGTTATTTGGAAATCAAGTAGCATTCGAGTTTCCCACACTGTGCAGGATCAGCAGGAATAAAATATTAGAAGCACAGTCTTACTAACCATATCCTCTAGAAAAATCCTAACCACAATAGATTTCTATACAGAGCAAGTAAGCTCGTGCCCTAACGTGACAGGTTTACTTCTAGAAATGTCATAATATCAGAACCTCTTCAGCCACATACAAAGTACAGGTACAAAAGGACTAAAGAGGGTAAGGTACGTAGATGTCCTTGTAGAGTGACTGTATGTGCCCACAGAAAAGGCACAGCTGAGTGAAGAGCTTTGAGCAAACAGACTTTATCTCAGTTGGTAACTTTATATTCTCAGCTACTGCGAGAGCAAATTCATCTGTCCCCAACAGCTCAAAGAGAGCTGAAACAGGAGAACTAAAAGCTTTATTCTTTTTCCTGTTTCTTGAAAGACCAGAGCCCTCAACTTCACATTGATCTAGTTATGCTACAGAGAGAATAAAGTTAACAGTCACGACTTTACCCCAGATTTTCTCCACCCACAGGAGGGCCAAGAGCCCAGATGGGCATCACATAGCCTTGGCAAAGACATTTATTAATGTGGGTAAGAGCTGAATTGGGGAACACATCTGAGTTTGGATCCAAGCTAAAAAATTAAATTCTTAGCTTCATTGCCTGCTCCCTGCAAAACAACTTTCTGTTGTATTTTCCGGTAAATGAAGATTGCACTGTGAAAATACAGATATGAGAAAAGACAGCATGGGAGAAATATAACATTTACTAGCTACCAGCTACTTTCCTTCAAATACAAAAGCCTCATAAAATAAAAGAGAGCTTCTCCTGCTATGTTTTGTATGAGCTGGCATGTCCTTGTCTTACTGTGTATTTTATCTCATAGGAGATAAATGTTTAGATCTTTGCTACAGTAAAAAGGCTGGATAGAGCTGAGCTCTGGGTCACTTTGATGTGCATTATTCTAGTTTAAAACACTTATATTTGCAAGAAACAGAAAAACTAGTTGCAACAATAATATATGCACTATTATTTGATCATTTCCTTCATCATACTGCTCTTTCCACCATTTATATGAGAGGGATTCAAAACTACTAAAGCAGAATCAATTGTTATGAGAAAAAAAATTAGATTTACATTAGATTTAAATTTCTTCAAATCATTTATTACACTGAAAATGCAAGGTCTAACATTTCATAAAGGTTAGAAGGCAACTAGATTAAATCCTCAAATTCTATTATATTTCTTGTATTTTTTCACTTGTATAAAATTACTGCTAAACTAGATCCTCTTGAGACTCTTTCAAGAGTTGTCTTTGAGTACTTTTACTGAAATCAATCTAAAAATATTTAGCATTGTGTAAATCCTCTAATAGGAGCATGCATCTTTGTTAGATCTTGCCAATATGAAAGAGATTTACAAAAATCCAATGTTTGGTGTAGTACACTCCTTACACTACTATGAAGATTATTAAATTATTTGCAGATCACAAAATTAATCCATCAATAAATAAAATGATACCATTTTTAACAAATCTTTATGATTGCAGCTGGATTTCTAAGGATACATTAAAAAGTATAATTGTTTAGAAGGCTATGCATTTGTTTGTGTGTGTTTATGTTTTTATTTATATGCATATAAATATATTTAAAAACTGAAACTAAATTACTTCCTTCCCCTCAAAAAAGCACTCTTTTTAGATATTTCAGAAATGTTGCTTTAACACATTTCCAATGCATTTTCATTAATATTTTATTCCACCATCTTATGAACCCACTTCAAGTCACAAACAATAACAAGCACAGTTAGAATGCCTACAAATGTAGCCTCTTTTCAGTGACTTCCAAATACATGGGGATTTAGTTCAATAAGGCAATGCACCTGAATGACAAAGGAACTCAAGTGAACCAAAGTGAAAAGCACAACAGCTGTAGGCTTCTGAGCAGACATGTGCCTATGTATTCTGGCACTGGGCTGTACTCGACCAAAAGCAACACTTTGCATTCAACTTTTCTTTCACAAAAGTAGGACGCTGAACTTTTCTTGATTGCATATTTTATTTGAGATTTAACAAGCATTAGTTCTAACTGGCCTGACCAGCTCTCTGATTCATTTTCACTCCTTACTATTTTATGGTGCATGTCTTTTCATCTCTTGCATCTTTTTCTCTTACCAGTGTTACTCTCCAGCTAATTTGGACTCCACATATGAGCCTAGTTCAAGTTCTTATTCAGGTATCTTTGGGTTCTAGCAGAATATCCTATTATTTTTCAGAGACAATTTTTACTTCAACACATACTTGACTTTGGCTAGTAAATTATAATTGGTGAAAATACACTGCCTTGCAGTGCAAGAAAATTTAGTTCTTTTGCAAACAAGTAGTCTATAGTTTTAGTCAAAGTCCGTATTAGATCCAAGACAGTCATAAAAAAGAAACATGATAACATTTGAGGTTTTTTTGACTGAGTTTTCCCTTTTCAAATCTTCCACAGCATAAACAAACTGTAAGGCTCCACAACTGTATGCTCCAAAGTACATGTGTATAAGCATGTAAGTGCATATCAAGGTGCATTCACAAGTGTGTGTGTGTGTATATATATATATATATATATATACACAGCAAAAAAAAAAAGGGTATTTTTCTTTCTTTTACAATGTTTAAATTTAATTTTACACAGCTAGCCATTAATCCTTGTTCCTTGGCATGTCTCTGGACACACTGCCTAGAATGGGGTTCAGAGCAGGGGTTCATTATGACTGGCAGGCCAAGGGAAGCCAATTAGACACCAGAGAAAAATAGAGTTTCAAAATCTGTGTATGTGATAACATATTGCAGACTCAGTGAGAGATTTTTGGTAGTGAAACTGAGCTCCAAACCCTGTTCTCCTCCACATTGACAGTTCCTTTCTTTTAAGATCCCAGAGTTTGAGCAGTCACCCGGAATGGGATGACCAAAGTCCTCCTATTTCTGAGGCCTTTAGTCCCATGAATCACCTCGACTTCCAGAAATATACTCTAGTCACAAGCCTAGAGTGGAGAAGGAGAGAAGCTGAAGTACATTTGTTGTTCAGAAATGTAATATTCATGGACCCAGAATGGAAGAGAACAAGAAATTATGATGCAATATTTTTTGATTACAGCATCAATTGTTTAAGAGTCTGTGAAGGAGTTCAAACCTAAAAGCGAATTAACATACTTAATCTCCAAGGAACTGGGAAACTCCAATGCTTTTTTTCTATAATATTCTACAACTTGACAGGTGGACATCAATAAAATTAAAATATCATCATACTGTTGACAATCATTTTATTTCTGGTTTAGGCCAGAAAATAGTTCCAAGGTACTCTGCAGGAGGCGCTTCACTTTCAAAGATAAGGAAGACCAAGAATCATTATTCTTATCTAGAAATACAACTTTTGATATAATGTTGAAGATGGTATGACAGGGTGGTGCTGAACAGTTCTAGACTTATCCTCAGGAATTCATTAAAGAGGGTACCTGCCAATTTCTTCAAGAGCCACTTATTTCTCTTTAATCAAAGGGTTAGCAAATGCAGTCTAGTATGTAGAAATAAAGATGGAAATGGTAGATGTGTGATATACTGCTTTATGGCCAAGGTGATTAACTTTGCTTTCCACATCCTAGCAGATGCAGTCTGGAGGAGTCTGAGGATCTAATCTGGAGTCAGCAGTTTTCAACATGGGTAGAAACTGCACACAACCTATAGCTTAAAACAATGGAAAAGGAAACTCCATCAGTCTGTCTGTGCATTTCAAAGTTAGGACACATTTCAGTCTTCATTTGTGTAAGATGAGACAGGGCAGTGTGAGAGACTTTGGGAGGGGATGTTATCAGAAATGCTGTTGCAATCTGTAGGACTGTAACCATAAAATCCAGCAACTTTATGAATTGAAAATATTTTTGAAGGTAGGAGGGATTTGTATTCATGCTGACAGCTTCTGTATCAAGTTTAGCCTGGTGGGAATTGAAACCGCTGAGATATTAAACCTTGAAAAGAGGGATTTATAATGGAAAGGCTGACAGAACTTTAATTATAGCCAGTAGCACTTTAAGCATACTTAAATGTATTATGTTTTTATAAGGACATTATAAAAACCAAAGGGATAGAGGTCACAGATTAGATTGTGCTGGAGTAACCACTGGAACATCTAAGCCTTTAGGCCACTTTTGGCTCATGTTGACTGACTGAGAGATAAAAAGTCAAGTACCTATGAAATCTAGGCAATATTAGACAACAAGATCCCTTGTTTTTAAAATTATTTCACTAACAATATTCTCTTTTTTTCCTCAGGAATATAATTGGTAGTCTTTTGCCTTATACAAATAGATGACAAAAAGAAAATAAGGATAAAGAATCCTTTCCATATTCAGACAGTTTTATGCCCAACCTACCCAGTACATTATAGTCCTAGCATGAATATACAGTGTCACTAAGAATTTGCTACACTGTACATTTGTGATTTGTGGTTCTCTAGGCTGACATATTTTGGGGCTCTCAGTGTTAAATACCATACTACATTAAAAAAAAAACTGCCTACAAACATCTGATATTGAAAGAAAAAAATCTAACGCTAGAGAAAGGAGTGAGGCTGACACCCTGATAAATGAACCTGATTGGTTTTGTAAGGAGTAGCACTGCACCAAACATCTCAGTCACAGCACTGCATTTAGGACACAGACCTAAAATCTGAAGCCAGCAAATTTTTTCTTGAAGAGGTCGCAGTGATCAAAGTCTCATTAGAAATAATTAATTTCAAATCTCAAATGACTGAGTTACCTTCTGGTCATGAAGGAAAAAAAAGGACTGTAAAAATTAGTTTGCATTAATCAGTATATGTCAACAAATCCATGTTCCCCAAGTAAGTACCAACAAGAAGTCTTATAAATAAACATTTATACTATGTATTATATTAAAAAGGTTAAAATAATGTAGCAAAAGGGATGATTGTTGGCAGGTTCAGCTCTTCAGTTTAGCAAAGAATATCACAGGACAGATGTTGACTGGGATCAGGCAGCTTTTAGGAAATCAGTTCATGGGAAACTGCTGTGAGACAGAAGAAGAATCTGTTTAGGCTTCACTCTGGGCTTTCTGAAGTCCAAGGTTAAAAAAATAGTTATCAATAATACCAAGATGTAACATGCCCAGTATAAGACAAGAAGATTCACTATGAAACACAGGTCAACTCTTTCACAGCTTTGGCTTCTATTTCTAGCCAGGACCAAACCAAGATTGAGTGACTTCCCACCTGCCTCATTTGTAAAACAAAGGGGAGACAGCTGAGTAGTTGATAAAAGGGCTTAATTATAAAAGTAGTGTAGTTAGCAAAAAGCATTTTTTAAAAGAGAGGGTGTTCAGGCTGTTTGATGCTCTAATGTCTGGTTATAAATATCTTCAGTACGTAAAAATGCGTATTAGAGAGGAGAATATGCTCAATTTTTTCACAGTGTCTATAACATCTCTTTCTTGAGACACTTTCCAAATAAATCTAACAGAACAATATAAGCTCAATTTTGTGAAGTATTTCTAGAATTAAATGTTTAAAAAAATTATAAAAAATACTAGATCTGTTCACAAACATTTGTGAAAGCACATGAGACAAAAAGTCCTCTGTAATTCAAAGATATTAAGCCAAAACTTGCAAAATCACCATGTAAGTCCCTGCTTTGACAAATGCAGATTAAGGATCTCCTGTGATCTAAATAAACAATTTACCACTGTCATGAGTAATGATTGATAGTTAGTAGTAAGTTATAGCTCTTATCATTAATATTTGCTAGCCTACAAGTACTCAGATACCGTATGGTCTCAAGCTCCACCTTGGTACCTTTCCAACCAAAGTCACAATCATTGTTCATAAGAATAGTTTCATTTCAAAAAAATACCCACACATAAATCAGTGCTTATAAATAAAAAATATTCCATGCTAAGCAGTTTTAATCTCTCAGCTTCAAAAAGCAGGAATGTTAATTTACACCAAGGTATTCATCATTTCAGTTTGTACATAAGTTGTTTCTAATTATTTAGAGATGCCGAATAGATAAGATAAAAAGCATAGAGTCAGGAGAAAAGGGATACAATCAACAATGAATCAAGGACCAATTCTTATTTCTTCATTCATGTGTTTTTCCATTGTTATTACCTTGGGATGGTGGAAAGACAGTAATTTTTCAACTCTCCTTGTTGCCAGTCAAATTTGAGGTTTTTGTAATTTGTTTACTGTTAGAAGCACAGAGAATAGAAAATGGATCTTTGATTTTGGCTGCAACAACTACCAACAACCATTTCCAACACTACCTAACCCCTCTCTTCCATTGAGCATTGCAGATTACTCCTGCTGTCTCTAGACCATACCAGGAAAACTCATTAATAGATGTATTGCATTTTGTAAAAAGCGTGAGCCAAAGAAAGCATGATTTTATGCAGGGCTGTGTTGCAAGGATAGGGGAAAGGCAATCATGTTAATTGTTTGTGAAAGACTGCAGGAAGGAAGAGGGGGAGTATAGTCATGGACCAGCTCTACCAGTGGAACCAGAGATCAATAGGAACATACCACATATAAAAAGCTCCAAAGGAATATGTAATGTTTCATTCCAGGTGTACCTAAAGGAATCACACAGTTTAACCTTCACAGATAGCTGAAGCTGGCCCTGTCCCTTAGGGTAGCAGCCAGTCTCTGACCATATCTGTAGAAGCATGACAGTGAAGAGATTTACTGTGTGTTCCTGCTGCACAGCTACAGCCAGTTCATATTCCCCAACCCCATATAATCTGAAAACAGTACTGCTTTTAAAATACTAAAAATAGCATCTCTCTTATATTTTTTTTTTCTCTTAAAAATATTCATTAACTCACTTTGCAGGTATCGAATAACTGTGGCCCACTGTTGTGGTGATGTAGACACAGGAAAAGCAGTAAGCATAATGTATGGACCATGCAGAGTGATTTATTGAACTGCTTGTTTGGTGAAAAACTAAGCAAGGGGCTAATCTGATTTATGGTTCTAATTTTGTTTGGTCACAGTATTACTTGCCTTTTTTGTAGTATGAAAAGATTACTATGAACGATAAACTTCAAAGAATCATTACCTCTGGCACTTGTAAGTGTGCTCAAATTGAGTACTTAATTACAAAATCTCAAATGCATGTTTTTTACAACTTTTACCTTATTAGGGAAGAGCTAGAATATCTGCCTCATAGAAATGAGCATAATATTCTAAGGCAGCAAACAAAAATGCAAAATCAAATTTTTCTTTAAAAATAATTGGAATTATTTGTTAAGCACTTTTCAACCTTGCAAAATGCAATGATTCTAGCATATAAACAAATGTATACTCTGCTCACAACATAAAATTCACTGGGAGCTCACTTAAATAAGGTAACTATTTTTCTGAAATATTCAATGATATCTATTGATGTCATCAATATCTATTAAGATTTTTTTTTGTTTCAAATTATCTGTAATGCCAGTACTCTTAGGGGGAGACTGAGACAAAACCCACAATGCTATTACAAATACAGATATTGAGATGCAATTATATGAGCGACTGAAATTACAAGGAAGAAGCAATGGATTTCATATTTCAATTGGCACGCCTTTTGTATTTAAAATACACTGGGTATTTCTGTGTGTGTAAGTCTTATTTAATAGCATCAGACCTGCTATACTAAGCTTCTTGCAGCAAACAGATCCTCAGAAAACTTCTGTCTCTAAGTAGTTCATTATTGCAGAACAAACATCAACTTAATTACTCATTTCTTTTTGCTTTCTGTAATTTTGAATCACAATAAACAAGATTACCTGGTATGAGATTAATACTTTTCACCCATAGGTTTAAAATACCTGTGTTTGCAATAAGTCATCAAACTCTGCAAGGCTACCCCTCTGTATCTGAAAATGTATTTATAAAAAGAACAGATAGACCAAGGGGAGCAAAGGTTTGTCCTCTGCCATAACTGATCCTACACCTATTGAAAGATTCCAGCTGCCTCCAGTGGATTTAGAGCTAGGCACAAAGTGGTCTTTGGAGAAACTTTGTATTCCTGCCCACACATCACTGGGGAGCTCTGTCTGTCTTAAACCAGTGGGACATTTCACTGATTCAGATTTCAACTGATCCTTATCAATTGTTCTACATGTAACAAGAAATTACACTCTTAAAAAAAGTCTGCCATATGTAAGATGTATGGCTGTGAGATGTCAAGGACCAATATTCTGGTGGAAAAATAAGTTTCATTCTTCCTGGTGAGTTCAGCCTTGCCTACAGGAAAACATTTTGCTTGCTTTTTTCCCTCTGCCATCCTCACATAATTGGCCAAAGAGTGTAAAGTAGAGGACTTCCTGAAATTCAAGAAGGAGAGGCAGTATGTGTATTAAAAGTAGATGAGAAGATAAGAAGGGCAGATAAGGGAGGAGGCTGAAAGATTAATCAGGAGTGGAGCAGAAAACTTTACAAGTATTTATGAGAGTCTGGCACCACCAAGCAGCTGGTTGCTATTAGGCCTGGAATATTGCAAGTATCAAATAATATTGAATGAATAGGCTTTGAATAAATGTGACAGTCACCAATGCTGAGAAATCAGCTTTGGCATCATGCCCCATTCTTTTGGAAGGCTTGTAAAACATTGGATCACTACAGTGAACCATTTTAGGTCATAGCTGCACAAGCAGCTGAAAAAAATACTACTGCATACACAATAACTCATGGCAAGTGCAGAAGAAGAGCAAATAGATTGCCTCTGGAAGCTTTCTCTGCAAGAGAAATCAGGAAGGGAAACTGCACCTTCAGTGATTTCCTGGTAAGAAGATTGAAATTTTTAGGAAATTTATTGACTGAGAAGCGGAGTTATTGATCTTATCTACAAGTCAACACATTGTTTACATCAAAAATGAAGGAGAAGTCCTAGTGCTACAGAAAAATTCTACTGTTTCTAGAAAGAAACAGGGGTGACATTGCCTGCTAGACATTGCATTTCTGGTTGCCTGGTTTGGTGCGTTCCAAAACAACTTCTAGTTGTTACTGAACTGCAAGGACAGCAGTTTACCTTCAAGCACAGCCTATGTGATCTTTGATGCCATATGTTACTTGTTGCTGGCCACCCTGCAGAGAGCTAGTGTGGGAGGCTCACAGGACCATCACCTGCTTTTGGAAAGGAAATGGATCTTGCAGCCATCATATGTTGCAGGCCTGTTCCACGGCATTTGTGCTCTGTTTCAGATGTGCCGCAGCAAACTGAGGAACTGGCCTAACAACAGAACTGCAGAATGGATCAGGCTGGAAGGCACCACAGTGGGACATCTTGTCCAACCTCTCTGCTCAAGGAGGGCCACCCTAGGGCACAAGGCACAGAATTGTGTCCAGAGGGTTCTTGAATATCTCCATTGAGGGAGACTCCAAAACCTCTGTGGGCAATGACTTCCAGAACAGGTTCAACAGCATCTGTAAAGAAATTCCTCCTCACACTCAGGTTGAACTTCCTGTGTTCCAGTGTCTCCCTGTTGCTTGTCCCATTGTTTGGCATCACTGAGGAGAGCCTGAGTCCATTGTCTTAGCACCCTCCCTTCAGATAATTGCATGAATTGATTAGGTCCCCTCTCAGTCATCCCTTCTGCAGGTTGAACAGGCTCAATTCCCTCAGCCTTTCCTCTTAAAAGAGATGCTCCCATCCCTTGATCAACTTCGTGCCTCTGTTGGAGCTCCATGTCTGGCTTATACAGTCTCACAGGATTACAATTTTAAATGCTAACCACAAGTTCTGCAATAAATGATAGCTGTGTTACAGGTTTGTGTGATCAGGCAGTAGATTAAATCAAACAGCTTTTGATGTGCTATTGATCATCTTTCCCCAGTGTCTTGAGGAAGATGAAAACAGTCTGTACAGTTGATCGAAACAGTTGGGCTGGTCTTTTCATTTTCACAGATTCATAGACTCATTAAAGTTGTAAAAGACCTTTAAGATCCTAGGATCCAACCTTTAGCCTAACACTGAGAGGTCTGCCATGAAACCATGGTATGTCCACACACTTTTTGAACATCTCCAGGGATCGTGACTTCACCACTTCTCTGTGCAGCTTGTTCCAATGCTTGACCACCATTTCAGTGAAGAATTTCTTCCTAATATCCAGTCTAAATACCCTCTGGTGAAACATGGGGCTGTTTCTTCTTGTTCTATAACTTGTTTCCCAGGAGAAAAGACCAGTCCTCACCTCACTGCAGCCTCCTTTCAGGTAGTAAAGAGCAATAAGGTCTCCCCTGAGCCTCCTTTTCTCCAGGCTAAACAATTCCAGCTCCTTCAGCCACTCATAAGATTTCTGCTCTGTCATAAGACTTGTGCCCTGTTTTGACATGCAAAACCCAGGAAAGATGTTCACAAACTCCATTGTTTTAAAATGTATGGTGTCTCGGATGCCCTTGGAGAAGATGTCTCCCATTTTATCCATTAAGAGAGGAAGCAGTGAGTGGGAAGGCAAACAGGGAAAAGACAAATATTGAAGGGAGTCAAAAAGTCAAAGCAAAAGGATGGCATATAGGATTTACAGAGGCAAAGTAGGTTGAGGACATCCAGAAAACCCACAATCCTTTTTGAAACGATGATGCACTGGAACTGAAAAGGAAACTGAAGGATGCAGCAAACTTTGCTGATAAAAACAAAACTCATATCTTCCTCATGGCATCTACTATTCTCTCCCTGATGCTGTATGTCATTAAAATGGAAACTAGTTTCCCATTCTTCAAGGCAGGGCACTATGATTAATGGTGATTATCTCAACTGGCATTTTACTCATGTGCTGTAAGTTACCTTGGCCAAAAAAAACCCTTACCTAATAATTGTGCCTCACTTTTTTCCCCTGAACAGCAGCATATTGTTTGACTTAGAGGACTGCTCTCTGGAAACTTGTGAGCAAGTAGGCTATGTTTAGAGCTAGTGTCCTTCCCCTTTAGAAGTCCTCTGTGGAGCTTGAATGCTAAAGGCTTCCTTAGCATGATGTACATTTTCTCATTTTTAAAAATTTAAATATGTAATTTACAATTCTGTTTTTATGTTCCAATATATATCATAAAATTAATTATTCCACAGTCCTTTTTGAATTCTTCTAGTTTGCATATCAAGTGTTTCTCCTACTGGAAAAAAAAAAAAAGATCCTTGAATTTTGTTCCAATAAAAACAAAAGAATCCTTAATATTGACTGCTCATACCTTTGCAGATTTCAAAGTAGCACCTTCCTTTGCAGTGCCTGAACAGCCTTCCTTTAGGGTTTTGCTTTTTAAAATGTTAATGACTTCCTCCTCCTAGGAGATGACTGTTTCTGGGCAAGTTTGTCAATCAGCATTATATTTGTATAGATACAGTATTAAACATTATACATTTACATGGCAAATACAAACCATATCAATCAGTCAGTCTAGAGACTTCTCAGTAATCTGTGCCTGTACTTTTCATGGCCCAAGGGAATATTATGAAAGAGATCTGAGAATATTCATTCAAATGCAAATCTGAATTCCACATCACCCTTTTCTCATGACCCATTTGTTTTTGCTTTCCTTGAATGTTAAAACACCCAAGCAAATACATGTGAAATTGTATCCACCAAAGACCGGGTGGAGATATGTCTGACCCAATCCAGCATTGACCATATTCCCATTTCAAGCAGAGCTGGCCCAAATCATCTTCCAACTAACATTTTCATGGTTGCATGGTTTGATTCTGTGGTCCTGAAGTTGATTTCCACACAAAAAATTATGCAAATCCACATCCACAAAACCCAACACCGATCTCTATGTTATATTCTAGTCAGTGATCAAAGCCAACAGCAAGGGAATATGCATAGCTAAGTTTCTCAGAACTGCACACTTAGTTTGACCACTAGCAAGTCAGTCTGAGCTGACAAGCTATCTACATAAGCTGTGCCACCAGAACAGTATTCTCCCATGAATTTGTCAATAAAAGAAGTTGTCATGTTTGAGAGAAAAGCAATACAAATTCTTGCATTTTAAGAGGCAAATATATCTTTGAGTTTATTTTTGTACTATGTCCATTACTAGGGGAAAAATCTGGCAATAGAGTAAGTCTTCACAGAAAACAAAAAATATGTATTTAATAAATACTGACGACTCCAGGATTGTGCTACAGGGACTTTTACTGGGATAGAAGGGGGATCTTTCTAGGTTTCCCCAAAACTCTGAGACCAAAGTTATTTAACACTTTAATGTCTGAGTTAGGCAAAACACTTATCTGTGTTGAGAAGACATTTGATGGTGACATGAAGTCGTATAACCCATCACTAAAAAGAAATGTTGAAACATTTTATAGTAACAGGTAAATTACTCTGGAGATTTTAATAAAGAAAATTGTTTAAATATTAATTTTACAAAGGGAAAAGTGATGCACTGAGAGAGTAATAGCAAGCACTGCTCTAACACTTACAAATTTCCTATCTAGAAATGGCAAAGTGAGACACCTGTATGTAGCACCAGCCCACATTGTGACTATATCACTCTATTACCTACAAATATCAAATCTACTATTTGAAATTAACCTCAGTTTCTCTTTTAATGAAGTTTTAGAGTTTTAGTTCACATGACAAGGGATGACCATTTGAGATTAGGTAAGCAGCCAAAAGTATAATTTAGAAACATATATTCAAATATATTCAATATGCAAATATTCATAACAAATAATTTTCTTCTGACAATAAATGTATCTATCATAAACTAAAATATCACCACAGAAAAATGAATAAAATTTTAAACTGAATAAATTGATGAATAGGCACTGTATTGGAAAAAAATTTAATATAGACCTCTAGTTTTAATTTCCCTCAAGAAGGCAATCTCATCCCCCTGAAGAAACACTATGCCCAGTCTGTGGGCAAAAATGCAGCCAGGAGATGAAATTCATATTCTAGGCTGGGAGTATGTGATGTACCTAACTCTCCCTTGCATAGAGGAGTTCTAAAGTCAAACAATACTCAAAAACTTAATGTACATTTGGGTCTTGATGGTAAATTATCTGTTGGAAAAGACACAGAAAGAAAAGGACCTGAAGGCAGAAGTTTAATATTTTGTTGTGAATGCTTTCTCCAGAATATTTCACTTTTTCACAATTTCCATCTGGGAATGCATATTCACTACCTTTCCTAAAATGAGAAAAAATTTTGGATGATAGCAAAGTGGGAAGTGACAGAACAAATGACAAATATATTATCTTTGTCTCCACGGTGTGCTGCACTGTCTGTGACCATTGCTAAACACAGGCCTCTTGGTTCATTTCAGCCCTTTAGGGTATTTCACCTTGGTGTACAGCTGAAGAAGGCCCCCATAAATCCTGTGTCAGAGATACCAGTCCTGTGCAGACACTTTTTTATTCCTTGAGGTATCTCCTACAGCCCCATGTGCAACAAAACTTTGTCAAACATCTACTTAGAGGTGAACTGAACGGCAGTCTAGGCTCCACTGACTATTGTGTCAAGGTGGGATTCAGCATCTTCAGTTAATCTATGCCACATGTGATCTCTACACTGCATGTACTAGCTGACAGAACAGGTGTCCTGGAGGCCAGGTAGGTGTTCAGGATGTCCATAAATGGCACAATATTAAGGTCATCTATTTCCACTGACTTTAGTGGAGTATAAACAGTAAGCTTACAAATATACACAGGTGGCTATGTTTATATATTGAAGGGCCTGGATGCTCACTAGCAGCTGGAGAAGACAAGGTGTATGTCTGGAGTAGGTCTTTCAGATATGTTTCAGCCTGAAAAGAAATCTAATTCATGCAAAATCATTTCTGTGATTACATTATCATTTTTGTGGTGGAAATAGAAGTGTAGAAAATGGGGGGCTGCAGCAAGTTTTGATTCCATAGGATGCTCCTGGTCCCGACTAAAATGCTATTGTAGATACTCATGTGATCTATCTCAGGTTCCAAAAAAAATTTAGTTGCAGCAGCCAAAGCTTTTCTGTCTTCTAATTTGTCCCTTCCCTCCAGAGATAAAAAAGGGTGAAAATGAAAAGAAAGATTGTGTCCTAAGTATGTAGAATTAATAAAAATGAGGTTTTTCACTAAAATAATGCATTGTGAGTCCAGCCTTGTTTTTCTAGGGGGAAAAACATATCTTAAACCAGTTTTAGCTATTTGCTATATTGCCCTTCTCTGCAGCATTGGAACAGAATTGCTCCCGGTAGCACAGCACTGAACTTCCATAGGGCAATAGTCCAATCCTCTCTGATAAATGCTCTTCTCCACTGTGGTATATAGCTAAATTCTCCCTGCTCTTAATTAGCTGCACATATCTCATTAATGAGCTTTAAATCAAAGCCAGTCAGAAAGTGGCTACTATCTCCACTTGCAGGAGGGAATATTTCCTCCCTGTTACCCTTAGAGAATCACTAAACAATCAGCAAAGGAGATTTCAGAATAATGTGTCTCCTTGTCCCCTAAAGCTATGCAAATGATCTTTTTTATAACACTTTTCAATCTAATTGACACTTGTAATAAAATTCTGCCTGTACTGATCAATCTTACCTTAGAGTCATCCCACACCATCTCTTTAAGTAGTGCCCTTCAATTAAAACTTCCACAAGGCTGTGAAGACTGTAATAATCCACTTGTAGGGAGAGGGAGTTACTTGTTGCTCTGAGGATTGCATTAAAAAGGCTTAAGACTACACATTTTAGGGCAATGGCTTTGTGAAGGGAGTTTTGTGAGCTTATGAATTCCATATGTTGTTTAATTATGTCCAGGAGTCCATTATGTGAACTCAACAAAAACTGTCCCATGGTTTCAACAAAATGCAGCTCTTTTTCCTGTTGTCTGTAACAGGCGGCTTCAGCTATACTTATTTGGAGCATTCTGGCACTACAAATCAAAATAATGACAGAAACCACACATTGTCAATTAAGTAAAAAACTATTTTAAGCAAATAATCCAAAACACATCATTCTAGATTGATCATCACTTGAAAATGCCAATTAATTATTCTCTGTAACATGACTCACCACCAGCCAAATATAGTTTCAAAAAAACCAGTGAAGTACTCAATAGAGCATTAGAAAGCCCTCCAAATAGCCAGAATAAACTTTGCAAGGGAGATAATTTTTTTTAGCAAAAAACTACAGCAGTTCTCTAGAATTGTGGCACAGCTGTCCATATCATAGAACATTTTGTATATCAAATGAGCAGTCCTACATATGACCAGCCTTGATCTATGTGGTGTTTTCCCACAGGGAAACTAGGGCAGGTCAAAGCTGTTGCCACTTTTACTAGTACTGAGGGCAGAACTGGAAGAAAAACTAACAATGTTGTTCACCTAATATTTAAGATAGTTTTAAGAATTCTTACATATTGTTGAAAAAGGTTGTTGTGCATGCTCAATAATGTGTGCAGTTGGGAAGAGGGAAACGTCACCTTGCAGGAGGGATTGATTAATTCAATGTAATCAGATTCTGTGTAATTTAGTGAAGTAGCACTGTGCTGATGTCAAAAAGCACCAACCAGCGCTATGGTTCACTTTTTGCTCCTGTCCAGGGGATTTTTTTCAGATCTTGTCTCTGCATACCAGGATTATACTTCACTCACCAAGCTGCACACAACTGCTGGACAAGAAGAATGTCATCTTGGATGGATGTATCTTCATTGTTCACTCTGATTCTGATGTGTAGAACAGCATATAGAATTACAAATGTAGATGAGAAGACCAAAAACAGAGAGACTATAGCTTGATAAGCAAATGACTTCCTCAAAGAGCACTGAGCTGGCCATTTCTAGAATCAAAAACTGAATCAGGAGAAACAAGCCTATTTTCTGGGAATAAATTTTATGTGAAGGAAATTATGTCTCTTCTCTCCATCTTGAGAGGCACCTTCCGTCAACTTCCTGTATTCCAGCAGGTGAGAATGCCTCTGTGAGATGCATCCATTTCAGCCTTGGATCTGGTCATGCCTGAAAGTTACATCCAGGCTGTTCCAGACTCAGTCTCCTGAAACTGAGTCCCTCTTACAGAGGTGCTTTACATCCCTCTGCAGTTGATGCAAAGGAGTAGAGTTCTGGCTTGCTGCCCCTTAAATGGCTTTTCAGAAATATTAACTCCCTCTTTTAACCCTGTAAGCTACTTAGACTTTCCATTCAGGAGGTCTTAATCAATACAAAGACCAGAAATCCACTCTTGATGATTATAATGTAGTGCATATGTTTCTACAGAGGCCACTGAAGATGTCCCTCTGCCTCCAACTCAAGGACTTGTTTGATTTCTTTTAAAACTTTGCCACTAATTAGGCATAACTAGCATAATTGATAGGAATTGTCAACAAATTAGAATGATGACAGCTTACTGCTATTTTATGGGTGACAAAAAGCAGTAGAAAATGAAGCTCCAAGTCTGTACATTTCCAAATACCTCAGCTTTCAGTAAGCCTGGTGTATTTTAAACAAAAGTTGCATATGAAAGTAAACTGCTTTCTTTACAACCTCCCATTCTTCAATTCCTAATGAGAAGACAGAACAATCAGAACATTTCAGAGATGTTTAGTGGCTGAATACCCCAAAGAAGACACTGAACATTGCACTCATTTATTTCAGCCTAAGTTTGGCTCAGAACTAGATGAGATGTTGCAGTCCTGAACAGTTCCTTGCCATTTTTGCCACCTACATTAGCAACATTTCCTAAAAGCATCTCGTTGCTAGCTAACACCAGTTCAGGTCTCCTGTGGCGAGCAATAATTTAAAATATATTTCTCTGCTTAGGAAGAGACAGATCAAAGAGCAGCTGGCTTGGGGGGTGGGGTGGGGGAAGGAAAGCAACAGCCAAGACTTGAGGGGATTCTTAGGTTTCAAAATAGAAAATGTTGCTTTTATACTTTTTCTTTTATATTATATATTTTTCTAACATCTCCACAAATATGCTGATAGAACAAATGAATGCATTCTGTACGAAAAAAAAATCTGTGACAGTTTGAAGGGCACAGGATTCTTCTTTTCCAAGATCTCTCTGTGGACACTGCCCAGAAGTGATGGGAATTACTAGACTCCAAGTGCATACCACTTACATTAATTATTGAAATAAACTTCATATCAGGTTCAGTATTTTAAAATATATTTATTTGTGCAGAAGAAAGAAGTAGGATGCCTCCAATGCTTCTGCCATCTGCTCCTTTGAAAAGTTGTCTCCTTGTCTCTTGGCATAGATAATTTCTTATTTACAGAGCTGAAAAAGCAGCTCCAAAAGGCTGTGTTTTAAGATACTAAAATCCTCAGCCAAACAATGTCTCTAAATTTTATTTTCCATGTTACAGTTCAGAAATCCTCATCATGTATGTTCAGTCTTGAAGAGGTGTGTCACAAACAACTTAAGGTAAAGATGACATTGAAAACTCATCCTCATGGTTTCTCTTCTCTGCTCACCTAACACTCTGTCTAAGGCAGCTGAGATCTCAGAGTGCCATATTTAAAACACAGTCATTAAATTAAAATAATATTTTTCATAATATCTTATCATGAAAGTTAAAAAACACTCATTCTGATGTTCCAGATCCTCCCCATCCACCACACCAGGCTTTCATATTCCTTATTTTTGTACGGTGTTCTTTAGTATACACTTGCTATACAGTTTACCTCTAAAGAGATGTTATGTATCTGCGATTCTGGTGTCATTCCCACAAGCAGGAAACTGACTCATTCAACAGTGACAGATTTTTCTCCTGTGGTTGAATCAGAGGCTGGAATCTTAAAAGCCAAAAGGAATCAAGGTCCAAAAATATATTCTTTCCATAATCTTGTACTCAAAACCATTTTGAAAGAAAGTATTGTGAGTTTTGTTGTGTTCAGCTGGAAACCACTGCCAGTGAGCTACACCCACCTAACCCTCAAAACCAGAACACAGTAGCAGCTGGCCTTTCTCTCAACAGTTGATTGATTTTCCTCTAAAAGCTCTAAGATATGAGACATATGCCAACACCAGGAATATTTTCACACCAAAGCTCGTAGCAACCTTCCCAAAACCAAAACCAAAGAATGGAATTTGCATGATGGTGGCTTGGAGGAGGTGCCAGGAACACTGAGTACCCTCACCTGCAATGCAAATGCCTACAAGCTAAGCTCAATTATATGTCCTTCACATGCACGCCAGCCTTCTTTCTTTGTCCTTTCATTGTTAAAGTTCAGTCTTTCCAGGGTCTTCCATAATGCTTCTGTCCTCTCACAGCCAGTTTGGGACTTACAAACTGAAGACCATCACTGTGTTCAACCTTTATCTCAAAACCGCTTCTGATTCCCTTTCCTCTCACAGACCACTCAAATTAATTTCCTTGTTCCCTGCTACAAAGCCCACATGGTTTTGGAGAGGTATCAGAGAAGCAAGACATTCCCCCCTCTGCAATTAAATCTTTATTGTTCGTTCTGCCTGGTTTTGCTCTCTGTGGTCAGCATTTTGCCTCAACATTTAGAGCACCTTGGCAATATGTCAGGTTTTTTAAAATACTATAGTTTGTTGTGTGCTTCTCACCTAAAAACAGCAACAATGTTTGTGAATAACATGAATTGATTGTGAATCAACTTGGGAGTAACTGTGAAGTAATTAGCACAGGGCATTTTAACATAAATTGGATGGATGAAAAAACCTATTCAATTAAACACCTGTTTGTTGAATGAGGTTTGTCCTACTTGATTAATGAGCCTGAAAAGTTAAATAACCACCCAGGTAAATGCTCTTTTATCTACAGAACTCTTCCACCCTGTCTATTGAGATTCAAACCAGATGCAGAAATACAGACTTTTAAAGAAGTGATTTTGCATTAAATAGACTAAATAGACATATATTAAATGTTTGGCAACCCCTTTGTGGGGTCACTTTCATTTATTATTGAGTGATGGACAGACAGCTGACACTGACTGCACTGCTGGACTTCTTTTGGTGAAACTGAAGCAAAATCAGCCTGAGAGATTTTTCTTTGCTACTGAAAATTAAACCTCACACCTTTAAAACTGAAAAAAAGACTAATATAACCATGTAATGGAATTTGGATTAATAAAGGCTTGAATGCTTTACTCATTAAACTCCATAAAGAGTAGATGACTCCTGTGGGGGATAGCACATCCCTTATAAAGACATCCAGCTCTGATTTGTAAAAGAAGGAAAAAGATGCTAGAAGAAAATTCTCTGTCTTGCTGCTGACCCCTGCTTGGAAAGTGATCTTTTAAAATCTAGAGTAATGGTACATTTAATCAGGAGAAGACAGATAAACAAAGTGCCTGGGGAGTTACTTGTGACAGGTACTCATGAACCAGAACAAGGGAAAAGACAGCTGAAGTCAAATACCTATTGTCAGCACAAGAGCAATACCAATAAAAGCAAACTGAACATTTAGTTTGAAATCAATTCTGCTGAGCCAGAACTAACAATGGCTGAAATGTAAGGATTCCCTAAAACAATGCATTTTAAGACTTGCATGTATTTTATTTGTTGATTTGATTTCAGAGGAATCCAAAAGTTACCTTCTAAAGCCATGTGGTCATTGGTGATATCTTCTCTCCAAAACTAGCCTAAATTGTTGTGATTCTTTTTCCCCTGCAAAATGGTATTCTGAAAGCTGCTTGATCAACAAAATATTTCTATGATATAGTAATAACATGTTCTAAAATAATTCTGCCATGGTTATTGCAGTGGGACCTCACATGCTAGGGTAAAATTATGACCACTGGTGACACATTTCTCAGTGGAAAGGATGTAAAACTCTGTGAAGAATTTCTTTAAGCATTTAAAGAAAAATAGATAAGATGTCTGTGGGGGACCACTCTCAGGAAAAAAAAAAATCATTTTTGACTTGATGTGCTTGCTAAGCAGTTATTTCTGATACTATATAACATTGTTATAAAGTAGTTTGGCAGTTTTTTACTTTTAAAATTGTGATCCTTAGCTCTCTTTTTTTGTTTCCAGCCCCGAGTATTTTAAATTGAGGATAGAGATTTTTTTTAACACTCTAAAATTATTGGCATACACAGAGAGCCATATCTTAATTTTACTCATACCTAAAATCAGTTTACATGTAGATGAAAATGCATAAGAAATTGCAAGAGACTTTCCTGAAACATCCAAATATTTTTAATTTCCCCAGAAATTAGGGCCTGGTCTAGAAATGTGTTAGCAAGTGTTTGAACTTTAGGTTTCAGGAAAGAAACTGAAGATGATCTGTACCTCTTGTCATTGAAGCCACACAAAACTCCTTTTCAGTGCTGCAACAGAGGCCTAGCAAATTACCTTGTGTTCCATTTAATCTAATTAAGAAGTAGCATGAGAAATGATCAATGACATTGTGCTGGCAGTCTAAATTTTTTAAGCAAGCAGATAAAACTGTAACACAGGCATACAGATTGTCAGGGTTTACTTAACCAAAAAAAAAAAAAAACAAAAACAAAACAAAACAAAACAAACAAAAAACCCCCCAAAACAACAGAAACAAAGACAAACCAAAAAAACCAACCAACAAAGCAAAAAATAAGGTGTCTTTTTGTTTCCTTTTTTAGCTTTCAGACTTTTACCTTTTAGCCTTTCAGTAGTCCTTCAAATTTTCTTTGCAAGTATAATCAGTCAATTTTTAAACTTATTTTTAAGAAAAAAAAATCATCTTTTCTATGGGGACTCCTTAAAAAGAAAGGCAAACTTACTACCAAATGGGGCAATAGATTTGAATTCAGGTATTTTGCTAAACATAACTTCATTTTAAAGATTTCTCGCTGTTGGCTGGTAAGGACATCTCTCCTCTGCGGGGGGCCATGGGTATTCAGTCATAAGATCAGCCTTGACTCTTCCTCTCTGGGTTACTTGGGTTTAGGAAGCCTTTGCTATGCACTAAGAAAAACTGATTTTGCCCTTGTGGAGTAAGGTTGTAAGGCCAAGTGCATGTGATACAGCTGAGCAGTACGAGTGATGGGAGAGTGGGCACAAAGATGTTAAATGTTGGCAGCTGTGAGGTTAGACGCTCTGGAGTATAATCAAGGTTATGACACTCTCTCAGTGAGAAATGTTAGATAACTGATCCATCTGCTCTTTCAAGAATCACCTGACTCAAGGAATGATGATTAGCTGCCTCAAAAGTATAACATAAAGCATAAGTGCTGTTTGAATAGTGTTTAATTGGGTTGTAAAGGCAACCTTTTTTGAAAGAAATTTAATTTAGCTACAATGCTAGACTGGGATTTCTAAGAGGAGATACAGGCCTTGGAAGTGTATCCTCAAATCAAAAGAAGAATCAGCAGGTTTCCAGCACAGGTGACATTTGGATTGGCAGTCAGTCCTGGTAAGGTCTTCTGCTTTTTACTGCACTTGTCAGTGACAGGTCTCAAACTGTTTCATACATGCTGAAAGAGGCAAAATATGTGACCTTGTCTCCCTGGATGAACTGGGATACCTGATTTGCATCTCAGTTGTCCCTGCTCAGAGAAGCAGGACTTCAGAGATGCACAAGTTCCATATATAGTCCATGCAAGAATGTAACAGAAAGTTCCACGAGGAGAACTTAATTTTGGTGCCCAAGCTAAATGCATATTCATCTAGATGCATATTCATCTAAATCACCTGCTTTTGGGGGGACAACAACACTGTGCATCTTAGCAGCATCTGATGTACAGATCATAGAACCACAGAATCATGGAATCATAGAATGGTTTGGTTTGGAAGCGACCTAAAAGATCACCTAGTTCCACCCCCTTTGACACGGTCAGGGACACCTTTCACTAGACCAGGTTGCTCAGGATCCATCCAGTCTAGCCTTGGGCATCCACAATTCTCCAGAGAACCTGTGCCAGTGTCTCGCCACCTTCACAGTAAAGAACTTCCTCCTAACATCTAATCTAAACCTATTTCTTCTAATTTTAATCCATTACCCCTTGACCTGTCATTACAGGCTCCTGTAAAAAGTGCCTCTCTCAGTCTTCCTGTGGGCTCTCTTCAGGTACTGGAAGGCTGCAATTCAGTCACCCTGAAGCCTTCTGTTTTCCAGGCTGAACAATCCCAATTCTCTCAGTCCTATGAGAAGTACTCCAGCCCTCTGATCATCTCAGTGGTCCTCCTCTGGACTTGCTCCAACAGGTCCATGTCTTTCTTGTGCTGAAGACCCCAAAACTGGACACACTAGGTGCAGCTGAGGTTACCACTTCTTCCCTGTAATAATGAGGAGAATCTTTCTAAATCTGTCCCTTCAGTCTAACAGGCAGTACTATACTTCTTCCTATGGAGAGACTGAGTTTAAAAAAATCTTATCAAATCCCTGTACAGTTAAAGCTCTACACTTCTCCCTTCTGGGAACATACAGCCAGCTCAAACAAGATTATTTGAACTTCTCAGGTTGAAAGAAGGTTGTCTTCTGCATAACATTTCATTAATGATTTCCTTTTGTGTTTGCGTTTGTAACACAAAAGTCTTACCATGCTTTCAAAATCTGGGGAAGAAACACATTTGTGAACAAACCCCTTCATTTCAAAGAGGCCAAGCCTATTCTGGGGAGGCACAGTTTTGGTTTTACAGAAACAATTTGCTTTTAATCTGTAGACCCTATGGGCAAGGTGGGATTAGATGGTGGTGTAACAGACTTCCTTTTGCTGCACAGCCTTCAAGAAGTTATACAACGACTCTGGTTTGCCAGACCTCGTCAGAGGAGAACAACTGTGAAATGTTGGTTGCTCACAGACAACTCTACATTTTTGTCTGTGTAAATCATCATCTTCATACAGACCATTTTAAACAGATAATAAGATTCCTTTGTATTATCACATTAGTCACTACACAGCATCCTCAATTGCGTAAACTTTTATTAAGCAAATTAAACAGTACGTATTAGCTTTAACTGCAGTAAATTCCCACTATGTGCACCAAGCAGTTTTACATCTGGTAGTATCTGTATTGGAAGTACAACTCAGTGTTTGCAGTTACTGAAATGGTTTTCTTTGCATCAGAGAGAGACAGGTTTCTTTCTCTCTTAAAAAGACACATAACCATGTAAAATTAAATACAGTGTTTCAGCAAACATTAAGTCTTATAGAAAGTGCCTTGTAGTGTCAATTTAAAGTGACAGGGATTCTTGATTTCTCTCCTAGAATTTTTAAGGATATGTTAATACAAAAACTGTACATTTTAATGTGGTGGGGTTTTATTACCACAACCTCACAGGCAGCACCACTGAATGCTCATCCTGTACTGCCCACTGACCTAAATATCACGTATGTATTTCTGTACTTTCCTTGCACATCCCATTGAAAGGCATTGAAAAAATTCCATTAGCATTTTCTCTTATGCAGTCTCAGACTTCTGGAGTTTCTTTTGGGGTTGCCTGCAGAGAAATGTCTGTTTGCTACTGTGGGAGCTGTAGTTTTGTCATTATTCTTATGTGTAGCTTTCTGTCTCAGACATCTGTTGCTTGGTCATTAAGCTGAACAGTAAACTTTTCATAGCACCCGTTGTTTTTGCGAGATTTTGCATAGGATTTGTTAGATACTGTCATCACAGCAGATGCTGTTACAGAGTTGAAGACTTCTGAGGCATAAAATGTTTGAGAAGCTGATGAGTGACAAGGGGAATTCACCTGAGTATGAGAGGGTCGTTGTTCTAGCACATGCTTCTCACAAATAGCCTCAGCCAAAATCCTGACATTGTCATCCACATACTCTGCTAGAGGGTGAAAAGGTACAGGCTGCTCCTGCAGCATAAGACAGAGTGAAGAAGTCCTTAAAATACTTCACATTTTGCTGCTTGGAGTCGAGCAAGGGCTTTCAGAGCCTGCTGTGGTAATGGACCTGTGCTGAGAAAGGGCACCCTCTCTGGCACAGCGCCTTACGTTTGTGGGTTTAGCCTCTTCTGCCTGTCCAGCCAAAGACCCTGCATTTTCCCCAGCAGTAAGCTGAAAGTTATTGCATACAGGTTCATTTTAAAAATATGAGCTGAGCAAAATCATCTCCATGTACTATCTTCCTGCTGCTCAGAGCATGTGATGGTGCCTCGCGTGAGAGTTGCAGTCCCTGTGACTGAAATTCAACACAAAAGTCCTCCTCTGACATTTGGCTGTGCTGGAAACACAATGAGACCTGACTATTATCTACTGTTGGCTATTATCACTGCTGCCTACCCGAGGCCTGAAAATGCTGGATGCTTTTGCCAGTGTGAGAATGGAAGAAGAGGACAAAGATTGTGGACCCTTTGATCCCCCACGTCAAACAAAAGGTGTGCTGAAAGAAAGAACTTGGGAAATAACTCGTGCTTGAGCTTGGGAAACATTTCATGCCTTGCTGCACTAGGGAAGGGATTTTCCCGCAAAGGAAAATACCTTAGGAGAGTGTGTGATTCCACAAGCAGAAAGTGAAAAACCATCATGCTCTTCCCAAGGGAACCTCTGCTCTGTGGAAATTATCACACTTATGTAAGAATAATACATCTCCTCTCATACCCTGTAGTGGGAAGACTCCACCTGAACCATGTGTGCTGCATTTTCCTCTGTGCCTGGGTCATCCAAAAATCACAATTATTAGTGGAAGGGAAGACAGAGGTGAAAGGATTCTGCAAATTCAGTAGGTACCAAAAAGCTTTCACACAGTTACAGGATTGGGTGCTCCAACTGTCCTGTGCAGGAGAAGATCAGAACAGTGAAACCAGTGGCACAGCACTTTTCTGCAGACACTGAGGAATTTCTTTAGAGATTTAAGTGGAAAGTGGGGAAACAGTTCAGGCCTTTCTCTTTCAAGCAATCTATTTGGTGCCAGTAATTTAAATTATAGGCTTTGGGTGCAAACTCCAAGTGCCTTAAAGCCTCACTCAGCATGAAATAGTCCTTTAATCTTGGGACAAAGACGATCCTTTGGTTGCCTCCAGCCATTAATCGGAAGTTTGGAAATTTTGCTTCTTACACATCTCTATCCCAAGAGCAAAATTAACTTACACCTCTTTCTCACAGAGATGAAACAGCAGAAAATGTAAAAGGCGAGTGATACTGTGCTAGGGGAATAAGGCAAAGGAAATGTTAAAAACTGATAGCTTATTCCCAAAGAAACACTATGAGCTCAGCCAAGCAGGAAAATGTGCAAATACTACTTTTAATTCACTCTAGACAATTTGTCATTTATAATATTTTCTTTAGAGTCTGTGAAATCACAAACTCGGTGGGTAAACTGCTGCAATTTCTCTTGTTTAGTTGCTTGCCCAGTGAGAAGAATGGGAACATAAGCAGGGAGCTGTAGAGAGTTAATTTAAAATTATCTGGAACCCTAAAAGTTAACATTGATGTACTTGTAGCACCAGTTTCCACTCATTTGTGTATTTAATTTGCTTTAAAGCTCACATATATAGTAGGAAAATCTCAACATTTCCTTTTAATTTCTTTTTTTTCCATAATGCTGTTTTAATATTAATTCATTTATAATAAATTCAGCATAGAGAAATCTGTGCACACATGTATGTGTAGGAGTTTGGAGGGCAATTTACTAAAATGATGAAGTGAGATAGACTCTTTAAGTCTTATTGACTTCCAGGGGAGCTATATTTCAAGCTATTTTTTTCCAAGGAAATTTATGGATAAAGGGTTTTTTTGGGCGGTAATGAAAGCTGTGCACATTAGAGCTAACAAATATATGGCCAGAAATTTAGGAATAAGTTACCTTAATTTGTGGCTTTGTAAAACACCAACCAAAGATGTAGTTCAATAGACAGTATAGCGCCTTGTGAATTTGACAAATTGCTGTGATGCAAATAAACAGAAAAATGAGGCAGTCAGTAAATAAATTATCGAGTGAGATGTTTTTGTTTCAGTGTTTTTAGGATTAAGTATTTTGGTTTCTTAATTTGAATCTTTTCAAGTCTACCTGAAAGGAAATGTCTTGGTTTTATTTTTTAGCCTGAAGAAAAATAAAAGGTTTGTTATCTCTTTTTTCCCCTCCCTCCCCACTCAATGTTTCATACTATAAAGTATGCCCACTTAAGTTGGCATCTTAAAACCCTGTTGGTCACAGTACATTAATTTTGCTGTGATTTTGATTTTTAAATCCCTTCTCTTTTTCCCCAATATTTGTACATTCAACATTGAAACCAGTGGTTTAAATATAGATCATATTTTTATAATCACTGCAACAACACAATTATTTGAAGAAATTATGTGAGTCTGTTTCCTCATGAAAAATTACCCTTCAGACATGCAAAAGTTAACTGTGGGCCCTTAAGTTTCATTATGTACTTCTTGTCTTACTGTCAGTTTGGAGGTAAAATTAAAAACTGAAACAGATCTCCTAAATCCTAACTACAATACCAAATCCCTTTTCATAAGCAAAACACTTGATCACCCCTCTGAGTCTTAATCAAGTAGATATAAAGTCTGGCCTGATGAGCTAATAAGAAGCTGAGGCTAATTTTTTAAATTATTGCTTCACTGCATTTGAAGATGAGACTTTGACTCCTAAATCATGTAGGTATCTTGGCAAAATTGTCCAATTATTGCAAAACAATCCAACATATTTTTGTGTGTATTTTTTAACAGAAGTACGCAAAAAAAGCACTACGGTTCCAGATCATACTTTTAATGGAATTAGTTTAATGAAAGCTCTGATGTTCTCTTTATTATTTCAATGTTTTCAGTCTTCCACTGAGATATTAGAAGTCAAAAAAGAATCATCCTTTAAGGAATTCCCAAAGATTAATTAGTAAAACTTTCAGTTTTTTTTTTCAAAATATTCTTCTGACTTGTTTTGATTCTTGTATATTCCCAATATATTTCAGTTGCCACAGAGATCAACATGAGTTGAGCACCTCCTTCCCATACCTACTCAATGCAAGGTTTCAGCCTTAATAAGTCTGGATTGAGTTGTTTCTTTTCTTTTTGTCTCGTTCTGGAAGACATCCATTCATGGACTTCAGCAGAAGCCAAGTGGCTGTGCAGGGATAGGCATCTGCCAGGGCAGCACTTTGTCACACAGGGCTTTTAGTGTCTTGGCTGCTTCAAGCTACCTGCATGCATTGCTCAAGGCTTTCTGGGTTTTATTAAAAGAAAAATCTAGGCCTTTGTCCCTGATCTGTGCTTCTCTGCATATATTACCTAATTTCTTACTGCTCTAATACATGGAAAAAATTTCCTTTCTTGGGGAAGCTTTTTATCCATCTGTTATCCAAGGATAATGGTTATATCCATTAGCGGTCAGGACATAATCTGATATGTATTTTAGAACAAAAGATTCTCATCCAAAATACCACTATAAGCTTTCTGTCAGCAGACATTTCCCAGTCAATTTTGACCTGTTCGTGTACCCACTGAAAGTAGCTCAGTGTAATATTAAACCCCAATATTCACAGTCTGTCTCAGGGACTAATATAATAAAAAAATTCTCTCTCTCTCTCTCCATATATATATATATATATTTATATAGTTATATAGTTATATAGTTAGTTATATAGTTACATAGTTATATATATATATATATATATATATATCTAGTTACAGTTGTATGTGTTAATATAATATAATAAATATAATATAATAAATATAATATAATAAATATAATAAATGTAATATAATGTAATATAATATAATATAATATAATATAATATAATATAGGAAAATGTCCTGAACACTTTATCTTGTTCACTGCATTGTTGCAGTACAGGATCAGCTCTGTTCACATCACTCCTGACCAGTTTTTCTCTAATATGCTCTCCAATGGGAAATAATTCACAACAGATACACACAGACTATCCCAGTGCTTCAAAAGCCCTTACCATTAAAAGCTAATTCTGTTATGAATGCATGCACTCTTTCTTTTCCTGGTCACATGAATGTGAAAATAAGTCTCTTTTTTCTTCCTGGAAAATAATTATATGAGAATAAAATTCATGTTCTTGGAAACTCCTACCATGTCTGTCCATGATTGAACAATCCCAGTTATAGAAGTATAAAACCTCTCTAAATCTCTTCTATTTCTTGAAACTCACTGCATTTCTTGCCTTAGCCCACATCTGCCTTGCCATACAGTACCTGGAAGTAGAAAAAGTTTACAGTAGACGCCTTATCGTGGCTGTCAAGACCAGAAGGATGTACTGATGTGTCTTGAAAGCTTTGTTCCTATTGATACATCACACTGTGAATTCTGTCTCTCTGAAAGATATTTTCAATCACATTTAGTTTGTGATCTATTACAAATCTTAGTTTATAGGGAGTTTTCTAGATCTTCAGTAGAATGTTGCTCTTACTCATCAAAAGAATTCTGATTCCTTACTCATTCCTGAAAGTTTTCTTCAGCATAGAGTTGCACTCAGGGTCTCATACACCAGGATACAATTTTTAATGTCCCTTGACAAGTGCAAGTGCAGCATGGGGAGTGCATGCAGTCACGTTAACCTTCACAACACTGTCTTCTTGCTGCTCTAACTGCTCCCTTTGATGCGTGTATTGTGAGGAGCTCAGCTTGATGGCACATCACACTCTGCTTTCAAACATGTTTTCAAAGGGACTGTTTCTGCTGTACCAACCTGGAAGAGACACTCTTCAGAGCTGCTGCAAAGGCTTCCTGTAATTGTGGACACTGTGAGAAAAGCCACACTGTTGCCCGACGTTAGTTGCACTGAAAGAGAATGCTGGATGAGCAAGGCTGCTGCTGAGCTTGTCTCCATTCTCTCCATCTTTGATCTAAGAAGCATTGACTAAACCTCACTGGCAATCTGGAAAATAGTGAACACACAGTTCACCCTGCTTCAGAGAGCAGTGAACAAGGAATGGCAGAGTCTGCCTGTGCTGCACTTCATATCAGTTGGAACAGCAATGATGTAGGTTCAGGGAAGCAGGTGCAGCATAGAAAACATATTAGCTTCCCTGTTGCTTTTCTTCCAGTTTCATCTCTGAATCACAGAGGTGAAAAATGGCTTCTGTTAATACCAGGAGAAAAAAAGGAAATAAATCCAGATAAATACAGATTTGGGGGTTGACAATGTTTTAAAAACTACAATGCTGGACTTACTTTAGGACAAGATAAGACGGAAGTATTGTATTCCCAGATAGTCAAAAAGTTAAGAAAAATGTAAAGTTCAGTTAGAAAGTCAATGTTTTGTTTCAGAACATTTTACAACTTTAAAGTTAAAATAAAAGTCAATTTTAGTGAGAAGATTGTTTCAAGTGCACAGAACTGAACCATTTTAAGCTTTTAGAGACCAAGGAGGATTCCTCTCAAATTAAATCATTTGTTGAAAATGAGACACATTGCAAACAATGTTGTTATCTTCAAATTGTCCTTCATCTCCCTCACCCAAATTGCCCATCATAAAACTTCACTTGCATCTTACAAAGAAGATAGCAAGTATAAGGAGTTAAACACAATAAAAAGCAAAAATCTTTAGCAAATGGAAAGGAGAGTGATGTTTCAACTTTTACTCCCCAAATAAGGAAGGATGTAGAGTCCTTTGGGAAAATGACTAATGTAGAAGGAGCAAAAGATTTTCTTTCCTGGAATAACAAAAATACACATATATTTTAATCTCTTTTCTGGCTTTCATAATGCAACTACATGCTTTTGACTCTGTGGTGCTGTCAGCAAAAATTAATTTTAAAAGTAGTACACATGAGTGACTTCAGCCTTTGCCTTAATTTAGTTTCTCACTAAGAGCTGAGATAAGACACAGCCACACAGAAGCAGGATGGACGGCTGTACACTACATTGTAGGAGATGATAGTGCTAAATTAATCATGTTCTATCTGGAATTTGCAATTCTTTCAGAGATGCTCAAGACAATATAAAAAATTTAGTGGTAACAGTGAAAGTAGGCAGGAGGTTGTGAGGCAGAAAGCTTCAGAGGGCACTTTAAATGTGAAAGATGCATTACAGTTTCTCACACATGAACAAGATAGCATGCCTTACTAAAAATATAATAAATACGGAGTGTATTCTGCCAGATGCAGCTGTGAAGGGAGCGCTCTCCCAGTCAGACGTACCGAGTGTGATTGACACCCCCATAGCTTTGCTGTGATATGACTAAATATGAAAACGAACAGCCTCGGAATGATGTTTGCATTAGGAACAACATAACATTCTGTTCCTCTCAGAAGCCCACCAAATATATCAGAAGTTTTGGTACACATACTAGAGGAGTCAGTCTGTTCCTCAGTCAGGATTTCACTTTTCATTTGCTTTTCTGCTTCTCCCCTGCTTTTCTTCTTTTCTTTTTCAGTGCATTTTCTCAACATTTTCTCCTGCTACAAACATCAGGGGAATGAAGGGAGACATAAATTACTCCATTAGTGGCTCACTGCTGATCATCTGCTGTAATTTGAATAAATCAGTGCATGCCTGGCTGCAGCAGCAACAGGAAGAAGAGACAGACATGTCGGTCCTCCCTCCATTCTTGCGAGGCTTTTCAACTCAAACACAAACCTGCACAGCTCACTACTGCAAGATCCCTCACCTTGAAGAAAGTAAAATGTAAAAGAAAAATTCTCCTTTAAGTTTGTAAATAAATAACTAGCAAATTTTATTTCCCTTGCAAACCTATCCACTGCAGTTAGTGGATCATAATTGGGCGTTGAAAACTGCTGCAAGAGTTTGCACAGCAATGAAAAGCTCTTCTGAGGGAAGAAAAGATTATGACCAACTTGATCAAAATGAGTGAACAAAGTTCTCCCCTTCCTACCTGAATCCACTATTGATGCTTTTCAGCCAGGGTCTCTGGTGAGGGTCTGTGTAAGCTTCTGAATGCAAGGAAGGACCTTTCTCTCTCTTTCACATTGCAGGTTGAGAGATGTAGGGGAAATGACAACCTTTCACCAGGAAAATTCCAAACATAACTTTCAATCTTGACTCTAAAGTGGACTGTGGTTATATAGGCAAATCTAAGAACCATGGGAAAAGCAGTCAAAAAAAATAGGTGAGGAAAACTTCAAGAGAATTTTTCCTGAATATAGAGGATGAGTATACAGTTAATGCAAAGGAGCACTGTGAGATAGTGATAGTGATGGTGTGAATGAGGCACACCACAGAGTGTAAGGAAGCAATTTCTGAAATCATTGCCTCATGATTTTGGTTACTCCTGAATGTCCAGCAGCATCTTCCTATTTTTGGTTGCAATACCTTCTTTTGCAATTCAATTTTTTCAATTTTTTTTCTCAAAATTGAATTTTGAGAGATCACAACAAAAAATTGCACTTCACACTTTACCTTGAGACCCAGCAGACTGGGAAACAAGCAGTGGCCTAAAGGATTCTTTCAGATCTGAAAGTATCAACAACAATCTGGAGTACATTGGCCAGGTAAAAACCACATGTGATGCTGCATTAGTGCAATCTGCCAAAAAATAATACCTCTAGGCTTTATTTTTCACTGTACTATTTTTTCTGGGAGAAAACATTCCAAAACCAGTACTCTTAGAAATGTGAGGCTAAAAAAACACTAATGTTTTTACATTAACCACTTTTGGCTTCTTCTCTTCTTCCCCACCTGCGCTGTTTCCTGGGAAAAAATACAGAGCGCACAGGTGCCCTAAATGTGTCCTTAATTGCCTGTATCCCTGTAAGCAGATCACTTAAAGAGCAGAAAGAGGTAAGCACATTAAACTATCAGGCAAACAAGTCGAGTCTGTGCTGAGTTCAGTAAAAGAATCCTATCTGTATTACTGAAAAGAGAAGACAGTATTTTATTATGTTACTGCTCATGTCTCAAAAGATTCACTTTTGAGTTACCTGAATCTGGTGATTGTATCCACTTAATACAGTGAGTATTAGTAACTGTTTCACTATAATTGACCCATAATTTTTCAAATTCAATTTATGGATGAAATTTCATTTAACTAATGGAATTCATTTAATTATTGAGTATGTGAGGCATATATGTTATTCTCTAAAAAATCTAATAATTTGCAACAAAGATTGATAAGATTTAAAAGATCTCACTGGATACATTTTCATTATAGTGTTCACAAAGTAACTAATAAATCAAAAAGTTCTTTAGAATTCTTGCTTTTTTTGGAGTATGTACACTGTTAAGTATTGCAAACTCAAACTTGTCTATAAGTTTTTTTACCCATTCCAAGAGGGAGAAATCTCTATGGAAAATCAAGCATATTCTTAGCTTCTGAGCTGTTATTTGTGTCTCAATAGCTTTGAACTTCTTTCAATGTTTAAAGATATTAATCTGAGTTGGAGCATATTAGTATTACTTTATAAGTTTTCAGGTTTTAGCAGAAAAAGTTGATCCCAACCTAGCAAATTTATGATGTAGGCTAGGTGGCAGAAGTCTGTCAAAGCAAGTTTTACCTCCTTATTTTAAATGTCCTGAACATTATTACTTCCTAATTTCATACTATTATTATTAATTCTATTCATTGGGCAAGGGTTTTTCTGAGTTTGGGTCTTTTTTTTGCATTGTAGATAATTCACCTTGATACAAGAGCTGATCCCTTTGGTTACCATGAACTGCAGAAGCAATTTTTTAAGCCGGGTTCCTTAGGTCTCTCCTTGTGCAGTAAATGAAGGCGTGATGGCAGCATGAATAAGCAGCTGCTGTTTGTTACAGCTTTTACCTGGTTAGTATGGACATACTAAAAGAAGGAAGCAAAGCTCTGTGCAAATTGTCTTATGATGTAAAAGGTGAGGTGAGCTCCAAAGCCAGGCAGTTATGAGAGGTGGCTCTTGAAAATGCTCCATTTGAAAATAACTTTCCAATAGTGCCAATGCTTATAAAGAACAAAGGAAAAGTTATCTTTATCCACTGAGATGCCTAGGAAGGGAGAAGTATTAGGTCTTACCAAGTAGGCAATAATTCAGCAATTTAGTGTCTTGGCTGATTTGTGTGTACATATATGAAAGAGAGATAGTTCATGTTAAAATAATTGTGCAATAAAATATTATGATGCAATATCAAATCTTCTTAAGAGCCATTTTAAAATAAAACATTCTAACTCATGAGTATTTCAGTATTTCTTTGTAAGTTGCCAGAATTTTTCTTCACATAGGTGAAGAAAACCTTCATTTTATAGGTGGTTCCAGTTTGGTCTAATCAATTCAATATTTTGAGGTTCCTTCTATAGCAGCTGATAGTTGAATTTACCTCTTTAGCTGAACAATCAAGTACCCCCACAGTTCCTTCTATAAATTAAGGCATTCTTCCCACCATTAGGGTGAGAACACATTAAATTAAATGCTGCAAAGCATGTACATGTCATCTGGGCTACAAAAATGTAATGGTTGAGCATATATAGTATAGAACAGGGGTTCTTTTGTGGATGGTTATTAGTATATTTTCAAAAACAGAGAGTAAGCATTCCCATCAATTACTCTTAATACAATTTTGCTTACTCGGTGATACTAGCTCTCTTCTGTGACTAGGATAGAAAATGTTTCAAGTGGGGAAACAAATTCTTAGTGCTTTTTTCTTCTGTGTGAAGAAATGCAAATCCATGACTGGTCAACACAAGTTAAATTCTTCTCAACTCCAGTAGAAGATATATTTGTACTTAAAAATATATTATTTCTTTGGGATAAGATCTTAGCTTCAGTGGTCTTTGAGATAAATTGGCCATATTAAAAAAAGGTTTTGTCTGCTAGTATGTGAAAGTGGAAAGCTCTCTTTTTTTGTCTTTTTTAGGATTTTACATCATTCTAAATACAATGTAGTTACTGAGTGGAAGTAAAAAGCAGGGGTTTGTGTTGATGCATATTAAAACTGAAATTCTTTCTCTTTTCTTGCATGAGAGAAAGTGTAAGGGTTCATATAGATCCACTACATTTTCTGTCTTCCCACTGAAACACTTTTCTGGGGAAGCAGTGCATCTACATGTCCCTAAAAAATTGTATGGAGCAAAAATTGTTAACTCTTCAGTTTGGCTGTTGCTCATGTATTATATCAATTTATATTGCAAATTAAACTTTATAATTGGAATTTGGATTTGGAATTATTGCCAAAATATCTTCAGCCGGGGGTGAATATATTTTAAGCCTTCAAAACCTGGGCTAGGGCAGAAAAAGGCCCCAAATACCTTTCTTGCCAATTTCATTACAAGTGACATACTGGATTGGACTGTGTAACTACTAGGGAGAGAGCGGATGAGGAAGAAGCCCTCAGTCCTTAAGGATATTGGCCAGAGTTTTACCCAGAATGGGAAAAATATTTCAGCTTGGCCTGATGTAGTCAAATATGAGAGAGTCTGAAAATTTTGTTTCCTCTCCTTTACAAAGACAATAAACAGAACTTGAAACTGTGTGGGACTGTGTGACATCCTCCTCTCAACAGCTTATATCTCAAACAGCTAATTAGAGATTTATCTCTAATGGTGATTGTATGGTAAGAGTAAATTCTATTAAAGACATCTTGTTGCCACTCCCCTGCTTTGGCATTTCAAAAATTTCAGGTTTTCTATAAGACTGGGATTCCACCGTCCATATTGTAATTATCACTTTGTCTTTGCAGAGATTACTATCCAGTAAAGTTGGGTGATATGGTCAAGAGCATACCTTGTGGAAAATGTCTTTAGCTGAATACATGAAAACAAAAATAAAGAAATAGCCCAGAGAGAATCACTAACTGTAATACATGCATAGAGAAAATCTAACACGATAATGGCAAAGTTAGTTTGGAGGCAGTTCTGCCTCTTTTACTGTTGCCCATGACTCTTTTTTCCTGTTTATGGCAGATACTATTTGTGCTTGATTTTGGTTTAAAGAGTAAATGTTTATTGTTGTTGGTGTATTTTTTTTGTTTTTGTTTTTTTTGTTTGTTTGTTTGTTTTGTTTTTTATTAAAGTAGAGCAGCTGTGTTGAAAAAGGGATATATTGCAGCCTGGGAACAGAGTTTACTTGAGAAGAGTATTCAGCTGAGGCAGAATACTGAATTTGAGGCTGTAGAACTCCTCAAAGGATGCCTTGCTCCTGTGACAGTGACAGCAACTCTTCTCCTGTCAGTTCCTGTTAGCCAACAGAAAGTAACATTTCTCTTACTGTGAATGGCCGAGATTATAGAAACTGTACTTTTTAATTAGGAAATATCATACATGCAGACACAAGTCTGGGCAGGAGCTCTGTTCATGTCTGCTTCATTTATGCTGCTGCCCCTCATTTCCCATTCTGCTTGTGTCTACTCTCTAGTCTTGAGTTGACCCTGATTTGAGGTATGAGAGAAGGTGAGGTTCTTTGTGGTGGCAAGAATAAAAGTTTAAATTACACTAAATAAAACTAAACTTAAACTTTAATTTAAGTTTTTCACTAAAGAAAAGTGTAAGAACTCGATTTTATGCTGAATACAATAAAATACTTTGATTTTAGGAGCATAGTAAAAAAACAAGGACATGAAAATATACATTTGCAGAAAAAGAGTCTGTCCTTTTTTGCAGTAACCTATTGATTAGGGCACGGATTCCAGAATGTGAGAGCTGGACACCAGCTCCTTCTCCCATTAATATTTAATAGTTATACAGAAGGAAAAAGCAGCTAAAGAGAAATTAAGAACCTGGCACGACTGCATTGGTAAGACAGACCCTGGGGCAATGGGAGACTGACAGTCAAATATTGCCACACAGAAGAGTGAGTTGAATCTAGGGCTCTTATACTCTGGCAGGTCCTAAATGTCAGGTTACTGAGTAAAGGAAGAACATCTTTCCTGCTGATATATCCTACCAAAGCTTACCAACTCTAGTCTCTTTCTTCACCCTTGTTTACTGCATGGTCACAGGTCAGGAGAATGCTTGGAGAAGACGTATACATCTGACAAAGAATTAATGAAAAATAATATATAAGGTCTATAACATTGCCTCTGCCATTGCTCAGTACTGCTAGAGAGTGGTTTCAAAGGTGTGTAGAATATTACAACAAAAATAACACCATTGGGATTCACATTAGTACTGCATGTCTCATGGATAATGAGTTGAGGAGTTGGAAAGCTCTCAACAAAATTTAAATAAATATCTCTTAAAAACCCAACTAGGTAGAATACAGGCAAAATAACTAAAGGCAGTTATTAGTTCAGAATTTAAGAATGATAAGCATTCATCCGTTCTTTTATATAAAAGTGTATCTGTATTAATATATTTCTATGTGTTTTATGGCATATATATGGTTTCAGCTATGCTTGTTTTCCTTTTTCTGATAAGTTTTTCATCAATAGAACATATTTTTAGTTGAAATGTCTTTCTCTTATATGCAGCATACTCTGTTCTGTATTATCAAGCAGAATTGTTAATGAACAACCAATTAATGTACATATTTACACTTACAAACAAACAGATGTGATCAATTGGTTTGGGTGTATCCACAGCAATCCTTTTCCTACTTTCTACCTCCCTAAACTAGATTTGACTCCTTAGTTGGTTTCAGACACAGAGACTTCAAAACCAAACAGGAGCAAACTGCTCAGAACCTGAGGCAGAAATCACCTAGCCTTGACTTAATTGTAACGTGCCAAGAAAGCTGGCCCCTAAAGTTAGGTAGCTGTTGCCAGTCTGTTGGAGCAGTCAGGTGCACTGTTTTCTCAGTGGAAAGCAGTGGGTGTATTACAAGGTCTCAAAAAAGCAGGAGATTGCCCAAATGCAGATAAATTTAAGGTTCTTTGCTTTGGGATCCTTTGAAAACCTCTCCACCCTTTCACTGACATTACTGAGAACTGAAGCTACTGTGACTGTAGGATTAAGCCCCTCATACTATGGTTTCAGGCAAAGTTAAATGTTTGTGTTAAGCAGATTCTTTTTAATATTTTGTTTCTACAGCTTCTGCAGGTAGTCTGGGATACAAATATACACAATTTTACCATGTAATTGTTTGATTTTTGTGGCTGACAGCTGGAGTCAAAGCTGCCTGCATTTTGCTATCACAATACCTTTCAGAGGAGACTATAAATATGCATGAAGATGGAATGAAAATAATCTTCTTTAGGTCAAACATTCATCCAAATTACTTGATTTTGAGAAGTTTTCTCAGAAATCCACTCTTTGTTTATACAACTAAGGATGTTTGTGCAAAAGAAAACGTATGTTTTGTGTATTTAAATTTTAGGGTTGATCTGCTGTTCTTTATGGGACTTTGCAACAGTGCTTTTACAAACTTGCAGCCTCCCCTACCTCCTCAATGAGCAGACATTTAAAGAAAGCTCAGGCAAACAGCAGTAAAAGTGAAATTCTTCAGGAAGTATTACTTTACCTGCAGAAAAAAAAAACAAAAACAACACACATGGAGGGGTTTCTGATACCTGTAGCTTGGATTTTTCCCAAACATGAGATAAGAGGAAGTGGACTGGAAAGCACCCCAAAAACTGGGAGCATGGAGTACAGGACATTACCCTTTCAGAAATATGTTCTGTATTTGGAACCACAGCTCAGAGGAGGGAACCTCTCTCTCATGCTGGTTAAACTCTTAATTTATGAATCTGTAAAAGTGTGGATCCTTCAAATAGTTGTGCTCTTGACTGCTTGATTTTAAGCACCAGTAGCACAGCTGACATCAGCCTACCAGCATGCCTGGGGCTCAGGTGACAGAAGCCCTTTGCAGAGCTGGGCACACTTGCTAACTGTGCCTTTTAAGTGAGCCAGTATATAATGGTGGTGTCAAGGGGGATGATGTGGGGCACTGGCAGCAGTGAAGGCTGCAAGTAATAAAAAGTGCTTTTCTAATTGGCTGCAATAATGTTTACATTTTCTAATAAATAACATCCAGACACGTCACAAATAAGCCCTAGGTGAATGTTCCAACGGAAGTATTTATTTGGAGCACTGAACAGATTACATTTACAGAGTTATACTGCACAGCAGGGAAATCACTCTACATGGAGTGACAGGGCAATGGTCTTACAGCAGTCCCCTTTACAGCAAAGCACTTAGGCACGAGAGGATCAATTTCAGTGTCACAGCTCAAGCTTAGTATTATGGATGTCTGTTGCTGAATTAGGTTATGGAGAGGTGGAGAAACTGAGCAACCTTTAGGAAAATATTTATAGGATCCAGGTGGGGTGAGGTAAGCCCAAGTTCAAGTGAAAGAGGAAAACTGATTGCTTGCTTCCTTAATTTTATGCCCTTGCATTACAAGTATAACTGTCAAAATAACAGAGTTTAGTTTTTGAATGTGTTACAAATTGCATTCTACAGAAGAGAAAATGTGCTTTGTCAAGAGAAATATACTCACAACAATTAATTAATTTTTTAAATTAAGAGATGTTATACTATTTTGTACCTTAAGCCATGCAGCTGCTAGTGTTTACTGCATCTCCCTGTGTGTGTGTGTTTGGCCCTTCCATCAAAATGTTCTCCTCTGAGTATTTCTTTTTTTCCTGTTCTGTGCCGGGATACATGAGGGAACAAGATGAGACCTGACTAATATTGTTTGGTAATACAGTTGTTTGCAGTTTATTTGTTCTCTGGTGGATTTTATTATAGCTGCTGAATTTTTACTCATTAGTTTAATGGTGGTTATTTTGCAGATTTCTTTTATTCTGTATTTTTTATTGAAACCTTATTCACAATACCACAGTGACTTGACTATGCTCTTCATGATGCAAAATTTAATTAGATACTAACTAAGTAAGTGGTCCATTAAAATATTATTCAGATTGTTCAGGGAAATATTTTGGTAAACATTTTCTTTGGAAGTTGACTTTCTGGTAAGGGAAATGGAAACAGACAAATGAATGCTGTTGTTTATTTTGTCTCTCAGCATGCAAAGGGTGAGATAGTGTGCATCTGAATTACATCTCCATTTGCAGTGGGAGAAAGGACCTTGCCATTAGAGGAATCATAGCATCCATTTGTTATGCAGTTCAGGTCTAGACTGCCTGTACTGCAGTCCATCAAAAAGTATTTTAGGGGAAAGATGCTCATAATGAAGCAGGGAGCTCCACTGTTTGAATGATGATGATGATGATGCACTCCAGTTGCCAAAGCCACATAATACGCATTGCTGGAAAATGTCCCATAAAAAAATTTGAGCTGGAAATAAAGATATACATTGTGTGTATTTAAGTATGGCTCCGTTCACTAACAAGAGAGGCTTTAATTATACATGGGTTTTCACAAACAAGTTAGTTCAGAGAGTGTTCAATTCACAAAGGTCTCTTTCTCTATACTCTGGGCTCTCTATTCTAAGCAGTTTTGCAGCTATTGAAACAGCTGCACAATTTTTGATTTGGTCATGGATACTTTTAATGTGCACATAAAATGAAGAGGAGAGGGAGGGAACATTGCCTTGCCAGCTCTATGCAGAAGAGTGAGCCAGCTTGGTATCTGAAGAATATCGAACGGGTCTGGGCTGACCTAATGGAGCCAGAAATCAGACCTCCCTAAGTCACACATGCAGCTTTGATGCCAAGCAGGTTGCCAAGTGGCAGTACATCCTTTGATAGACAAAGGGAGGGAGAGAGACTTGTTAAACAGGCAGGTGAAAGGGAAGAGTAAAGGTCAACTGTTGGAAGGTGAGAAGAGAATGTGATGTAAAGGAATTGGTGGAAATGTCAGAAATACAAGGGAAGAAAATTTCTCTCTCTAGGCAGTGTCCTGAAACCTTTCAGATAGAAAGTACCATGAGTTTCCTTTCTGCCCTCAAGAACTCCCTAGTTTGAAGCATCAGCTGCTTTCAGCTGAGATGTGGCCACAGGAAAATACAGTCAATGTTGTGGTGTTCGTGCACATGCACAGTGTGGAAATATTGCTGTCGAGCAAGCATATTTAAACTAATGCTACAGATAAAGGGGAAACAGAAGTATGAGGCAGAGCTCCAACATAGAACTCCCCCAGGAACTAATATTCTTTGATGCTACCATTTGGCAAATTAATAACTCTGCCCTGTGAGAAGTTCATGTGGGAGTTCAACTGGAATAAGGGACAGGATGTTAAGTGAACGTGGAAGGAGTGAGCCCTTCAGCATTACTGATGGGATTTTTTTTTTGTCCCATGTTAAAGGAAGTGTTACTAGTTCCAAAAGGAAGCCAAAGCCAAGTGCCATTCAGGGCTCTGGATGGGAAAGGTGGCCATGTTCAGGAAAGACAAAATGGTCTCTAGATACCTTGTAGCAAAGACTTGTTTCTCAAACAAGTTGTCAACTGGCTTTCTTGTAGTTCCAAAACCAGCAGAATAGATGGTATCTTATTTGTTAAAAATTTACATCTTCAGGCCCAGGTCCTGTATGAATTACCTGTAGTGTCAGTACTTGCATTGCAGCCTTTCACTTGTCAGGGGAAGGAATAGAACTCCTGTGATTTCTATAACCACTTCATGGAACAACTTGTAAAAATGTAGCAACTTATCAAAAAGTATTAAATTGGGTAACATATTTCCAACTGTTATCATGAGGAGGGCAGATAGGTTTGCATACATGCTTGACAGTGTGTATATACACAAATGATGACAGAGTACATTCATGTGAGTTTCATATCCTTGGGAAACCAGATGGAATTATAGTATTTAATTGCAAAGAAAATAATTATATTTGTTGATTTGAAAGGCTGAGAGTTCTAGCTGTTTGAAAAGTAGTAATAAGATTCTAATAAATGAAGAGTTTTGGACATTAACTAGATATTTTAATATTTTGAGACATTTTTTGCTCCAAAGTATTTGCAAGATTACCTTAGTATTGCCAACTTTGTATTCTCAGCCCATTCCAAAACTCCAGTGTAAAAATTAATGTAAATCTGAAAAAACATGCACCCCCAGCTCTCTCTTACTGAAAAAAAAAAAGCAAAAGAACCTTTTGGACGGATGCGGGTTTCTCTCTCTCATTCCAAGCTGCGGCACTTAGAATCTCTGGGAGATCAGGATGCCTTTCTGTCAGAGAGGTGGATGATGCAGTCTTCCAATATCCTCTCAATTAGATGGACAAGACAGCATCATTGCTGGGGGAAGGATTTTCCACATTTCCCTTCCCCAAAGTGAGTGTGGAGACAAGCAGCATCTGTGGGAACATGTACTAGATAGTTGTGGGAGCTGATGAAACTGTTAGGGAGATCCTAGAACGCATTCTTCCTGTGAAAGCTAGATTGGACAGGGAAAGAAAAAAAGCATTGCAGGAGATGGGGCTGGAGTAGGTGACTATTAAGCCCCTGTTATACATGTCAGGGTCAGTTCTTCCTCCTTCTCTCCCCCATGGAAATATGCTTAGTCAAGTGTCACTTTCACTTGCTAAGAGAGAGCATCAGTTTTCTTGTGTTGCACTGTTTCAGGTTTCAGCAGTGCTTGGGTTGTATTGTTTTTAAACATTCATGTTTTATTCACAAAGCTTAACTGGGAGTTTTCCCTATCTTATTGAACCTATGGATAGGAAAGTTAAAAAATGTTAGCAAGTTGCCACTCGGAAGTAATTTTTAAAGCATGAGGCACCAGAAATTCTTTTGAGGACAAGGACCATGGTGCATGGACAGTGATACTGTGTTTTCATTGCACTCATCACCACAGTGTCAGAGATAAGTGATACCTGACTTCATCTCACTCTCTTTTGATGGAGTTAAAGCAGGTAGTATCAATCCTTTTATGTTTTTCAGAGTAATGGAGCAATTGATGACACTAAAGACAGTGTCTACTGTAATATGTTTTGGACAGGTCTATCCCAACATGGATTTTTGTAAAGCATGTGTGATGCTGAAGGTGACACGCCTGAGATTCCTGCTCATGATTCATCAATTGCTCAGACAAAACTCTGGGAATCCAATTCCTTCCTCCTCCTTCCTGCTTCCCTCTTCCTTGCTGCCTAGCAAAACTCCTTGTTGAAGACAGTGTATCCACTGTTTCTGGTATCTAGTGCTACAGAGGAGTGTCAGAGTTTCTTATACTGAACTGTATAACGGAAGTGCCTTTCCTTTGAGCTAGGGCTCAAACCAAGGAGTTTTAAGAAAGAATGTAGCAATAATGATCAAATGAGAAATTGTGGAAAACTCAAAAATGTCTCTGTTAGAACGGGGCTCCTTTATTAATAGAGTCAGGTACCTCTCTCAGGGAAAAAAAAATCCAAATTCATAGTGTATGACTCAGCTTGTACCTATTTCTATACACTTCACCAGCCAAACAGAGGCTGTGTGCCAAAGACAGGTTTTCTTCAGAGTCTGCAGGAGATGGTTTCTACCCTGGGCTGGCCCAAGACTCTTCTGCAGAAGCCATGGCTACACAGATTATGCTGGTCCTTGCTGAGTCTGCCTGGCTCATCCTACTTGAATAGCTTAGGCTGCTACCATGAAATACACTCCCAGTGAGGTGAGTATGAGTTACAGTTATTTCCAAGAAGTAATTTCAATACTTCTACTGTTTCAGTACTTCCCAATAATAACTCTTCCAAAATTTCATGCGAAAGAAAAGAAAGAAGCATTAATTCATTTGTAAAGTCACTGTACTTCATAGCCAGTTTCTTCTAAATACTTTTGATCTCAAGAGGTGGAGGCATAGGAAGCTTTTTTTTACATCGACAGGTCAGTATTTTTCTGTGGAGTCAGGGAAAGTCGACATTGGCATGTAACCATTTTGGATTATGGGGCTTTGCAAGCACATCCTTGTGGTGTGCCTGTGAATCTCTTTTAACACAGTGCCACTCAGTGATAGGGATGCAGCATGGCGAGGGGAGAGGAATGCAGATTCCATGAAAGGCAAGACAACTGCCATAAACCAGCTCATTTATTTTCACTCTGCTGGGGGTCAGAGCACAGTGATTTGTTTTGGTTTCAACTGGATTTGGTTTGGTTTTTAACACAGAGAGTTTGGAAATAACTTTTTGTTTCCAGTCATCAGAGTTTATAAGGTTATTACTGGTTGAAATCAACATGCCTCTAAGGTTAAAGCCTTTCACTTGTATATTTACACATCCTCTTCAATGTTTCAGACATCTCTCTCTCATGTTTTGCCTGCAGCCTATTTTGTATTTAAAGCTGTCTTCGGACCTGAGATGTACCTTGTTGAATCCGACCTAATAAAATGAAAATTAGCCTCAGAACTAGGGCACAAGAACTGGACGCCTAAATTTTTCTTGATTGTATCTTGAGTCCCAAGCTACATTCCCTACATTTTACATTGTGTGAGCTTTCCAAGAACATGATTATCTCTTGTAGGAGGCACTGCTAATGATAAGGTTTCCTTTGCATAATATTCCCTGACTGTAGGTCAAAAAAATAAGAACTCCAATATTACTGATTATGACTGGCTAGAACATACTGTCTCTGTCACAAATTTGACAAACTCTACATTAAAACTGTTCCTTCAGGGGCTTTGTCCCTATTTTACATGTGGGAAAGCTTTCTTGTTGTTGCTGTAATTAGAAACTATTGTCATCTCTCACGTACATTTTTTTATGAGAAAAACTTATCTTATAACGTGGCTGAAACTCTTTAATTTCCCCCATAAGTGGCCTGATAGGCTTCTGGACCTTGCTTTACTGCCTTAATTTCCATTTTAAATGTAGACTTAGACTGTCTAATTGTCTCTTATGACAGAAAAATTATATCATTACACAGAAGAATATTAATATGGAAAGTTATCTAAACTAATACTACAAGTTACATTTATGTTGTCTCACTGGTGAATATAATGAGATCAGCTATCAAGTTTTTGGGTAAGTTCTATCTTTTTTAATAGTTTTAGAAATTATAGTAGTTAAAAGATCTATTCTACTGGTGATTGCTTTGTACTTTCCCACCATTTACAGTAAGAATTGCAAAAGCAAGTGGTGGAATGTGAGGTTTTAACCCATATTTTATGGGTCACAAATGGGCTCTAAACCCACTGCAGCCTTGCAGTTTCATCTAGAGATAATTATTAGATAATGCCAGCAGTAAATTATTTGCTGCTCATATACTTCCTAATAGTCACTACCCACAGGTAATTATTTCACCATTTTTAAAGAGAGAGTACATTTGAAACTATTAGCTATCACTTTTAGGAGCTGTACACACAATAAGCAAGCCATTGTCCCAGCATTGCAATCCAGAAGAGTTCTTACCTGTATGGCATTGCTTTCTTATCCCTGATGCATCTCATTACATTTGCTCTGGGTTCACACAGGTGTAAGAGAGGCCAGAATTTTTGTCCTAAATGCACTTGTGTCTCCATCAAATACCTGTGAGGTTTTTGGTTCAGAAAACCTGTTTTGATGCAGCTGCCTTCTTCAGACAGGCTATCTTACCTGATATGCTAAGAACTTGCACAAGACAAAATTTTCTGTCTTAAGGTAGAACTCAAAGGCTGAAAGACAGATCATGAAGCTATTTTGATGGCACAAGCATAAAGAGTTTAAATTCTCTATTTTTTTAATAGATTGTAAAAATAAGGAGGATTGTCAACTTGCTTTTTTTTAGAAAAACCTAGCTCACATGGTGATAGCTGGTGTTAATAATTTTACTGGAAGATAACCAACCACGTCATCACCTATAACTTACATGCAGAGTAGACAGCACTTTATTTCTACTCAAATCCATATTCTATTTGCTTGTTCACTTTAGAGATCAAATCCACCTTTTATCTTTTAAATAATATTTAATCCAGGCAACTCAAATTGTTTTCCACATTATCACAGATTTATCTGCCACACACAGAACTGTCCTCTTATGGATAAGTAATTTAAATGACAAATTTAACAGTAAATTAAATTAATCCAAAACACACTCTTTATCTCCATGAAAGCAAGACTGGAACAAAAAACACCTGGACAGCAATTTCACTGTTAATGTATTATGCTGAAAGCTATTTATGAAGCTGGCTTTGTCTCTGACAAAATCACTTAGAACTAAACAATATAATTTCAAGGGTAGCCTTGACTGAAGCATTCAATATCTCTGTGAGCAAAGGTCTTCTGCAGAAGTTTTTACAATTCCTTACCATATTTAGAAATGGCATCCAAAGGAAGCATGCAGAGACGGTGAAGGGCCTAGAGGAGAAGCTATATGAGGAGTGGCTGAGGTAACTTGTTTTGTTCAGCCTGGAGAAAATGAGAGTGAGGGGAGACCTCATTGCAATTATAACTTCCTTGTGAGGGGAAGAGGAGGAGAAGGCACTGATGCCCTCTCTGTGGTGACCAGAGACAGGATCCAAAGGAATGGCCTGAAGCTGTGGCAGGGGAGGTTTAGGCTGGCTATCAGGAAAAGCTGTTTTATCTAGAACAGCTTCCCAGGAAAATGGTCAGATCATGAACCTGTCAGAGTTCCAGAAGTGCTTAGACAATGTTTTCAGGCACATGATGTGATTCTTGGGGTGGTTGTTTGCAGGGCTGGGAGCTGGACTTGGTGATCCTTGTAGATCCTTTTCTACTCAGGATATCCGATGATTCTATGATCCAGATACCTCTTCTAGGTAAAATTCCTTTCTGTAGATACATCCTACAGGATGATACCTCATTTGCTTTTGTATTAGAAACTGGAACCCCTCAAAAATAGAAAATCCTCTAAAAAAATCTGTGGCATGTGTAAAACCTCAAAAAAAAACAAAACAAAAAAACACCTCAACCCAGGCTTAAGGAGTTCCCCTCTACTGAAACCACCAAAGCCAAATTTCTGTTAAGTATTTTTGGGAGTGTACTTTCCATTGCTGGAGACACGAAACAAGTTCCAGATCTAGGACAACTCTGTACCCGTATCACCTCTTTGGTTTGAATTCCCCCTTTTTCAACAAGACTCACTACTCAAGCAGATACCCCTTACTAAAACTCCTACTGACAGATGGAGGGGACTTGTCAGAGCACTGCCTGGAAGCTCACAAGGCACCCTGGCATGGTATCTGTGTTAGCATCTCTTTCATGAGTTCTTAAGTCATCCCAAATTTTTAAAAGACTTGTCATTGTTTCTCAAGTAGATTAAAGCTTCGTTACATTTCAGGCTACCAATGCTGCCTTCTTCATGAGTTAGGGGATGTTAAACACCACTAAAAATTGATAACGAATCAAATCGCTGCCTAATTTACAAAATAACAGTCAGCTAACTGACACCACATTAAAAGGCTGATCAGCCTTCAAAATTATTGCAGTGTGTTTATTTTTTAGCTCAGTTTTAGTCTTTGAAATGTCAAACACGGTGATCCATCTGAGCTGCAAAGGTGGATGAACATACACAGCACTGTCATCAGCTTGGGGAAGAGTTGAAAACACTTGCACATGGATTTAGTACAGAACTTATACCTGTTCTGCATAAAATTTATGAAAAACAGTGTTAGCCAGCCAGCCCCACTTCTGCTACTCAATGGTTTAACTTTTGAAAGGAATATACACTTCTTAGCTACCATTCATTCAAGTGTGCAGTAAAGCCAGGGTCATTGTACCTAGCCCCTACTGACCCTTTTGTTGCTGAAACTTTTGAGCATACAGCCCATTTAGAATCATAAAAAGTTTTGAGTTGGAGGGGACTCTAAAGATCATCTAGCTCAATCCCCTTGACATGGGCAGGGACACCTTCTACTAAACCAGATTGTTCCAAGCCCCATCCAACCTGGCCTTGAACACCTCCAGGGATGGGGCAGCCACATCATCTCTGGAAAACTTGTTTTAGAATCTCACCACCCTCCCAGTAAAGAATTTCTTCCCAATATCTAATCTAAACCCGCTCTCTTTTACTTTCTATTCCATCTTGTCCTGATACTACTATGCTGTTGTGAAAAGACCCTCTCCAGCTTTCTTGTAAGCTGTATTCAGGTACTGGAATGAGCTCCAAGGTCTCCCTGGAGACCTCTCTTCTCTAGACTGAAAAGCCCCAACTCTCTCAGCTGTCTTCATAGGTGAGGTGCTTCAGCCTTCTGATCAACTTAGCAGACTTTTCTGGACTCATTTCAGCAGGTCAATTTTTTTTGTGTTACATTTTTAATACAGCTCTGAAGTTTTGCATGGTAATACATTTTTAAAGCAAGGGCCTAAGCCAAGTTTTCTAGAGCCATGTTTCAGTCCCGTAAAAGAGCTGGGCTTCTGCAGCCAGAGAACCTTACAAATAAGACAAGTATGCTCACCAGTTCTGTGTACACAAGTGCTGGGAAACTACGGAACTCCACGAATATGCAGCCCAGCATATGGGTTCTGCAGAAATTGTTACCTCTAAATGGAATTTTTTGAATTACTCTGTTACTGGTTTTCTTGACCAGGCTTATGCTGCACAGAACCCATGGTTCAGAGCAGCAAGAAGGAGGTAAGCTTGGTATACTTGAAGGAGTGGATGTTTGGGTTTTTTGTGCTCAGTTCTGAGAATCCTTTTCTTGCTATAGCTGCCTCAGCAAACTTGCTTCCTTCCTGCAATGCTGAATGATGTCAGGAGCAATAGGCATACAAAATTTTGAATGCTGCTGAGAAAAAGGAAATTTTCCTGAATTATGGAAACAGAAGAGGGATTCACACAGAAGCTTCCTCATAGCTCAGCTAAAAGTCAATTAACCACGTGACATAGTTCTATTGGAAACTAAGCTAGTTCTGGTGCTCATGGTACTACTTGTTTTTAATTAAATTACTAAATGAGAGATTAAGTGCAGGGAGTGCACCGATACTGTAATTGTTTCCAGTGATGAAATTCAAATTTCAGGCTGTGAGCTTCTGTATACAAATGGATTCTTTATCTAGACAGAAAGTAGAGCTGCAACCAGTTACAAAAAAGGCAATATCTTTATTCACAGCAAAAGGGCTGTTCTGGCATTAGTACTGATTTTTCTCTGACCTTTTCAAATAAACATGCATTTAAACATGCACCCATATTAATGCATGAGTAATAGAGAAACTTGAGCTAAACTAGTATAGTAATAACAGCCATCAGTTTTCTTCAGTTATTATTTGAGTATGAGACATAAGTATCCATTTTAATAAATTTGGAGTTTGCAAATCTAGTAAGGAGTGGAATGAGCATATCTCTTCTGACTTATGTATTAACACCAGCTGTAGAATATCAGTCAGCAGTTTCTGCATCATGTATAGTTATTTATGGTTGAATTAGAGCACAGCACTTAGGAAAGAGTTGCAGGAAGAGGATGCATCCTGCCCTTTCATGTTCTCAGTGCAAAATGGGCAGTGAGGCAGGTTGTTCCAAAGCTTGCAGGCCCAGGAGCTGAAAATACCAATGTGCAAGAGAGAAGCATGGACACAGACATTCACTTGACAGAGAACTGGCTCAGCCTTGTTCTTAAGAAGACATTAAATCTTAATTTAAGAATGCCATATAACAGTGAATTATTGCCTAAATTATCCTTGTTAAAATTTACCCCGTTTGAAGAGCTTTCTGTTTATGTAAAATGTTAAATCACTGCCTCATCTTTAAAAAAAAAATAAAGACCTACTTACATATGTCCATTAGGATATATTCTTCAGTTTTATTTTTATTTTGGCAGTATATTTTATACACACACACACACACACACACACACACACACACACTGCATATGCTATATCTACTGTGGTGCAACTAAGCATCCACTAGTCCTGCAGAGGGATGGGGGAGGGAATTGGGAAAGTAAAAACTAGAGGACAACCATGGGTCAAAATAAAGACAGTTTAATAAGTGAGAGAAAAAAATCACAAAACAAGTGATGCAAAGGCAATCACCTTTCATCAGCAGATCAGCAGATCCATGCTCAGCCAGCCTCAAGGCAAACTTGAACTACTCCTCAGTTTTACTGTTAAGCATGACACCATGTAGTTCATCAAATACCCCTCCAGTCCATTTGGGTCAGCTGTTCTGGCTGTGCCTCTGATGTCTCAAGTTGTAGCTTTTATATTTTCCAGATCAGTACTGCTTTAATGTATAACTATCAAACTCCATAGCCTGTCAAGTACTGTCCTACCATTTTATTCAGACAAAACAACTTCTGTCCAGGCCCTAACTTCAAGGAGACCCTGTTTTTCCAAGCCCCCAACAATATAAAGAACCAAGAGCAGCAGCAGGAGAGAGGGGGATGAACTGAAGAATGGGACTCTGCTATCTGAAGCTGTAATTGGACAATTGGCTTCTGATATGCAGATGGACCAAGTTTTATATCTGTCTGAAAAACATGTTAGTCATCCATCTTGGGTGTAGCCTCTGTGAGACTTGCATTGCCCAAGGTGTACCCTGTGAAGGCCTTTCAATAAATACCTACCTTATTCTTTTAAGTCTCTCTAGCTTCTGTTCTAGGTAGCCTTCTTGAGGAATCACCTCCTTCCAACCTCTCATCCACTCCCAGCCTCCTCACTAGTGGAGGGGACAGTGAGAAAACAGAGAAAGTCTTTGAAGCTATTCAAGTACTGCTCAGCAGCCTCTAAACAATCAGTGAGTTATATACACTGCTTTGGACATCAGTCTAAACCACAGCAGTACAAGAGCTGCTATGAAGAAAAGTAACTCCCTCTCTTATTGAAGAAAAGGAAGCTGGGATTTGATTTCTTTGGTTCACTTCACAAAGAAGTGATATCCTTCCTGATCCATGTATCTGTGGAGTAAGGCTACAAGTTGAAATACCTATAGCAATAATGCAACCTAAATTGCAATGGATGATACTGAGGCTGAAGAATAACCTGCCTACAAATTTTGACAATTATATTCTGCAACAGAGAATAAAAAATAATGAAATCCCATCAGTATTGGAGGAAGAGTATAGATCAAGAAAACATCTATTCCATTATACCTCAGTAAAGAAAAAAATATATAAACCGCTTTTCTGACTACAACCACATTTTAAGTTGGTTTTAAGACAATTTTGATCCTTTATCTCCTTTTTTTTTATTTTGGAGGAGGGGAGGGGCGCAACTACACCACTTTTTACCTCTAAGTCCTGCCTCTATCTCTGCTTGCTTTCTTAAAAATGTCTGTTCAAATTCCTTAAGTATATGGCTCATCAAGGTACTAGTCTGTGCTGGGTTATGTGATAAAAATCTCATCTCTGCAGACACAGAAGTAAATGAGCAATGGTAACCGGGGTAACCAAACTAAAGTCCTGCCTAGCAACCTCCAATTCCATCACAGAAGAGATGGCAACCCCAAGGGTGAAGCCCATCATCACCAGTCAAGGGAAGGTCTCCAGAACACCTTCTGGACTGAGGGAGATCCCTTCCTAGGGACACGGGGCATGTTATGGGATGCAAAGGAAGAGTGGTTTGGGATTTCATAGGATCTGCTGTGGGATGGTAAGGGTAGGAACTAGCTGGTGAACAGGCAAAGTGGCCTAGGAGCCAGGGGGTATCTAAAGATATGACCATGGGAAAAGCTGGCTACTGGAAGCATCACAAGAGTCCTATCCAACTGCCAGACAGATCTTGTGGCTTGTCTGAGAGTGTGGGTGTACACAAGACACCTGGAAAAAAGAGGATCCAGGAGCAATTTACTGGCATGTCTAAGCCCAGCTACTGGAGATACCAATGTTACATACATATCTGTATTTTTCCCACAAGCAAGCCTTCATCTTGATCAGCCAGCGAACAGGATGAAAACACAAGTGCCATTTGTGTTCATGTGTGTCTGCCTGCACTGATCTGTGTGGTAGGGCAGATATGTTTATTTATACACATGTACTGTGTACACACATTTCTGCATCTGCCTATCAAGAACACATTCTAGCCTCATCATTGGTCAGAGCTGGGCTCCTGAAGTTGTGTCTCTCTAGAGACCTCAGATCTGGAAACCTCTGTGAACTTCAACTGACATTTTTACACATTTTACAAATATTGAAGACTTCTGAATTAACTTTGATTTAAATATACTACACATACAGCAGCATAGTAGCAGTGACCTTTGTTTTGTTCACGCTGAAGGGTTCCTTTTCATTTATCCCTTTACTAATGAATGCCCTTCTGCCATATCTATGTATTTGACTTTGAAAAGGTATCTGTCAACTTACTTTGTTAGAATAGAAGAACTTCCTTCTCTATGTTGATAAAGCTCATCCAAGTTCAGAGGTACCTTCTGCCAGACAGGTAAGAAATTCCATTATCACTTCTGGTGTCTGTCTCTTCACAGCACGGTAGTGGCACTGCATGTGGAAGGAAAGCTGTTGAAATCAGCTGTGTACAGCATACACAGATCCCACCTATTATATTATTCATATTAACCTCAGTTCATTTTAATTTTATGTGAACATTTTGATTCAGGTATAAAGCAATTTTTTATTATACAATACATTTTATTATTATTCTTCCACCTTATATGCTGAAAGGTCCCAGAGGCCCCCATTTCTACCATTTGACTATTTGCAGTGTTTCAAAGTAACCATGGGGTGCCTGTCCTTTTTAGCATCTAATTACACTTTGTAAGGGCTTGATTACCAAAATGCATTAAACAATAATTAGATAAGGATAATTTACATCCAAACAATAAAGTTGAAAAGAACAATATAACTGGTAATTGGCCTTGACCAAGGTAAATAATGTCCTCTTTTTTTATTTACATTTGGTTTTCCCCATAAACTGCCTACTGGGTTGTACAGAAGTAAGAGGCTAGCAAAAATCTGAATCCCCATCCATCAGTATTAATCTCACACTTTACTGAGGCCCCATCCATTTATCTTTCCGACACAAATTAGAAATTCAAGAGTTTTAACAAATGAGCCTGCAAATGTAAACTTATTAGGCCATATATTTTTACTACACACTGTGCAGTGCCCTCCACAAAGCTGTCCCTTCAGAGAGTGTTTTCCTATTTTGTGTTATTGATGGCAGCTAACTAATCACATTTTTAATGTTGTCTTTGGGGAGGGCTGTTTGAGTGAATGTGCAAACTAAACTACCCAGAATAAATCTACCTTATTAAATGCTTGAAATTATGTGTCTTTTACGATAAAGAAACTCTCGAGCATTGTTACATTTGCTAACCTTCTTTTTTGTAGAAATCAAAAGACTGGGATTAATTAAAATAATACATCAAAACAGGAGTTTGTACAGAATGTGTCTGTGTGTGAGAGAAAGGCCAAGAAAAATTGGTTAATTGGTCTCTTCGTCCCTTCTCTCTTTCCCTCCATTGAAATATCTTTTAAAATTGCTTTTAAACTAACCTTTTGTTAGCTAAATGTTGTCGTTATCTATGCTTTTTGGAGAATTAACTAGTGAACAGATCAAAATGCAAACCTTGAGATACAGCCTTTCTGCACTGTCACAAGAGTTTTTCAAAGCTCATGCATAGTAAGGAGACTCTGAACAAAGCATTTCAGATTTTATAAAATCTGGTTATTTTGCTAGTATTTTACTGATTATTTTACTGAATTTCTGGAGGTTTCTGTTAAGTGATACATTTAGTAATCTACATGGTTTTCTATGGCATACTTGTTTGTATGCCTTTAAATTTGTATAATTTTGGAGAAGAGTGGGAGGGGAAGGGACTGATCAGAATGGCATAGGCTTTTCTAGAAGACAATGTTTAAAATCCTTTAATACACACAGATAAACATCTTTGACCAATAACATCCAAGCTGTTTTATCTCATTATTCTTAGCATCTGACAAATTGATATAATTACTTCAAGAGCCTTTACTACTTTGCAAAAAGATTGGTTAAATAATTTTAACCAATTATCAGTAGAAACGCCAATTGCTCCTTCATTACTCTCTTCCCAGCAGCAAATACAAGTCTGGGTGATATCTGGATTCTTATCTTTAAAAATAAGGCCTACGGTCTGTTTCAAAGATTTGAGCAATGAAGCTGGTTTGGTTTGTTGAGGACCCCTAGGACTGCTCAATGTAGCACATTTCATAACCGACTCACATAAAAAAAGGCAGAAAACATTTTCTCATTTTTAAGATAGATAGGAAATGAAACTGAGAGCTAATGACAGTTTTACAAAGCAAGGCACGGAATTTATCTCAGTTTGCTTTACATGTGTAACAAACCAGTACCTACTTCTGCCCTACTCACCCTTTAAAAATGGGGTTCCACGAAAATGAAAATCATGCACCATAGTTCTTGATATCAATCCAACCAAGAAAGCCCTTCAACAAAGGACAAGAGAGGCCTCGTGAAAGGCCTATACAAGCTCAATTTTCTCTATTTTTGCTAAAAAACTCCAGCTGGTGCAATGGACCAGTAGGTCATTATTTTTCTTTTCTTAATAAGACTTCAATAATTAGACTTGAGGTTTGGATTCTTTTATTTCATCTTTATTTTTACATTAAATATATGGTTTTACAGGTGTTGCCACAAGCAATTCACTTATTGGATGGGGTCACATTTTTAGCAAATTGCTTGAAATTTTGTATGACTTTTTCGTTATTAATATGTACCATCAGAGAACCCTGTAGAAAACACTACAGTAGTAAAATTATCCAGCAGAATTTCAGAGCAATGAATATTCTGCCATTTCAATACAATATATATCCTATAAACAGCACTCTAATGGATATGAAATTACAAATACTGTTATGTTGTCGAAACCCTATGGCTTGTGCTATAGAGGAGGTCAGGCAAGATGATCATAATGGTCCCATTTGGCCTTACGATCCATGAATTTCAAAGAGTTATAGGTCTAGTTTAAGTGCACCCTCAGCATGAGTTGCCTTATTATTTAGCAGAAAGGGGGGAAAAGTAACCTTGTTCATGCTTATACTGTAATGCAGTAGGTCAACACACATTTTACCCATAGGGTAAATAAGTTTACTTTATGTAAAAAGAACAGGCAATTTAATATATGTCTTTCCTTATATGTACCCCAGACCACAGAGATGTGTAGCGTAACCTGCTAATCATACCTATGTCTGCTTACTTTTTTGCATTTAGCTATAGTCACAAGCTAAGCTCATGAGAAGGAGGTTATCCTTGTATAATAAAATATATAGGGAAAGATGGAGCAGTTATCTCTCTTACATGCTGATGAAGTTACTTGCAATCTAAAGCAAAACAAAAAGCAAGTTAATGGAAGTTTGTTTATTCTAACATCCAACCTAAGAGACTGAGCCAAGGAGAAACCTTTATTTACCCAAGCAGACCTGGGAAAATGAGAAAATCCCCATGAATTACATGAAGGTACTTACAAAAGCAGGGGAGACTGATTTTAATCAAACATCAATAGATATCTAGTAGAAGAATAAATGAAAAGTGCACATTTTATTACAGCTGAGGGAATATAGCAAAGCATTTTTCACTAGTACTTGTTCAAAATTTTAAACACATTTATTGCCCTCACTCTTTCACATTTATCTCACTTGTGTAGCAAAACATTTTACGGATTTCGAAGGATATAGAACTTAAAGGAATCCTGCAAATTAGTTTCTGAAATTATAGGTCGGACATCTACATCAAGAACTAAATTTGGAGACCTGTGTATTCCAATTTACTTAGGAGACAGATTAATTTATGAATAAAGTTCAGAACTTGAAACTTGCTTTTTTAGAAACCTCCTTTTAACCCTACTGTCACAGGTATTTTGACTGCAAAACTCACTCTCAGACCTGATATTTTGTTTTCTAGCTGTTTAATTTGCTCCCTTCCATTCTCTGTTTCTCACACTGCTTCAGAATAAATATAACAATACACATAACTAAGTTCAGACAAATACTAAAGGAGGTAAAACAAGGGATAAGGATTATTTTTTTAATGAATGCAAAAAATTCCACGATTTAACAAAAAAAAGTTAAGTCAGAATCAAAGTAAAACAATATTTTGTATTGTTTTCGGGTTAAAATCTGAGAAAATAATCTTATCCATAAACATAGTTTTTTTCTAAGATCGATACGGTGTACAAGTCCAGATACTTAGTTCAGTTCTACCGGTTTTAACATATCTATGGGATTTTCAGATCAAATCATTGCATGGTAAAATGAGGTAACAGTTTAGCAACAAACAAATGAGCCTTGCTGTTGAATTTTTAGTCTTCTCTTTGTATGAAAATAATTGATTTTGAAAACACCAACTATTTTCTTCAGTAGAAAAATCTTCTTCTGCCTCTTTGGTCACAAAGACATCCCAGGATATTTCAGCTACTGAGATGTATTTTGTAAATGGGAGAAACTGGGAGGGAATAGTAGATTCACTCTGGAAGACCTTGTTGAAAGTTACTCAGAGTAACTTAAAAGATGTAACAATATTCTGGAAATTTGGAAGTAATCTTTTTGTTCTGGAGCAGGAGCTGCTACTTCATTGATTTTCAGAATCAAACCTACTGGCAGGACAGTTGCAGTTTTTCAAGTACAGAATGAAGTTTTTTGTTAATTAACTTTATTTCTTGAATTTTTGGTGCTTCTCAATTTGATGTTGTAGCCTTGATATGCTAATGAATAGTCACTTCCAAACATCTGTATCCCTCTTCACCAAACATTTTATTTTGCAAATATGATTTATGTGTTTATTGTAACTCATTGGCAAACTTGATAAAGAGGGTAGGAAAAGACGTCAACATTAAAAAGCTGTTAGTGAGAAAGGAGATAAAGTAGTATGATGTGAAGGAAGGATGAGCAAAAAAGAAACTGATAATATTCTAGAGATGACAGGCCAAAGGTAGGAGAGCACAGAGTATAGCACAATTTATTTTCTCCAGGTGCATATTTAATTAAAGTAGAATTCAGTCTCAGAAATAAGGAGGACAGTGTTCTCCAACATACCGATTTGTGAATGATGCAATCTGATATTGCTGCAGTTAAATACACCAGGCTTTGTCAAAGGCCTTTAAGAGTTCAGTCCATTTAGCCTTGTGAAATGAAGGCTACTACAACGTGACAGCTTTTGACAAACATAGCAAGGAAGTAAAGATCATGAATGGAGAAAAGCCATTTAAAACAAAGGACACCTAACTACAGATAACCTGGATGAAAGTTAGTTTAGGCTATAAATTACATAAATGAAAGTTCTTTTCATTTATTACACGAATGAAAAGAAACCGGGGGGGGGGGGGGGAGGGGGGCGGTGATTGGTTGTTTTTTGTTGATTTTTGTAGTTTTCAAGCTTACCAGAGAAACAGTTGGAAGTACCCTACAGTTTTAAGATACATCCTTGATCAGTTTACAAAACAGACTACATCCTACTACAACAATTGTTTTCAGTGAACTTCACTTGACATGAAAGTCACTTTAGGGACTTCTACCCCTTCACAGACACAATAAAATGAAATTTAAAAGGATTTTTAAAAAATAATTCCAATTCTTTTTCAACAGTATTTCAATATTTCAGCCATAGCAGCTGATGAATATTTTTTTTCCATTTGAAAACAATTATTTTGATATTTTAGAACTCCTAGAAAAATAGAGATTTTTGTTATACATCTAAATACCAGTTTTTCTTATCAACTTGTTTTCAGAAGCCTTCAGTGATCTTAACATATTTATGGGCATTCAGGGTGTAACCAACCAATGACAATACCAAAGGGATGGATGATTTGGATTTGTAAATGAGTCTATTGTTTTTAATAGATAATTGTTTGGCTGAACCTCCTCTGCCCTCACAAAAAAGCAACATGATATTCAACTGTTTTAATTGTTGATTTCTTGGTATAAATCATAAGAAGCATTTACAGCAAAGTAAAAGAGAAAGTATTCTGAATTAGAAATATAACAGCAGTTGTAGGTACATTTGGAAAGCAAAGTCAAACCCCAGAATTTTGAAAAATCACAATAATTTGAACAATACTTCATCCATGATCTTTCAATGCCAGTTCAAAAATGGGTCTTAATTTCAAATGAATACAGCACCTCTATAATAAGCTGCCACAAAATACCCAAAAATAAGAATGTGGTTTTATTTACTATTTCCATTTCGGGAGAAAATATTAGCTTTCATTTTGAAAAAAAATATATCTCCCTCCTATATACAATGAAAAGCAAAGACATTTTCTGGGTTTGCAGAAGGACAAGATAAAAATGGTAAAATGCAAAGGCATATACCAGTAATAGACTGCAAAATCAATTTAAGAAGTGCAACTGCAGTTGTCTTTCCCAGGTTTTTAATTATGTGTTTGTTTGCCATGGTGGCCTAATTTAGTCAAGTAGATGAGCCAACATTAAAAGCTGGTAGGAGAGGTAAGTAATCCCCAGGGTGGGCTGGTTGTGTAGAGAGTTTAAAAGCTACATGTACAGAAGCAGAAGCCAAGGCAAATTTGAGAAGGGGGTCCACATGATAAACAGTGAAAAGCCAGCAAATCAAATTTTTCACAATTAGTTGAACAACAACTGTGACAGGTTCAGCGCTTAGCATTTTCATTTGTGTGCTCAAATTTGGTTATCTGTCCTCTTTTATGCAAATGTGATGTGACAGGAGAAGCTGGGAGCACTCAAGCAGGCCGATCACTCACAACAGGAGCTAGGTCTGTACAGCTGAGAGGTCTGGATTAAATGGACTAAGTGCTGATGGATAAATGACATAACCCAGGCTGAAAGCCTCATGAAGTGATTTAGAACTTCCACAAGATGATGCCTAGAATATAAATAGTATTTTATTCTCAAATGTAAAAATAGAGGAGAGAAAAACATCAGCTTCTGCTAGTAAATAACCATACTTATAATCTAGCTAAATCCAACAAACTTGCTGTCTACTACAACAAGGAACTTGGGAAAACTCTAATAGGTATCTCTAATAATTGCTTATACACCAACCTTGTAACTCTACAACTCACTGTGATGTTTTTGTGCTTGCATGGGAGACTCGGAAAGCTGATTAGGAAATTAAATCATTCAAACTACTTTGACAGATGGGAGCATGGCTGATGAAATACATGCACAGACACAGAAAATATTTTCAGTGTACTCGCAAGTAATTTGGCAGCAGAAATTATCAGGTCAGAGAATTCTATCCTAGTGCAGAAGGTACAATACTTAAGGTGATGTGCTAAAAGCATACTTACATATGAAGAGCTAAAGGATGAATTATCTGCATAGAGCTTCCCCTTTGCCAGTTTACAGGAAACTGAAATTCTAGAGGAAGGCACACCAGAAAAGTATCGCAGCTTACGTCTTTGACTACACCACTGCGTTATCGTCAGGGTTAATTTTCAAGACTGTTGGTAATACTCAGAGACTGTCCAAGAGACCTCCAGACCTTACTAATGATGGGAAAGTTTGAATAAAATCACCTACATGAATTTCAGCTTGAAGATTACTATTAATTTTCTGTAATAAGGTTTCTTCTAACTCTGCATCTCAGAAGACCGCCATGTATTTTACACTTTTCATTAAATCCAGCAGTTACTATGGTCTACAAATTTTAATTGTTAATTGCCATTTATTTGCCCATTAAAGTACTAGGATTTTTATTTTTTAGTACCCATTCCCTCTTTCAGTTAGTGACATTTATCTTTAGAGAGGACACATTCCTTGCAGAACATTGCTGACAACTGCCACTGCTTTTGAAAAGAACAGATTTTCTTTAAGGCCTCTTCATCTACCAGTGGAAACAAATCATATTACCTTACTGTTGGACTAAGCTTGACAACCCAGACACACCTGATTTAATGAAACAAACAGGTCCAGCATATATCACAGGCACTGGAACCCTACTGTGGGTTCCACAACTATTACGTTTTTAGGCCATATCACCTCAGAGACCCAGATCAACTATCCCAAGACAGACCATTTCCAGCAGAGAATGTGGATATGGTTGTCCTGTTTTGAAGCCTAACAGTGTGTGTGAGACTTGTTCCATGCCAGTTGGCCTCAGCATCAGAGAACAGTACCAGCCATGCTTAATTTACTACTATTTATGGAGACCAGGAGGCTGAGTACCAACATTCTGACAGGGAACAAGTCACTGAAATAACTTATGTCTCCAGTGAGTTCTACTAAAAGCAAAAGCTATGAAGACATGCTGAAATGTGATAGTGCTGGATACACAGCGAATAAACCACAGCATTACTGCATGACATGAAGTTATTTGGAAGCCACCAGAGTTTACCATCAAGATCATCAAGGCAAGTTGCTACAGGCAGAAATTGGTGTTGCAAGTACATTCATAGGCTGTTCTCACCATTCATGTGGTTGTTGGCTTGGAAGAAAAATTCAGAAGGTCCTAGGATACCCACATCAATCCAAAATACCACTTAAAATTCATGCAGAGGGTTCTAACACATTGTTCCCATGACCACTAACCAATACTAAAGAGAAGATTATTCATTTTTTGTTCAAACATTTGGAGGGAAACAAACAAAATGCTGAGTTCTTCAAAAGCCTATGAATATTTTTGCAAGTAACAGTATATATGGTAATCGAGAATAGTTTTAGAGATTTGCATATGGATCCATGGAAATAAAAGTAGGCAATTACTTTTATTGTGATTTTTGGACTCTGATAAAACTGAAGATTACAGTCTATCCTTCCTTTTATACAAATATTTCAATTTTGAATTGTTTTGATTATCTGATTTTAGAAAGCAGACATCAAAGCATACACAACCTCTCTCAGATAAGAAAGTACTCAGGATTGTTCCTAACACTTTTAAAGTTCAGAACAGTTACAAATCAGTTCAGAGAAAGACTGTCATGACAAGACCATTGATTCTTTGTGCAGCTGGAGAGATCTGAAAGGAGTTAGGTACTGAAATTATTTGCACTGCAAAAGTGTCCAGTTTGAAGGTTTAATTGACACAAGCTCCTGTTAATGTAACCATAAGAGTTTAGACCAGTACTTTTCATCTTACTCTTCAGGCATGATAATGAAAGAGGATTCCCTTGTTCCATGACAATAACTCAACCTCATGTTATTTCCCATTTGATATTATGATCTGCCCATTAAGTTGCTCATATAACTGCTTCCTAATTTGTTCACTCAAGCAACAGGTTAAACAGCTTAAAAAACAGCAAAGGTCCATTACCTGACTTGTTGATATTATCCTACCTAACTTGGATGAACAGGTTTGAACACACAAACACTCATTAACTGGAAAAGCAGTCTTTCAAAAGAGTAACTGACTGTTGACAACATACTCCACAGGGACTCATAACAAGGAACACTAAATTCTGCAATCACTAAGCCATGCAGAAATAATCACTAAAGGGAGGCTTCTCTTTACTTCTAGGTATCTTGGACAATACTCCGAAGTTCCAGATGGAAGCCTCTGTGAAAGTACTAGGCAGAATCAGTATTTCCTGGCCTTATCCTCTGGATTTAGCAATATTTCCCAAATCTTTTACAGCACTGCTTGTCTGCAACAAACTAGGCTACTCACAGCTGTGGCAAAAAGGCTAGATTGCAGAAAAGGAAACCTGCACATAAACAATTGTTTGGCCAAGAACTTAAAACCTCAGCTTCCATCTGCCTCAGCACCCCTTTCTAGAATATTGGTAGTTTATTTCACCGACACTCAACAAATTTCAGCAAAGCCAGCTTTTCTATCATCTAACCTAATTTCAAGTCCTACAGTGCATGGGACATCCCTACACTTACTCTGCTTTCTTCCCACCTGCTGGGTTCCCTGACTAAGGTCCCTAAATGCTATCAGAATTGCCTTTGTTCCCTGCCAATGGTTTGGCTTTTCTACACAGATCCATTAGAGAAAATGATCTCTTCCTGCTCCAACCTAGCCTAAGGGCTGCTTCACCCTGCTGGCAAAGCTGAGGTCTCCTAGGAAGTGCAAATGCAAGCACAGTGGCTTTGCTGCACAATGGTGAGGAGGAAACCCTGCTGCTGCTGCATTAGCACTGCACTAACATATGAGTCATGCAGCCTTTCACACAAAGCTACCATACTCTCAACAAGCTAAATAAAGGTTCTAAAAGTCAGACAAAAATCTTTCAAGATTTCTCACCTCATTTGGAGATGATCTTTGATTGATCTGAGACTGCCTTTCCCCCATCAGAACCACGAAGGGATATGTCAAAAGGGGTCAGAGATCCTACAGCAAAATCCTGGTTTGTGAGGCTATTAAGAATGCAAATGGGTCCAGAGTCAGCTCAAATGCAGGGCCATGCAGCTTTCAATTTAATGGCTCACAGTTGAAGCACAGCATGTTCTGAGCTTGTCCTGGGTCCTGTGCAATGTGCAAGGCTTCTGTTCTCAACTGTTCTTCTGATCTTCTGTGGAAGCACTTCCGCTTCCATATTCTGCTCACTAAAGGTATTATTAAATGTTTTGTCCTGGCTCCTGTAAATCAGGGAAAAAGACAAACCAAGACTTGATGCCAAACATACACAACCAAGAAGAGCACAGTGGTGTGGGTTTTTTCAGTGACTGCAGCATGGCTTGGAACAGAATCATGGAATGAAGAAGAGGTCCACTGATGTCACCTCCTCACTCCTGTCCCAGCATCCCCCACCAGTAAAATCTTTTTAGTCATCTGGTAGATTAGGAAGGTTAATTCATTTGTACTATCCCATTTTTAAAGCATAGCCCAGTTTCTCAATTGCTACATTATGACACAAATACCTGCTGGGTCAAGCACAGAGGATGGCCAGAAGTGACCAGCCAGGGTCCTCTCAGATGCTGTCACAGAACAAGACTATTTATGAGAACATTTCTCATAAATTAGCCCTGGCCATCAAAGAGTAAATGCTGCTTTATCTAGAAAATGAATTCTTGAAAAACACTATAAAGTTCAACAGTGGGCAGATATTATTTCACAGAAAGATTCAAACACTAAAAACTAGCTCAGTATTTGTTAATTCAGGGTGACTCCAGAGAGTAATTCATAAGCTTCTAAATTAATATTTTTAAGGAGGTCATAAAATGTGAACTTTAGTAACTGCTAGAGCCAATCAAGGTGCCATCAATCTTGCCTTAGACTACTAACACACTAGTAACTACCTATTCAAATTACTTCAGAAGTTTAACAAAAGCTTATCTACATATAGGTATTGTAGCAGGATATACAGCCATCTTAAAAATGGTAGTGAACCGAATTCTCCTGGTTAATCTTTTAGTTACTTCAAATTCTAATTTCTGTAACTTATTCTCTATTTATTCTGGTTTTTTTTCCTGGTAAGCTGTCTTCAAAAAATGCCATACATAATAGATTTGCAGAGAAGAGCCAGTGAAGAGCAAAGACCTCAGTATTTTTAGTAAAGAATCACAGAAAACAAGGATGGGAAAGAAATAGTACTTACTTTAAATTCACTTGAAATGATATTTGGAGACAGTTCAACACAGAAACTGAAGAAATAAATACATTTTAATATTCAAGTTATTAGAACATAAATTTAGTCAAGACATGCAAACAATATTGTGCCAATTTACCAATACAAAACTGCACAGAGAGAGAACTAACCTATTGAAACTTAACAAGGTCTAATAGGACTTACATTCCTTAATTTTTCATTATATATTGACAGCAAAAAGTGTTCTGTATCATTGTGTTGTACTGCCAATATCCTTACATTACTTCTAATAGAAAACTTATTTTGTAATTCAGGTCAGGCAGTAAGTCTGCTGACCAGCACTTTGCTTATCCTACCACAAAGCCTATAGCTATTGCTTTTTGCTCTTTAATCTCACATTTTTCAGTAACAGAATACTCTCACAGATAAATTTGGCTACATCACATTAATACATCTAAATACACAATACACAGGATGCTGCTTCTGGGAACAAAGAATTACAAACCCTAAACAAGAAGAGGTAGTTTTGCAAAGTAACTGATGAAATTGGAAAACTGGAAAAAAAAAACAAAACACCCCAAAACCACAAGCACCCCCTCCCTCAACCCCCCAACCCAAAACCAAACCAAACCAGGAAAAAAATTACCAGAAACACCAAAAACCCCAACAACAACAACAAATCCAGCAGAAGTAGCTTGTAGGACCACCAGAGTACAAGTTTCTGAATATTGGAAACAAATATTCATCAATTATTGACTTCGTATTTTAAACAGAAACAGATTATCCCATAGATACTAAATATGTACTCTTGGATATGGCTGCAATATCAGATTTTTAATCTTTCTATAGAAAGATTAACCCATTTAAAATGTGTTCAAGTCCATAAGTATATCCATATCATGGTCTATTTCACTACTAGAACAATGCACGTAAGCAAAATGTTCAAGTATGAGGCAGGTAACATTTGCCTTCAGTATAAGAATTTGTTTGAAAGATGGTCAGGATTTCAATTACTTTGGTATAGAAAGTCCACCTTTCTGAACATCTATACAAAATTCTATGCTTCAGGAAAGTTTTCTAAGCCTGCTCACTTGCTGCTTACTGGATATTTCTATTTTTGTGTTCTTGATAAAAATTCTAGTTTTATTTAACCTTACACAACTTTTTTTTTTCCTTATGGTACAACCATAGATGGTACAACCAATAGGAGAGTTTTGAAAACAGCACCAATGAAAAATCTGAAGATTGAATAACAGTGCAAATAAAGAAATAGTATCCAAACACTCTTATCTGTTTTCTAAGGTAAAGTATTACCACAGAGAAAGTAGATGGAAAAATGTAATTTAAAACTGTATTAAAATACTCTTTGATTTCCTATTTAACGGGTAGAAATATCACGCAGGGAATGTATAATTTTAAACATTACCTAATACCTCTCTGAGAGCAGCAGTTGATAAATATTAATTAATCCATCAGATCGGAATGCAAAGAAATAATCATGATAAATAAAACCAGGTAATTTTTACAACCAGAATTCCTATTCTCACAATCACTTCTGATAAGTAAGGTTTCCATCTTTAAATGAAATCAAAGATACTGACTCCTTGGAAGTCTTGCAGCATTTTGTGATGCTTATACCCAGGTGCTGATACAGCAGCCCCCTTCAAGAAAAAAAGAGAGCATATAATAATCTCCACATAGCTGATTTTGTGAGTTAGGAGGAGTGTAAAAATCTGTGGTGCCTCAGCACTTTTTGACACTGCACTACTGACTGAAAGGGAAAAAAACACAGAATGCATCACATACATGTCCTGCATGGTGCTTGCCTATATACGATTTGTGTGTGCCTGGGCATTGCATTCTCAGAGTTCCAACTTTCCATTGCATTTTAAGTGTTCCAATGCCTAGGCTGGCAGCAGCTTCCTGGTGCACCCAGGCAAGACAGTAGAGACAGTGAATGGATGTACAAGGATGAGCAAGTATTCCACCTCATAGCTGAAAAACTGTTTTGTCTAATTGCAGTGCACCAGTTGGTGAAGCTACAGTAAGTAATTATTTGATGTATTTAAGATGAGTCTAACCATAAAGCAAATATAACCAGCTGCAGTGGTGAAATTTATTCAAACTACGTTAGGTTGGTGATTTCTTTTGGAGTTTGCATGAAAACCCATTGTGCCATTTCTGCCCACCTCCACTTTCCAGCAATAAGTTCTAGCTTTCCCTATTCCAGAGTACAAACACATTTTTAAAAGATTAATTCTTACAAAAGCTTTGACAAAGAGGGAAGCTACCCAAAGTTTTCCGTAAGTTCAAGTGTAATCTATCAAACTTAATTCAATTCCCAGAGCAGAAAAGGCAACAGATACATGCCTCTTGCAACACAGAAACATTCCTCTGTTTTATTCAGATTTAAACACCTGGAGTCATATTTTATCATTGGTACCTAAATCCAGAGAGATACTTTGTTTCAGTTCACACAAATAGAATTTCTGCTGACATAGTAGAGATGTATACAGGTTTCTGCAAGAAATGCAAATATTAGTATGAGAACTGAAACAGGAAAAATATCACTGAAGTGTTAAAATGGGAGACTTTCCCAGCTTTTGTGTTTCACTTGTGTAGCCATAGTGCCCTCTAGCAGCCGAAAGAGAAAATACAAGGCTTTATCGAGAGAGGTAAAAAAAAAACAAAAAACAACCACATACGAAATCTGAAGTGTGTTGGTTTTGGTTTTAGTTTGTTTCTTTGTATTTTTTTTTTTTTTTTAAGCAGAGAAAGGCCAGTTTGCAAATGTGAGGGAGAACATTTCTCCATATTAAAACAAGGTACTAAATGGAAAGGACACTTCTCTTGGCTTTTACGCACCAGAGCTCTGCAGAACTGGCAAGCTCCATAAAAATGGGGAGTTATACCCTAAAGGCATTTCTGCGCTTCAGCAGATCTCAGCTACACTATACATGCATTAGCAACATGCACCTTACTTTAGCAAAAGGATATACATTTTTACATGCATAGATACCAACACACATCTTTGTGAAGTCTTTTTTTTTTTCCTCTTCGGCTCAAAGGTCTTTCTTGCACAAAATTTTGTGCAAGATAAATTAACTTTTGTCATTTCCCTAGAGGGCAAATTATTGGTTAGAGAAGAGTTCATATGCCTTAGAGCTGGGGCATATCCGGTCTGGCAGCAGACTATCACAAAAAAATTTAAAGAAGCTAGTGTTTCTTTTCCTTTTACATTTAACAAGAACACTAGGTTTAAGAAACTGAAGTCGTTCTTCAGCAGCTGGGAAGAGAACATCTGCATTGTTGAAGCTTTGGGGCCCGTAAACATTTCTAATTTCCAATAATCTTCACAGCTTGTCAGGAGGAACTCTACACAATTACTTTTCTCCCCTTTCTTTGCAAATGAAATAGCATATGCTAGACTATATTAAAATATTTGATCTTTTAAAGAAATTTTTACCCATCAAATTACTATCAAAAATTTATGTGCATCTGCAACGTAGAAAAATAAAATACCGTAGAAGAGTAAAAAGACTACTCTACCCTCTCTATATCCAAGAGGTCAACATGAAACAAACATGTCTACTGCTGATGTTTTTCAGAAAAATGAATTTTGAAGAGCATATGTCTCAAACTTTTTTCTTCCATTTAATGATAGGGAAGTACTAAAATCTGGTTCATCCACTAGACCAGACAGATTTGCTAAATATGATATTCTAGTCTTTCACAGATAGAAGGGAGGAACTGAATTAAGTCTGTTTTGCTAACAAAGCAGGAAGGATCTTGGAATTCAAGAATTTAAACTATTACATCAAAATTACTACAGTATACCACAGGGTCAGATGAGATGATTTTCAAAGGCATCAACTGGTCACAAGCTTACTGCAAGAAGAAGAAAAAAATGTTAATCTTCACTCAAACCAAGAAAAAAGTACAATCATTTAGGTAAGTTTTAGCATTAACACATATAGAAGGATTTTAAAAATAATTCTTCGAAAAAACAGATAGTATGGGTGGTGTAAGTGGTAGGTTCTTGAAATCCTTCTCATTAGAGTTCACAGTAGATCTCAAGAGGATTCAAATAAAGACTGAAATCACCAAAGTGTTTTTTATGTTCTCAGAGTTAAAACACTGTTCCAAATAAAACATGAAGAGGCATATTTAAATAATTATAAGACTACAGTATTTAAGTACCTGTGTAACAAGCACGCTAGTGCATTTATAAAGGTCTATGTTGATGTCTTTACACTGAATCCACAAAAACTAAAGGTTCATCTTCTTCAAGTTTACAGCTGTATCAGTTGATTTGAGCAAGATGAAGCTTTTTTATCTTTATCAAGTTTTACTTTGTCTAACTAAACAAGTTCATTTGAAAGTAACCAAGTGCTATAACATCAGTACAGTACAATGAAGAACAATATAACTTTTTCAAATTTCACCTGTTTTCCCAGTAACCCTTCAAATTTGTTATTTGTTCCAGTTGCTCTAATCTTAATTTTTTCATTTTAACTTATTGTCCCAGTTGCAATAAATGCAATGCAGGATTAAATCTGACTATATCTTCATTAGTTTCAAGATAAATCAAATTAAGAGTAAATGAGGTGTTTCATTGAAGGTCTCTACCTCTTCATATTACGTTGTGCATTTGTTCAACTGTAATGTATGACTGGTCTAAAGGAAAAATATGAACAGCACTGGCCATAAGCATTGCTTCAAAGAGATTCTTGTTAATTTACTGTTTTTAGAGATAGCAATATAGTCTGAATTACTGATTATCTTTACTACAAATATTTTGTAGTTCAGCCAAACGTAGTTTTAAACACTACTGCCATTGAACTGCATGTCAGCTCACATCTTACTCAAGCCCTTTAGCATCCTAGTGGAAAATAAAATGCCTTCTTAAATGTTACCTTTTATTCCATGGAAATTTTGAACAGCTTTCTTGAGGAAAACCAAGCCGGCAGGATGTTTGGTTTGTTGATTGAAACAAGGATGCTGCTCCAGGTGACAAAAGATTTCACTGCAAGCTATGTTAATAAGGATCTGACTGAAGTGACAATCATTGGCTAAGGTAGTAGCAAGAAGATGGAGGAGAGAGCAGAGCTGGACAAGTAAGACAGAGCAAGCCAACAAGAAATCAAATTAATTTGATAATGACAGAAATCTGTATAGAATCCCTTCAGACTGCAACTGGGACATTGTTTTCTTATGTTGAATGACACTCAACCAGCAAGATTGGTTTTGACTGGGATTGGTTTTAAAGTGAGAATAAGCCAAACCATTCTGATCCTGATGCTTTTCAACTATTCAGAATGTCACACGGTTACAGCAGGGACAAAATACAAACCAGTAGGAAATTTGCAGAAGGAAAGTGACAAAAAGAATTTTAAAATGTTCCTCCCCTTACCAGTAGAGCAGGATGCAAGGTTTTCAATGAAATGAACCCTGGATGGATGCATTATGAGGCTGAATTCAAAACAAACAAGCAAACTTGGAATCAAAGTTTTCAATTTATATGATACAGCCACTTCAGATGATTTGTAAGAAGCATCCATGCAAAAAGCCACACCTATAGCTGCATTAACTTGTGTTGAGTGACTGCAGTGAAAAGGCAGGTTTGAGCAGCAGCAAAGCATGCCACATACATTATGGTGCATGGACAGTGTTTTCTTGTGCTGTACCTGTTCTGTAAGACAACACACAAAAAATCTCCACCTCACGGACTTCAATTTGGCACCAATTAGAACAGCTCATTCAGAGCATGGGATAAAAAGGTTCTTACAATATTTTATTTTGCCTGAAATTCAGTGTAAAAGGAAATCCATTTTCCAAATACAATTCCTTATGGCAAAATTTAGAACTCAGTGTAACAAGCATGGCAGTCAATTGTGACATTTCAATGTGAAACTAGGACTGTACAAGAATTTAAGTGCATGTTTTTTTGCAACAAGATATGCGTACACACCAGGACAGAGGGAAGAACCAAACCAAAAGCTCAACAAAAAAAACCCCAAACCAGGATCCATTTCCTAAAATCCCTTCAAATAACTGAAAAGCACAAACAAAAATTCTACAGCTGGAGCTCTTCTCAATAGAATGCTAGAATGCTACTACTTCTCCTTTCCTCCATTCCTACTTCAGAACTGGGAAAAAAAAAAAAAAAAAAAAAGACAGGGACATGACTTACAGCAGTTCCACCTCTCTTTCCAGCAGAAGATAAAAGCATGGACTAAAGAAAACACCCTATTAACTGAAGTACTATCACAAAATCACAGAATATTTTAAGTTGGAAGGGACCCACAAGGATCATTGAGTCCAACATTTAAGTGAATGGCAGTACAGGCTCATATCCATCTATCTGATAAATAAGACTGGTTTCATGTACTCATGATGTACTCACGAATCAATGGAAGGGAAAGAAAAAAAATCAAAACACTATCCCACCCCTTCCTTTCAGAATAAATTAAAAAAAAAAAAAAACAAGACTTTAATACTTAATAAATGAGTTTCCTTTTGAAAGCAGTCCAGCAAAATGCCACTAGATGGAAATAAAAACAAGTATTTCTGAGAGGTCTTTGACTGCAAAGGAGTAGGCAGTTCCACTTCATAAGAAGCGACTTCAAGACCTCACATATCAGAAAGACCTGCTAGAAAGAGCCAATGAAGATTTTCTGTGGAGTACACTAACATTTCGTGTATTTTTGAACAGTGAGTATGTGCTATAGTGTGAACTTGGGATTTTCCAAGCGTTACTCTTTAAATGAAAAAATGCAAACATAAAGACATGGGAATATAAAAAATGCATTTGAAAAAATGCAATCATAAAGACATGGGAATATAAAAAATGCTTTAGTTGTGTATTCAATTTTTTAGAATATTACCTACTAGTATTCAGATCCTCCTCACATATTTTTCTAAATTGCATTTCAGTACTGCATGTTATTTTTGTGGCATCCAACTTTCTTCTAGAGTTGCACAGTGCAGAGATATTAAAAAATTCCTTATTGTTGGAGTATTATTCTATTTAAGATTTGACTTGCACCACTTTAAATTCAGAACATCTAAAAATATTTATGGAGAGTACACCATGTGTTAATGTAGAACATGATTGAGATTGATTTTATATATTTAGTATTATTTTAGTGTAAGTGATAGTGATTCAAGCTCCTTTTGTGAACATGGGGGTGGGGGTTGCCATTTGGAATGGTCTTTTCTCTTTTTTTTCTTTTTTTTTTCTTTTTTTTTATCATGAAGGACCACTGCCTTAGCTTTTTTGGTTATTGCTTTTTTTTTTCTTTTTCTTTTTTTTTTAAGACCATTCCATTTCTTTATTTTTTTAACATCTTAAAGTCATAAGGACTTATATGCAAAGCAGTCATACACTTTATCATTAAAACCCATAGGTAAAATACGTACACAAAACCAACAAAAGGCTAGTACATAGTAAAGCCTAAGCATACTACTATGCAATATTATGAATACATAACTTTAGAGACTTCAGTTTAGTACTGTTATCTATTCATTTCTGAAAACATTCACAAAGATTTTAAATGCAAATTTTCATTCCGTATCTGGAATAGAACAAAAATTATCTATGTTATAACAACTTTTGGTCATTTGTGTTTGACCAATTCAGTAAATTACAAAGAACCCAAAGAATTCTGTAACTTTCTGTAGAACTATGTAATAAAAACATTGCATATGTTCCTAGTATGATGTCTTTAGCAATCATTTACTGAAATGTAACTCAAACATCAATCTCTCAAAATGTATAACCGACCAGCTGCTTTTTAATCTATATCTGAATCCAACTTCATCACAAAACCCTTTTTAATACAAAGATGCAGAAGTACATTAGGTAATACTAATGCAACACAGGTGCAGTTCTAGCATTGTCGCCGATCAGTTGAATCATCTTCTCCATGAACGAGATTCATTCTCCTCTTCCTCTTCGTCATCATCTTGAAGCAGTGAGTCATCCACCAAAGATTCTTCCTGAAACTTCAAGAGAAAAATGTGGTAACTGTTAGATCAGAAAATGTTAAAAATTGAAAGGGAAAATACAAATCTCTGGCACTTGCACTTTAATAAAGAAAAAAAATTGGTTGTGAAGAGGCAAACACTAATGCTTTCAAGAAAGTACACTGGATGTACATCTTATATACATATATTATTAAATGGCAAATGAAACCTTTTCTTTTCAATAGACTTCAAGGTGACCATGACACATGCACCTCATCCTTACACAGCTCTTCTGATTCTTCAGCATATCATTCATGTCCAAGCTGCTATGTTCCCATGAAACTTAATATGCTAAACTGAAAACGAATGTTTTTTTGCATCTTCACAGTATCTGTGTCTGTTTTTATCCAAGAGCTAAATCCACCTGTTCCACAGTATCAAAACGGTTGACTCTGTTTTTATTTTTTTTTTTATTTTGACAGCTTAATCAACATTGAAATCAATACAAAAATTTAAACAATTGAGGCAGGGCAGCAGGTATTAAGGGAAATTCAAACAAACTGTAATTCTCCAATTCTGTTCCATAACAACATAGAAACTTGACAGACTTTAAAGCCTTTAAATATAAACTGTTTTAATTTCTATCTACATATAGACACAGGGGTGTATATAAACTGTCCTGTCTTGGAAATTCTTTAACAATCACACCTAACACAGCAAACTCAGCCACAGCTAAAGAGAGGACTAAAACACCAGGATGTCCTTCCCTAGCAAAACTGCCCCAGCTATTAGATAGCAGCAGTGTTCTTTCTGCTTATTCTTTGGGTCTGAAGAATTGTAGGGTTTTTGCTACAGTATTTCCAAGTTCAGCAAGAGGTGTGAAGAATGATTTGCAAAATCAAAAAGTCTTCCAATGAGAAGAGACTCTAGGCTGAAGAAAGCCTAGAACTAAGCCTTCTCTCTTTCCAGAAGGCTCTTTTACAAGAGGGAGAAACTACTGTCTTCATTACTCAAACACAGTTTCAAAAGGAGCTCTGCTGACACCTGACCCAACTGTCAGTGTATGCCTGTGTAGTCTGACCCTGACTAAAACACAGAAGCTTTCTGAGGACTTAGACTCTTTCCTGGTAGTCCCTGATGTTCAGTGAACTAAAACACAACAGTGCAACAGTCCAAGAAGAGGAATCCTAGGCAGGGCAGAGTAAGAACTCTAGAGAGCACAAGACTGAGGGACAGTAGAGATGATCAAAAAGCCAAGCTTCCATACAGGGGAACAACTATAGGGAGAAAAAATACCTGAGGGGAAGTATGACAGTGTCTCTGTATATTAAGTCTCTTAAAGAAAGTGAAGAATGAACATGTAGGTGGCAGTTCCAACAGAACAGTAGTTATTCAGGCTAGACACAGCTGAACAGTAGCATTCCCTGTTACAGGACATTACACAGATTCCAAAGAAGCCAGATAAATTAATACCATAAATACATGTCAAGGCCTTTCAACTACAAAGACACCACATCTCTGACTCATCAGGTCCCTGAACTGCAAACTCTTGATGATTAACAGCTTGTATCTACTTACACATTTTACACTCTTCCAAGGGTTCAGTTGTTGACTTAGCAGAGTCAACTTTTTAGTTAGGCACCCAGGTGCAGAACATAAGGCATCTAGGAAGTCCAGGTGCTTTTATAATTATCTGGCTACTCACCAAGGATCTTCTCAAGTGCTCAAATCCAAAAGACTTTTCTCTTATTTTCATAAATGGAATGGAGAACCCTGTTTTGTTATTAAGAATCTCACTGGGCTGAATTATATAGCATTTTTTTTCTTTATTTGAGACAAAATACTCAGTTTCATTCAAGTCTTAAGCCTGCTACCTTCTCTAGTACTCAGCTGAACTAACACAGCAGTATAAATATGGAATAATGAAGAAAAATCCTTTTCATATGTTTACAATAGCTGCTAGAAAACAAATTAAGCAAGTAGCAAGCAGACAAAATCAATGAACAGCTAAGGGTTGATCAAGTTCAACTCCTAGGTATTTTCCACAGGAATAATTAGCTAAGGCAGTTAAAAGGCAGATCTCTCTCTAGTTCACCTACCAACAAAACTTTCTTTCCCTTTCTTTCTTACTTTCCCTCCTTTGTCTGCTGAAATGTTTGTACATCCCTGCATGCCCTTCCTACATTACACAAACAGTCCCCTTTGCAACAACACACTTGCAACAACACACTCCTGTTGATCTACCCAGGCAATACTTCCCTGAAGGAGATGTGACAAAACACCTAAGATGCTCTGAAGATTCTGTAAGATAGTCTCTCAGCTCACTCACAGCTCATGACCATCTGACAACACTTGAAGTTTATGTATATGAGGAAAATTAGCACTCAGTAAATTAGAACGCACAGATGTCTAATGTGTCTATCTTCAACAGGCACACAAAAAACAAATTAGCATTTTTGGAGACAGGAAGGCAATACACAAATTGGCTTTCTTCAGGGAAAAAAACAGAAAGTGAACACCACCAAGTGTAAGAAACTAACCAAGTCTGGCTGTATCAAAGCAAACCTGTGAAGCTGCTTCTGCGGTAGATTTGCCAAAATGCCAAAGGAAAAAGATGCAGACAAAATATTGTCATCAAGTAAGTCAAGGTGCACTTCAGCTTTTCTATGCCAATAATGTGGATACAGTTAACTGACAGCAAATAAATTTGGAAAAAGATTGCTTGACTTTATCAACCCAGGTGACATTTATCATTCTGAATTCACAAGCATAGGTATTTTGAGTGTAATGAGATAGATTGCATTAATACATATTACCCCACTATTCCTACATTAACCAGTCAGGATTATTTGGACAAGGCTTTAGTATCTCTCGTGGACCATGAAGAAGACTAACACTCAGCAAGGGTACTGTAGACATCTGAATGAAGTCAGAAAATGCTCTGAATTATTCTTTCACCTGTATCATCTGAGCCAGATCTATAAAGGAAAATTAAGAGTCTGAAACCTGATCCACTAGGAAATTAGTGCCAAAAGCAGATGGCACAAACCCACGTTTTGGACAAAATCCTCTATCTCTCTCATGCAAATTCAAACCTGTGCCTTCCATTTTCTACATATATCCTCTGAAGTTTATTGTTATGTGAGAAATGAAATATTTCTGCAAGGAAAAGCAAAGTATCTAGACTTTCAACACCCTAAACCCCAAGAAATAAACAGAAATCTACTGTCTGATATCAAAATATGAGTTAGATTAAAAAATACAAGTATGAATCCACAGATAAATTTTCTTTTTTAAAAAGTTGTATTATTTCACCTTAAAAAAACAAAAAATAAAGAAAAAGCAAGCTTACTTCTTCTTCATCAGGTTCAGCTTCTTCTGTTTCAACAGCTGACATGCTAGCAGCAGGCTTGTTCCATGCCAACTTCAGCTCTTGTCCTTTGAAACGAGATCCATGAATCGCAGCCTAAAACAAGTTTAACTATCTTAGTTACAAGTGACTTCACAAAAGAAAGTCTAAGTTGTAATACATTCATAGCACTACTAGGTTAAATGAAACAACTTCATTCACTGCACACAGAATTCATACATCTTTTGAGGAAAATGATGAAAATACATTCAGAAGAAAATAAGCTTGGAAAGCCATAAAACATTTAGTAATGTGGGTAACATACTGAACCAACACCCTCCTGTTTTTTAGTACTATTTTGCTGAGTTCCTCACCTTTCAAAGACAGATACAAAACTGTTAATGCATAACTTACTGGAAGAAGTAAGACATCCCACAAATGATTTAACATATTTTAAAAATCCCAACAACCAAACAACTGAAAAAAAGCCCCTTTGTGATTACAAGTTAATCTACTGGAAAACTTCCTGTAAAGCTGTTGTAATTGAAATGTAAAAAAAATTAACTTATGGGATATTCATGTCTTTCTAAGTACCAGCTACATTAAGTGGCTGCTTTGGAAATAGTATGTTCAAATTAAAGTAACATGAATGAGCATAAATCAACGTTAGCAACATTCCGAAATAACCGTCATGGTCACAAAAGATTTATAGTACAATCTGAAAGTACAGCATAATGTGAAATGTAGAAACAATTACATGTTCAATGACATCTGAACATGAATTGTGTGATATTAAAGTCCCCAGGTATAAATTTTAAATCTGTACATATAAATTTATGATAAATTCAAAAGATTCTAGGCTTATTAAAATGCAGCTCAGGAGCTTTTTGTCCATGGTCTCATCACAATGTCACACAACTAGAATTTTCAGAAGTACTTATATGTGACATTTAGGTCCAGAAATAACTTGTAATCTTTGGAAGAAATTACTACTACATAAAAATGCAACATTTTACAATAGGGAATCTTCCTCTTCCTTCTAGGTTAGAACATATACAATCATAAAGCCTAGGCCTATTTTCATTTAAGAAGGTAAAATATCAGCTGCATTTACTTCATAATTTGCATCAGCAGAGGTTTTCAATTATTAGCTTCTGTAATTTCTCATAATGCAGCCTTAATGCTTTAGTTACAAACTAAGACATTCCAACAGAAATATATTTAATATGTAGGAGTAACTTAAAGAAAATACAAATTTTCCTAGATTTGATTGAACACAGTTTTCATAAAATCTTCATTTGAAAATGATGGTGACATTAGACAAAAAAAATCTATTCAAACATAAAGTTGACAATTAATGTTTTAATGATCACTAGAACCTGGACATCTCAGACATTGATCATTAATTCTGATCCTTGCAGTGCATCATACTCCATATGGGAGATGTAAAGACATTTCTGAATAGTCCACAAAAACAGATTATTGTTCTAGGTGACCATTTTTTTTTTTTTTTAAGTAAGCAGAACTTTCTCTCCACACTTAAAGAGTATTTCTTATGTAAACTACACTGTCAAAGAAGATGAAACTGCAAAAGGAAGTAACCAATACTAGGAAGTAACAAAATTAAAATCTGAACTTCAATTCATTTATGAATATACTAATTACAGAAGCTTTTATCTTCAAACAGAACTTCTGTTCACTGTTTAACTGTGTTCCTTCAATACAGCTGTACAATACTGTTTTTCATGCATCAGTCAGTATATAGCATGTACCATTAATTGTAGCTCATTTTTTAAAGAATAAACACTATCTCCATACAGTTAGTGCTTAACATTGCTATAGGTAAGAGTTTCACAAACAAAACAGAATTCTGTGTTTTTGTAAAGTATCTTTGGCATAGGAATATAAAAATATCTAACTATAAATTATATTTTAAGTGTTCAAAACTACTGTCACCAGCACTTAATCTGCATTGTGAATAGAAGTTATTTCTGTCAATCACCTCGCTGGTAGAGAAGTCTGGCCAGGTATGAAAACTCTCTTCAGGTAAACTCCACAAGATAAAATTTGTGCAAAATATAAACATAAAACGAAACCCTTCCATACAACCATACTGCAAATATGAATCCATTCTTTCTATAGTCCCCACTATTTCAGGAATATTCCATCCCAACAGTGACACAAGCATTTTAAGGAAAAAACCTCATTTGCAGAAAAATGATGTTCATTAATTAGTTCAAGATCACATAATATACCTATATTATATGCCTATACCATGGACCAAGAAAGGCAGGAGTCCTGCTGAGCCAAATGTATTAAGTTCTAATGATCCATATGTAATGATACTGAATTATAATGTAAATCAACTCTGGATTTTAGTTTCTAAAAGTTACTTCTGCAATTCTATGCTTCTGTAATTTCATAGATTTCTAAAAAGTACACTAAAAAGGGGAAATACAGAATCAGATCAAATCCCATTTACACTACAACAGCCTTTCAGATAAAGGTAAACTAAACTGATCCCAAAATAAACATACAGGTTAACTGCAGGATGTCAGTGAAGTTCCAGATGGACTATGAGGATGCCAAGTCTTCAAGTGAAAAAACCTGACAATTAAATTAAGATAAACCAAGACATCGAAATATCGATTCCTACATGTTTGTCTTAATTTCCCTCTTACATCCTGCACTTCGCTTTGCTATAAATTTAATTTCTTAAGTATTTCAGTAATATACAGTTCTGACATTTTTGTTTAATTTAAACTTTTGTGTCAACAGTTTTTAATCAGCTAGCAGTATTACACTTAATCAAATACAGAAGTATAATAAAAACAAAGTATTTGAATGCTGAAGTGTATTTTCAAGAAAGACTGTACTCACAGCTTCAGCTTCTGCTCTTGTTTTAAAAGTAATCACCGCGTGGAGAGAAGAGTCATCTATCTGGCAATCTTCAATCTCACCATATTGCTTTTGATAAACAAACAAACAAAAAAGTTTAGTGAAATAGTTCTCCCACCACTAAAAATGCAGTCCTAAATCAAATACCCCTCCAAAAAAAGTAGGAAATTAGAAGTGTATCTTTCACTGTCTTAATGCCAGAGTACTTGTTCTAGCCAAGGAAACAGTTACTTGTACTTGCACTTCTAGAACACCAAAATGCTCTCATCTCTGGATTTCCCAATTCCTACAGGTATCAGGTAAAAAACTATGACAGAAATAGGCTGTTCTGCTTCAGTATTTCTCTTCTGATTAGAAAGCAGGGATCTTGAAATGATGGCATTAGTCTATTATGAAACTCTTTCACATAAATATTTCTTGGGAGTCAGGAGCTGTAGAAAAGTTAGAAAATTTAACTGTATTTCAGCATCTTAATAACATGACCTATCCATGTAAAGGCCATGATGGTACTGCTACCTTTGATGCCGTCATCACTGTAAGCTGCAATGACCAACAAAAAAACACATCTGTGCAAGTGGACTGCACTGCTGATGTACACAGGGTTGTAGTATGATATTACAAAAACAGAAATACATCTCAGAGCATTTCCAATGGAATTTGCAGGAAGTTTAAAACACCGAACTTGCAACCTGTAAAATTCAATTATTATTTCTCAGTGTTATCCTATTAACACTGTGAATGGAATTGTATTTGTTCATGTTGCTAAGTTTCTGTGTTTCTTTTCGATTATTATTTTGGCCTGTTAAAGATAGTAAGTTTCCTGTAACAATAGAGACAGGTCATGGTTTGGCTTTATATTTTTTTTTTTTCCAAAGCTTCTTACATAACTGCCTGACAGGACATATTAAGCACACTGACTGGAGTAGAATTTAGTGGACTAACTGGCTCCTGGACTCCTCCCTTCAGAGAGAACCACTGCAACTAAATTTTGGGGAAAAAAACCCAAACAAAGTGGAGATTCAACTTATATTCTTAGCATTTATTCCCGAAAATGAGCAAATTTGCTTTTATTATACTCTTTTTTTTAATGGAGGATAAGTGTTTTTATAAATTCATATTGGCTCTTCACTATTATATTTGCAAACAGAAATCTGCTAAAAATTATTTATGTATCAATTTATCATTTTTTAGACTAAAACCAGAAAAAAGTAAGTAGAAAAAGATCTGACTTCTTAAGCTTAAGTACATGATTAGAGAAAAATGTTTCAAGATCTTTTCAAGATCTAAATATAACTGCACAATTTTCACTCTGACTCTTAAATTCAGAAAGTAAGGCAAAAGCACTGAAAATGTTCGAAGGAAATTTTCATTAAGAATTTATTAAGATAGTTCAGCAAAGACAGACAGACTTCAGGTACTGAAAGTTTGGCAATAAATCAATCTTTCTTCTCACCATCCCTTCAATTAATCTATCCTTCTGTACCTAAAAAATTGTAAAAACCTTACATACGTCCTGAGCAAATAAATATTACAAGCCATTTTTCTTTGTGAGGGGGAAAAAAAGCCTTGCAAATGCTATATCATTACAGCTCTAACTAGCTGAAGCAACAGTGTATTCTTCCTGTTTCACCTTTTCCTAGTGCACCCTCTTCATATCATGCTAAAGATTCGTTCCTACATAATATTTCCAGATGAACTGACGCAAGAGAAAACAAGTCATTCAATGGAAGGATGTTATCCAAAGGGAAAAAAGAAGCGCAGTTGTGCCATACCGCAAAATGAGGCAGAAGATCTTCTCTGTCGCTTTCGGTGAACGCAGAGATTTCCAGCGCCCTGGGCCGATGATCCACCACGGCGTGCACAGGAACTCCTCTGCCTCTCCCCCGGCCCCGTATTCCTCTGCCTCTGCTGCGCGACGCACCCCGGCCTCTCGCATGAACCCCTCTACCGCGAACTGAAGAGAGAATCCCTCGCTTGGCAGCCTAAGACGTTTACACATAACATATCGAGAGATTAAAATTCACCATTTACATATTTAGATAGAATTAATAGACGTGTATTCGGATGTTTCTTAAAAATACACCCCCAAGAAAGCCCCAGAAAGAGCAGCTAGCAGGTCTTAAAATAACAAAAGGTGAACATTTAAACAACATTCAAGAGCTAATTAACTAAAGGTTAATTATTACCAGTATTACTATAATGGGATGGAAATAGGAAACGAGAACCAGGTATCAAAAGAGCTCTTATCTTTGAAGATGCACTCCTCATAGGCAAAAGCAATGTGATACCACCCATGAGGAAATAATTTTCTTATGGCTTTATGCATTAAATTATTCAGATAATTTTATAATAGTATCTAGTTTGTTTTTTAGTTTTTTATAAACAGAATCCTGAGGCATTTGGGTTTTTTTAGTTTTGTGCTTTGTTTGGGTTTTCTTAAACATCTTAAAATGTTTAAGTGAGTAATTTGGGGAATGCTGACTTAAGAAACAAGCTGTAAACTATTTTCTTTCAGTAAAGCCATGGTCACCTGGAACAGAAAAAGAGGTTACAAGTCAAAGAAATAACACATTAAATATTGTGGGAATCAAAGTCTCAAGCACAATATGTGAAAAGAAGTTTTTAAAATAATTTTTAAGAATACTAAAGAATCAATTATCATGGGGGGGGGGGGGGCGGAATCATATCCCTCTTGTAATCTATACAAGGGATATATTTCATGCTGTTCTCTGAAACATGTAAGCGTGCATTACTGATGACCCTGTCTTCCTCCATCTACTTCTGCCGGAATTTGCCAAAGGCTTCAGAAAATTCATTTAAATATTACTGTCCTGAAAGAGTTTTTTTCATCTTACTCAAAATACAAACAGACTTAATGAGAGATGGAGTAGGTAGGATTAGCGCACTCAGCTACGATGTAACTTTATCTTGAACGTACACCTACTCTTTCCATTTTACATGTCATTCAATTCACATAGTTTCTAAGGTACAGAATTTATATACAAGCTTTCAGCACACTTATCCAGTATTACTCACCATCAGAAAACATATTGTTAACATAAGCTTTTGTGTCATCTCTATTCAACTGGCTTGGTTGATTAGCAAAACTATTTTCATAATTATCAAAGCTGCATAACAAGTTTTAAAGTAAGGTTTTAATGCAACTTCGCCACACGTATGTGCACTGTATTCCTATGCAGTAATACATAAGACATGACCAAACTTCATTAACACAAGAGCCATTTAAGCGACACAGCAGCCCTGCTTAACAGTAAAAAGAGATAAGATTATCAAGTGATTCAAGTAGATATTACACAATCATAAAGGCAAGAAAGTGCAATATAACACAGAATAACACCCACAGCATTCATAATTTCTAAATTAGACACACATATGAAGAATTCTTTGCAATCATCTCAATTTTTTTTTTAACGCAAATACTTGAAGAAAAAACTGTTTCTACACATTGAAAACTTCTTGGAACACTGTATCTGCTTTTGTTAAGTTCTCCTCTTGAAATCAACACTGTAATATTAGTACTTTTGACATCTCAGGCTTTTTGATTAATGTCATTAAAAGGACGCTAACACTTAAAAACAAAAAGACTAGGCAGTGTTTCTTAACTTTTCTGTGTCAAACACAAAACTACCTTCAGGCAACAGTTTAGAAACATTCCACATGGTCAAGAAAGCACTAATACCACAAATCTATAAAGCATCATGCCATCTAAAGTTACAGAATTTAAAGAGATTAGCAACTGCAATTAAAGACAATACTATTTCTGAATTCCACGGCAGTAGAGAAGGTGTTTTTCTAAATTATTGCTGATAAATGTCTCCATCTACATATAACTTAATACTGCACTCTGGATAAAATTAGTTCATTATACAATCCACATACTAATAAACATATAGGAAAATATTTGATTAAAAGTTGATTGCTACTAAACAAGACACAAACATACTTCCAGCTGCAGTTCTGTATATTTTCGTCTTAATTCGGTAACTTCTTCCCCAGCTTGCATCTTCTTGTATAAATCTAGTTCAGTATCTAGTAACTCCTTCTGCATCTAAGAAATTGTTATGGTAAATCATTAGTTCCACAGTTCACATTCTCTACTAAGAAAACAATTGCTCAATAAAAGGCTGTAACTTTGCAGTTATAGGACATATTACACTGGGTTTCCACCTTCAAAAACAAAGCAAGCAGAAGCTTAGGAGCCTTTGTGGCAAAGTAAATCTTTCATTTGAGCTTTGTGATGTCAAACCTTTTGGACTACCAAGCAAAGCCAAACCTAATGAATTTTTTTCTAAAGATACATACAACAAAAATTCAAGATTATACGGTTATGGTGATAAGATGAACCAAACAAAAAAAAAAAAAAAGGCAGCGCAGCTATGAATGAATACAAAATCTGTGATCAATACTGAGAAAAGGCATCTAAGTTTATTAGAATGTCATAATGCAAAATCACTGTAGTTTTGTTCAGACCACAGTGAAAAATATCAGGAAGTAATAAGACCTTTCCTAACAGAAGACTAGTCTCTGATGCACTCAAGTTACCTACCAGGACACAGTACCTTAAAAAAATTATTAAAGTTCAGAAAACGCATATTAAACAGAAAGGTATCTCTGAACCTCAGTTAGGACATGCTCACTGCAACCACTGAGGTGTAGGGAAAGGTTTAGGTGACCATGAAAACTTAATTTGATGCCCCGATCAAAAGTGAAACTTCACTGTCTTCTTTTTTCACATGGAAAGAAGAAGGATCCAAACATTTCAGTGACATCACAAACGAAGGCTAACTATAAAAAAAGCTATAAAAGATTGTGAAACAGTTTACGCTTACATGTGTTGATTCAAAACAACAGCATGAAATGTTTGCAAAGGCTGGATGTCAAGAGATTAATGTTTGGCACTTGTGACAGTTGGAAACCAAGTATTACTACTGATAAAGAAAGGTGATTTTTTTTTTCCCCCCCCAGAATCCTTAAAAGGAAAAACAAAATGGATTATTCCACTGGCAACTTCTACCTCAAGTTTATTCAGCCCCATTTTCTGATTATCTACTGCAACCAGATGAAAAAAATCCATTATCTCCTATATAATGATTTTCCAAACTTTTGAAATTGGAACCAGTGTTTCTCTCAAATCCCACTGTGTTGAAATACATCAATGACGTGGCAAAGAAGAGTTTCTGAAGTTTAATGATGACTAGCAGTTAGCACTCACAGAGCAGCCAGTGACACTAGTGTAATGAAGACTCTTGAGGTTTATTAACAGTGGTCTTAATTAAGATTTCTCTGTTACAGAGCTATGCCAAGTCTGAAGAAGAAAATACCTCCTTCAGGACAATCCAAGAGGCAGCAAAGGTTTCTCACTTAAGGGGGATGAGCCTTCTGTAATCTGAATGAACTTGAAGAAGCAAAAATAGGTAAAGATGATGGCACAGTCATGTGGGCCTCATCTTCCATATCTTCAGGGTCTTCTTCAGAGCTGTCCAGCTCTTAAACACTTAAAAAATGCAAGAGAACCAAGATCAAAGTCTTTCAGAAAAGTGTCAAAGCTGGAAATTTCAACCAAAGGCTCTGTAAAATCCTCACTTCTACAGAAGTCAGATGAAGCTAATAATTTTTGTTGTTTCAAATGTTAACAAAACTGCACAGATATAATGGATACTTTGTCCACTATGAAGTGGGTTTACTTAAAATCTTTCTTCATTTTCCATATTACAAAGGAAATGGAAAAGCAGCTCAAAAACTTCATTAAAACTTCAACATTAGTATATTGCCTCATTTTTTCATAGTATAAACAACTATCTGAAAAGGAAGTGGTGGACCAGGTTACCAAGCAAAGGGTGATGTGGGCAGAAGAGATGTCCAGATAAATAAAACTGGGTTGAAGAACCATCTCAAACATAAACTTATCAATCATACAAATGAGGGAGGGCCTAACCAACAGCATCACAGGGACAAGATGATCTTTCTCTGGGAAATCAGTGCCTTCCCTAAAGAGCCTATACACTAAAACAAAAAACTTGTGAAACAGAGAAGGCACTGGATGCCTGTGTGCAGTTAACAGGGCTGAGTCAGGAAGGCAAGGAGTAGGAGTTGCTCTTCATTAGAAAGTGCACTGTGAACACACAGAGCTCTGCCTGGGGACAGATAATGAGCCATGTGAAAGTTCGAGTGAGGACCAATGGCAGGCCTATGCAGGTGATACTGCAGTGTGTGTGTGTACTACACACTATGAAGTCATGTAAAAGTAGATGAGGCGTTCTTCAGACAGCTGGAAAAAGCCTCCCATTTGAATACTATGGGTCTGGTTAATTGCTGGAAAGGCAGGATGATTTCCAAAAATTGCATCCTCCAAGTTCCAGAAGATGCAGGAAACAAAGCTGGCATGATGCTTGCCTGGATGAACATGATGATTCTGGAAAAACTTATAATAAAACCCAAAGTGTACAGGAGGTGGAGCACAAAAGGAATACAGTGAAATTGTCTTGAGCATGCAGGTACTGGTTTGGGAAGCTGAATTGCACCAAGAGCTTTGAATCTGGCAAGGGGGTAAGAAACAAGAAGGGCTTCAATACATCAATCAGCAGCAAGAGGAACACTATGCTTTGAAAAATGTGGTCTGACTGCTGGACATTGAAGAGGATTTGACAACAAAGGACAGGAAAACAGTGGAAGTACTCAATACTTCCTACTCCTCAGTCCGTACTGGAAAGTCTTGCTTTCATCATCCCACATCCTGGGACTAGAAAAGCCTGAAGCAAGAATCATAGACTCATCAGGGTTGGAAGAAATCTCCAAGATCAAGTCCAACCAACAACCCAGCACTACTATTGTAACCCCTAAACCACATCACCCAGCACCTGATGCAGACACCTGAAGCACCTTAAACACCACAGGGATGGTGACTCCAACACCTCTATCAGCAGCCACTTCTACTGTCTGACCACTCTAGCTATCTATGCCTATTTTCAGCATAAATAAATGCTTCAACCTTTTCCTGAGACACTATATAACCAGCTATAGTTGAGTACATAGATGTAATTTCAGTATTTCTTTCTGGTATTTCTTGTCAAGGCTGTGATGTATTTAGGAACAAATACTTCCATAAAAAGCAGAACACTGCATTTTAAAAAGGCAATATAATTGCATCTTTAGGCAGCTGGGAAACTGGTAACAGCCATGTATCAACAAGAATGGTAGCAACAGGAAAAAGCACTTCTTACGGGTAAAATCCAAATATGGACACCTAGATCAAAGGAAAACCGACCAGTATCATCTTCAATCTTAAAATGTTAATATACTGACACACTTCTGTGACACAAAAAGTCACAGGAAATTACATACCAGTACAGTTTGTTTTCTGTATTAAGCCTGATTAGAAGATATTTGTGCAGCCTAACTATAATCTTTTCCCATAAAAAGTACTATTTTAATAATTTCTATTAAAAATTTAAGAAAATAATAGACTATACACAAAGCATTGGACAAAGTAAAAGAAAGGATCATAAGACTTTTGATTCGGTTTTTTTGATCTTCTAGATGATGCAGTATCTGTGTAACAGCAGATACAGCTTCTAGACAATAGCATGGTTTTAAAATTAACCATGTTGCTTTGATAAGAAGGCAAAAAGAATCTCACTTTAAAGAGGACTTAAAAACTAAGCCAGTTAGGGTTTTAAATACTGCTGATGGGACTACTTATTTTTACTCTCCTGAATCACACATTCAAATTAATTTATTTAAAAAGTTGATCAAAACTTGAGTACCTGAGTTTTAGTTTTCATGCTTTTTAAAGGAGTCCCTCCTCCTGGTGATACACCTTTTAATTCATCCTTTAACTTGGTAATGCTATTCGTCAAAATTTCCAGTGTCTTCATGATTTCTGCTTTGTCTTCTGACTTCATGGCTTTATTCTTCTCCAGCTTTGAAATCAGCATCTGTCCAGTTCAGAAAAGAAAAAAGTCTTTTTACTCAGCAACTACTACTATAGATCTGTTTTTCAGTGGTCATTATAACTAATGGAAAAAACAAATACTGCATTCATTTTGCTGTGACCTACAAAACAACACACAGGACTTCTAACACATTGTATTAAATTAAAATCTTGGTCCAAATCTCTTCATTTCCTCATGAACATCTACTATTTCCAAGTAATTCAGACAGATTTACTTAACACACTTGAATTATTTCAAAATTTTATTCAACTTAAATGACATTTTGGCTTTTTTCCTCTGCCTAAGCCTAAGTGCAGTAATGCATAATTGTCCACATCATTCTCCCATGCTCTTGTCAAACAGAATTGAGGCTTTCCCTTCTCCCCGTCATATGCATGTTGCTCCCAAATTAGAAAATATCACTTAAAATTGGACATAAGTTGCATAAGCTTGTAATGCTTTTTTAAAGTGAACTAACAGGACAACTTAGATTAAAACTATAAACTCAAAATAGTATCATAATGCCATTCTAAGAGAATGCTTATTTTATAGGCCATTTTTTGTTAATTCTTAATAGTTCTGAAATATTTTACACTGAACTGAAATTTTGTAACTGAAATGATGACTATTTTTAATGCCAATATTTTACCTTCTGTGTTTCAATGTGCTTCTCCAAGATTTCTTGCTTCTTTTTCCTCACATCTTGTTGAAGTCGTAATGCTTCCTAGAAGCATAAGATTACAGAAAGTTTCTAGACTTTGAAGCATAATGCCAGAATAATATACTACACCTGCCAACTACACAGTAGTAACTTACAATAACAGAGAAAAAATTAGCAACAGGAAATGCAGAGCACTGACACTTCCAGCTATGTTTTGGAATACAGTTCATCACCAAATTAAACAAAGATCTATTTACATTTTTTACCTAGATCTGTGCTGGGAAGACTTCATTACAACTCACATATAAAGTAACACCTTACATAACTCTACTGAAAGCTGAGAGGCAACACATTACACTACCTCAAGAGGTATAGCATGCAAGTGTTTAAATGGGTGAGTACAGTTATCTGGAAAGCAACCATAAATCAAGTCCATCAATTAAAACAGTCTCCAGAAATGTTACAAGTTAAAAAGAAAATACATTCTATTTTCTAAACTGGAAGTGTCACCCAAAGAAGAGCACCTCTTTTGTGTCTGAGCCCTCTAACTGGGAAGTGACAAGTACAGCTACTCCATCTGCCAACAACAGAACTTGACCAGGCAATGGGCAAACTGAAATGAACTGAAACTTATCAGTAAGTGACAATATTGCACTCCGAATGAGAAGCTGGAGGAGATGTAGGTGTGCTCAGCACCTACCAATGGTGCTTGTAAGAAAGCTGTTGCTTCTTGTTCTCAAATACAGAATACAGAAGTCTTAGACAGCAGAAAACCCTTAAGAGCTTTGATATCAACATATTTAATGGAATAGCAGAGGAGAGGCAGAAGATGATCAGCTGGGATCAACTGCAAGTGGAATATCTTACACAAGACTGTAAATGCACAACAGCCATAGAAAAAGAAACAGTACTCAGTTTCTGTAATTCCTCCCAAATATTGACAAATTCTGCTGCACGAAATGTTAGTTTTTCAATACAGTGTGCAATCATTTTTCTGAAGGAAAAGGGAAGGTAAGATAAGGGGATGAATGTGAAAAAAAAAAGCTAGGGAAACAGGAGGAAAAGAAGGGAGTCAGTCCCACAAAATCATGTTTTTTCCACAAGTACTAGTATATTGTTACAGAAATGTCTGAAGGCAGGAAAGGAGCACAAGATCACATTAATAAAGAGCCAATTGTTTCGCCAAAACTTCAGTGTCCTCTCAAAAAAAACCTCTACAGCTGTTATGAAGAGTCAGTGACATTATTACAAGTTTTTTGCCATTTTAGAGGTATTTGGCATCTTAACTTGAAAAGTAAAGGCTCTAATTCTGAAAACATGTGTTAAGGGACAAACATGAAATGAAATTTCAAAATCAGAACTGCTTTCTTTAAATTCTGGACCAATGGCAAAACTCTCAAGCAGCTACAAACTGCCAGTTCAAATTACATTAGACATAAATTTCAGAAATTTAGCAGTATTTGACCAAAATCCTTGTTTAACAATTATACTGATTTCAACACTTATGTTTGGACGTAACTTGCATTCAGAATTTGTGGTTAAAAAACTGTAAGGTACACAATGTCCTGTATTTAGTTTCTCTAAATTGTAAGAATAAACCTGAAGAAGGAGCTTTGCTGTACTCTTGAAAATTCTAAGCAAGCTAAACTGTAACTGAGTGACCTATTAAGACCAAATACATTTTTGTTGCATTTCCTTTCTAATATAAGTAAAAAAAGAGAAAGCCTAGCACTATGTAAAAAATGAAAGTGGGTGCAGAAGAACTACAGCTTGGAAACAACAAAATCCAGAGTCATAAAATTCTTAGTAGTCTCAAAGAAAATTTTGGTCACATGTACAAAATACACTGAGAATAGAGGCCAGTTCCAGAATAGTTTAAGAGAGAAGAACAGTGACTATACTATACTCCCTTTCACTCACAACAGACAATTCATACCTCAATGTGTAGATTCTGATTCCAGGAAAAATTGTTTCACATTTTGAATTTCTACAGTTTTAAACCTGCTTACACTGCCTGAACATACACTGAAAAATAACAAAACAATGCTGAATTTTCTGGTAATATATGGGGGAGGGAGGGGGGGAAATAAAACATTATTGTGAATTTAATCTTGCAACAAGTTTCATCTATGTTGAGATGAATTTACATAGTGCTCTATGTCTAGGTCACAAGTTCCCAACCTAGGTCCATCTTAAAAAGAAGCATATTTAATTTACCTGTTTTTTCTTCTGTGCTTCATTAGAGTCTAGCACGGAAGTGGAAACAACAGGCAAAGATTTCTGTGCTGCCTTCAAAGCAGCAGGGTTGTACACAGTTTTTGTCAAGCCAGTAGAAGTAGATAAAACCTATAGGAGGAAATCATTTTATTTTTTTGCCAGTGAATTTCAATCTTTTAAAAAACCCGCATGAGTGCTAAAAAATATATAAGTGTCTTTTCTTTTGTCTGCTTTGATGATATGGAGTATAAAAATTTGGTGTAGCAAAACTATATTTTGAGTTGTTGAAGCTAAACAGTTTCTGAAGAGGCAGCACCACATCAGATATGTAAGCTATCAACATCAGCTTATAAATTATCTCCACTGAGAATTCATATGTACTTCCAAGTTTCAAATACATAAATATTTACGTATTTGAGCATAACTGAGGAAACAGAAAATGGAGATTTTTGCAAGAGTAACTGCTGTTTTTGCATTTTGAAGTCTAAAATACAGTATTTCATGGCTGTATGAATTTTCCAAGCAAAAAGTTCAACATAATTTTAGAGACTAAGGTCCAACATAGAGACAACACTTTCTTTTCATACGCAGTTGGTGCAAAGCAGAATTTGCACAATCAGGAAGAAGTAACTCAAATACAAGGAAGTCTTCAACATTATACAGCAAGGGAGGAGAGTCCTATGTATCTCTGTTCTCTTTCCTACATTTGTAATGAGGTATGAAATTTCTCCATGGCTTACTAAGAACACTGATGACTGCTTTACTATCTCTCTAAAACACACTATGCACATCTCCACAATACCTGAAGATTTGAACTGTTCTGTTTTCTTAGCATGCTCCTTAAGAGTTTTTTGGGCATGCTAACACTGAAAAATCCACACGTAAGTCCTAGAGATAATATAAGCATGATCTTGTCCACCTTGTTAGCAAACAGAAGAAATTATGCAATTGGTATGACTTCCAGGTGTTTAAGAATACTTTCTATGTGGAAAATTAAAAGATGCATGCAGATTCTACTGGTCACCATGCACTCCATAAAAGAGACAAAATGCCCACCAACAAGAAGAAAAAAAAGACAAGGAACAGAAAGACTGAAAAGACCAAGAGATTAGAAGAATTTACAACAGGAGCAGTTCATATAAACCCTTTGCACTTCAGTGTGATATTTATACTATTGCTTCCCACAGTAAAGTGTTTTCAAGAGTATACAGAGCATAGAAAACAACAGCAAAAAGAAATCAACAAATGTTATGGGGTATTATAGAGAAGGTGGTACAAAATGCTCTAAGCAGACCATTACAAAGATGAAAGATTTTTTCTCAATCTATTAAAAAACATTAAAGTATGCATATCCCAGTCATACAGTTTCTATTACACAGTAGATTTAGGACAGGCTACAAGACAAACAAACAGAGGATCAAGCAAAGACAAAAATATTGGCACATTCCTTTCACCCTGAACTGTCTTCAGAGCAGAGTGAACCACACGTCCTCATCTCTTTTATGTAGGAGATGTAAGGAGAGATGCCACAACACCAACACAGGCAAGTCAAAAGCAACACTAAGGTCTTCTAAATCGCTTAATACTATTCAAGGGAAGGAATAGTGTGAATAGCATGAATCTCTTCACCAGTGTACAAATTTTAAGTCCCTATACAGATCTTACGAAGTCTCACAATTACTTTACAGATCTTACGAAGTCTCACAATTACTTTTTTATCACCTTTTCCTCCTGCTCTTTGGGAAGAATAGCTACCTCCTTTCTCATTGCAAAGTTCTTATCAAACCATGCAATCCATCAGGCATAAGAAACCATCTAGGATACGACACCTCTGTTTTTTGATGGATGTCAATAATTTTATTTCTAACAGTTATAGAATACAATGACTGCAAACTAAGCAAGGTATTTCCTTGTAAAGAGGCAGTAGTAGGTAAAAATAAGTCAAATCAAGTTTCAGAACACTACAAAAATGTCAAAGGAAACTGCTGTTTCACAACAAATCCAGGCCAGCTACTCAGCAAAATCACACCTGTAGTATAAGACAACAGAAGAGAAAAACATTCTAACATAAAATTTATTCTTTGTAGAAAAGTGCTCCAGGACAACTCAACTCTTACACAATGAGGAGAAAAAAATATTTCCATTCAAGATGCAAGCTGAAGCAGACTTCCTATTTCTAAAGTAAGCATGTACTACATGTGCAAAATGTAGCTCAGGAACACACAGCAAGGTATTTATCTGCAACTAATTTAGAGTACCAAGAATGAAACTGATCAAACTAACAACAAAATACAGGTAAGAAGCCTTGGTCAATGCATGTAGGCAGACTGCTCAGCTTGAAATGAATCAAAGACACATTCTTTAATATTACAACTAATATCAACTTCAAGTATTGTTACCTTTCTATGCTAAGTATCTCTGGAGTGAATTTGACCTGTTAGATGCCACTTAATCCACCAACTGCCCTACTGAAAAGGGGTGGGAGGGGATGCGTGTGGGGAAATACAATGTATGCTTCATTTATTTCAGGTCCAGCTAACTCCCAATAGAAAAGATATATACCTAGACAGAGGAACCCATTATGGGGTGAAACCTGCTGTCTTTCTACTACAAGTTTTCTCAAATGATTGTTAAAAACACTGGGGGAAGCCTGTCTCTTGAAGTGCTAAATAGATCTGGAAACACGCATTACAAACTTTGCTACTATAGTAAATACATGAACCACTTTGTATTATGCAAACTGGAACCACTGGCCAAAATACATAGCTCATAACCACAATTCATATGCACCTTTCCCACCTTACCTCTCTTTGTCCTTTCTATACTGATTAATTTCCACCTTTATCTTTTCACAAGTACTGCAAATTGTAAAACCAAATAAAACGGTAAATGTTTACAGCATCACTTTTTAAGGGGCACAGAAGTCCCAGAAACATTTTTATAGAACTGCTTACTATAATGTCATATGCAATGACAACATTTATTTTTAAAAGTTATTTGCATGTATGTCTACACGACTCAGGATTATGGAACATATCAAGTTCTTTTTATGACTGAATAAAAGGAACCCGACAGATTAAACAAAATCGAGAAAATAGCAGCTTTTGTCCTTATAATCATTTAGACATCTGCTGAGTTTTTATTTTACTTCCTAAAACTAATCCTTCACAAATTATTTTATTTGCAGTTATGAAATAATATTGACTCAAGGGGTTTCATAAAAAAATTAATTCTACTGAAAATAAACATGAGAGAAGAATATGAGATATTTTCTTACCTTTTCAGTTGTTGGAGTAACTGGTTTTGACACAAAACCCAGTCTATCCTTGACAGATAATTTAGTCACATTCTAGGAAAATAAAGCAAAATTATTGTTCAAATGTACACCACAGGCATTAGCAAGTTAGAAAAAAAATAATAAAACCACAGACTTAAACAACAATAAAAGAAAAATATTCAAAGCTGATAAAATTAATTTTAGATACTTGATTTTGCAGTTAATATATGTCTGTGGAAAAGAAAAGAAAAGAAAAGAAAAGAAAAGAAAAGAAAAGAAAAGAAAAGAAAAGAAAAGAAAAGAAAAGAAAAGAAAAGAAAAGAAAAGAAAAGAAAAGAAAAGAAAAGAAAAGAAAAGAAAAGAAAAGACAACCCTTAACAGTCTGTAACTGGGTAAGACAAATAACAAATATGAAGCCAAATTTGGAACCAAAGATTATTCTACATATTTTTAGGAAGAGCTCCAAGACATGGTAGCTGGCAGAGGAATGATTATCTGCACAGGCCCTTTTAAATACACTACAATTCTTGTGTTCTATAATCTGCTATTTGCAGATCACATGTGCATCAAATGCAGAAAACTGTTTGAATTTAAACTATAAATGTGTTCTGATTTGTGCTGGTCTCCAGAAGTAAACCAAAGTGGTGACATAATGCTAGTAATGAAATGTTGCAAATATAATAAAACACTAAAGACTATTTCTAATGCAAGTAAGATTCTGTCATTAGTCACTTTGGTATGGTGGTTACATTCTTCCTTTTATTAGGGGTGACGTACAAATTCTGAAAATCCTTCTGGATACATGGCTTCATTCTCTAATGGTTTTAGGTGTTTAACAGATAAAATATATACACATTGAAAAAAAATTAGCTTTTGGTTCTTTGGCTAGAGACTCACTTTATTTTGAAATCTGACACCAGCAATATAACACAACAATCCTGAAACAGTCTGAAAGCCTTTGAATTCTTCTTTTTAAACTATGCAAAAAAGCTACAATACTAAAAAATTAAGTACCATGCTCAGGTAAAAAAGCCAAATATCAGTGCACTGAGGAAAATGTTAATAGGAAAACATCACTAACAACACAAGCAGATGCACTTTGAAGTAGTAAATGTGTACTTGCACTACAGAAGTATCGGGTACATTCATACACTAAGGAACCTATTTCAGAAAGAACAGACAAAAGAATTGCTCACTACAATACCAACCTGAGCAACTTCTGTGTTGGCACCCTGTGCTTCTGCAGGTTCAATAGTACTCGCAGGCACTGGGCCAAGCCGCTCCTTCACCGACTGCTTCACTACAGGCAAAGTGGGCTGCTGTACTAAGGGCTGGATCACCTGCAACACCGCCCCAGTCCCCAAAAGGCACAGCACAAGATTAACAACAACAGGCTCCTGCACATGTCATTCAGTTAGTGCAAAATGAAATTACAATGGAATTTATGTTTACGCTTCTTCCCTTCTACCATTCAATGGCTTTTTCACCTGAGCGGATAAACAACCACTTCATGAGATTTATTGTTATACTGAATATCTGTGTAGCACGAGTGGCAATAACATCCGTTTTGCACTTGCAGCTTACAGAAGTGACCAAACAACTATGATTGATTTCTATTCATTACATTTACTCAGCCTAACTTAAATTCCACTTGTTAGAACAAAATAAAACGTAATAAAGAAGTCTTCTGATTCCTCTCACAACTCTTTGACCATAAATCATTTTGTTATTAAAAAAAATACAAAGACTCTCACTTTTTACAGTGATATGTCACTTGTCATCTCCTATGTGTTTAACTTGGGCAAAACAGAAAAGAAAGGGTATAGAAACATGCAGTCATGGGACTGAAGAAAAAGAAAAGAGAGCAGATAATGTTTGAATCTACCATGGATATACCCTGACAGCTAACACCTTTCCATTTTTTTTTTCTTTGACAAAAACATTCAACAGTTAAGACCAAAAAATATGCTTCCAAGCAACCTTATTGTCATATTTACAGCTCTCAGAAGGTCACCTAATCCATTTCTCCACTGTAGGGCAAAGTCAGTTATGCCATTACTGACAGTATCCATCTATCTCATTCTTACAGATTTCCAGTGAAACAGGTCCTGTCACCTCTCTAGATAAAAGTGCTTCAGGTAAGCTTTGGCATTAGAAAATGTTTTCTTAATTTTTAACCTAAATCTCTTTGTGCTGCCTTTTAAGCCCACAACTTCCTGTTTGATATACCTCAGATGTGGAGAGCATATTATTTTCTGCTTCCTGGCAGAAGCCTTTTATTTTATGATTTATTGTAGCTGACACCCACCATCTTTACCCAAGTACTTCCACTGCTCTCGGAAATTCTACAGCAAAAATTTTCCAAAGTAATCCTGCTGATAAAATAGCAATGGCTCAGAAATTATGCTGGATCAAATACTACTGAAGGGACAACTTAGAAGTCAACTGACTTTATACTAAAGAAAATTCAAAATCCTGTCTTTGGTGCCTGACAGACAAAAATCTGGTTGGAAGCAATTAAAAACACAGGTGAAATTAATTAACCCATAATTAACTAACATAACAGTAATCTTGACAAAATACAAAAATTTATAGTATATGAAGATGTATATTTATGGTATATGAAGAAGTATATGTGTCCATACTACTCAAAGATTTGGCACCAAATATTAATTTCAATGAGAAGTAAATATTCATGCTCCTGAAAGACTTATGAACAAAAAATACCTGTTTACTGACTCAACAACTTGTTAGATGTTATATCGTGGGGTAGAAGACAGAAGAACACAGAAGCATTGCACTTAAAATTTTAATTTCCTGTTAGAAAGTTTTCTTGTTACTGTGTGCCTTCTGTTGCTGATAACAGACTTCAAAACGCAGTCTGCTGACATGTGCTGAATGGCTCTTCTCGGTGAGGCAGGAATATTTAACACTGTCCCCAGGACTAAGGGGAATTTATTCTCAAACCAGCAAAGTGAACTTGCTAAAGGTGGTGTTATTGGAAGCTGTTAACACCACTAAAAATTATGGGACTACTAAAAATAACAAATATATAGACTGAATGTTTGTTTGGAAATACAGAGTTAATATTCCAATAATACTCTGAATAGCATAATCAGCAAATAAGCTGACAGCATAGCCCAAGCTGTCCTTCGAGTAAGAGGGAATGTCTGTAGGGATGCAAATGAAGTACTCCATTGCCCTCTTCTGGCTGAGATGAAAATCAAGCTTAGGAAATAAATACCATTTTGAGCAGCACTACTTTAGACAAAGCATTAAAGGATATTGATAAAATTGAAAGGACAATAATAAGGAAGATAGTGAGACAGATGTCATTAAAATCGAATTGTTGAAGATAAAAATCAGGGCGTTTCTTAGAAAGAGAGTAAGGAAACTTAAAATGCTGTACAGCAGGATTGCCATGGAAAACCAGGTCACTGATTCTAAATGATGACATACACCATCAAGAGAAAGTAGGAATTCTCAAAGCAGTAACTGAAAGAATCCTCTAACAAGTCATTCATGTATTATATCAGCATATATGTTTAAGTGATCATTTCTTCTACAGAGCCCGTCTCATATTTTTGAAGCACAGAATGTGCTACTCCACACTGATGGCAAATCAAATAGAACAGGATACACAAACATTTTGAAGGACTTGCTATACCAGCTGCTAGCTGAGAAGACCCTACTCAATAACTCACAGAGCCACAGAGAGCCCAAAGTTCCTCTCCTCCTTGAGTACAGCCACTACTGTACTGCTGACAAATCTGATTTGGCTTGACACAGGTTACAAATCTACCCTTCCCCACAGTAACTGCAGTCTTATTTTTTTATATGTTGCCAATGCTGCTATGAACATGATAACTTCCAAAACGTGTTCCTCTGCAATTCAATTAAAAAAAAAAATGCAGATTAGACCATTTCAGTTGTAAGGGACCTGCAACAATAATCAAGTCCAACTACCTGGTCACTTTAGTGTTGACCAAAAGTTAAAGCACATTGTTAAGGACATTGTCCAAATACCTCTTTAACAGTGACAGGCTTGGGGCCACCAGCCACCTCTCCAGAAAATCTGTTTCATTGTCGGACCACTCCCTCAGTAAAGAAATGATTCATGTCCATCTGGACCTCTTGTGATACACTTCCAATCCATTCCCAGACAATTCTGTCCCTGGATATCATAGAGATCAACTACCTCCCTACTTAAAAACATCCATGATCCTTTCCTAGAAAGTTTGTGTCTCTAATGCAGTTCTTCCACTGTTATTTGCAAGTCCTTAGATCTATGTGTGTGTACGTGTGTGCACACATAGATGCCTCTGTGCAAAACAAATTCTTCTGCTGCTTTGTACCACAATATGCATGCTCAAGAGGAAACGAAATAGAAAAGAGGGAAAACTAGAACCTCTTGGAAGAAAATGGAGATCATCTTACACAAAAAGAAATATAATTCTGCTGCCTTTCTTATGCTCAACAGAAGAAATAAAAAAGCCTATACTAATTAAAACAAAATAGATGTTATTTAGCAGAGAACTGCATCAAATCTTACTTGAGAAGATAACAGAGTGCAATATACTAAAAGTCACTGAAGGGCTTTCTTTAAATACCTTCAGTCATCTTGCTAATCAACTGCTGAATGTTGTATATGAGGTCAAAGAATTTACACCTGAAGACTGACTTTTGGAAATTAATTACATGAAGTAGTCACTATTTCAAAAGGACTTAATTTACTTGATATAAACATTCTCTTAAAAATGTTTTGCAGATTCTATTTTACATAACATGCTAGAACAGACTTAGATCCACTACCTTCGGTGTGGTAGTCTGGATTTGCGGTGCACTGCCTTCTCGATGCCAATAAACTTTAATGAAACGATTATTTAATACTGCTTCTGTACTTGATATAGCTTTCTTTGCTTCCTCATGCGTGGCAAACTGGATAAGGGCACCTTCTGGATCACCTTGATATGCAACCTAAGATTTAAAATAGAGGAACGAAACTTAGCACACAGAGGATTCTCATTTGTGTCTAAATTATCATTAAATCATTAGCTTTTAGACTTAGAAGCTTACAAGGTATACACAGTATGTGTCTTTACATAAATACTTCCCATTCGTGAGCCCATTTGAAAGGCCCAGTGTAAAAATCAATCTTGCACTCATGCTAATAAACTTTAACTATTAACTATAACCATTCAGTTAAAAAAAACTCCAACAAACAAAGTAAAGCAAAACTCCCAGTCAACCAGTATTTCTCTTTCAAACAGCTACTCATCTTTGCAAAGACAAAAGGAAGCATCAGCAAAATAAAGAAAATTACTACAAAAAATGCAGGGGTCAAATAGTAAATGTCCTATCTAGTACCAGAGCTAGAGAGCAAAGCTCATTTTGATTTCTCTCCTTTGAGAACTAACGCATTATTTTGCTTCAAAAGCCAAGACTATACTCTTTGCAAGAAGAGCATAGCTTGCAATGTCCATATACGTATCTGTCTCTCCATACACAACCGTATCTTACTTGTCTTAATGAATAATATTGCCTGCTAGTACACCCATATTCTCAGGCAAACTATAGAAAGGCTTAAGAAATATTTAACAGCAACTAAGAGAGATTTAAAATCCCTCCAGTGTTCAGACAGGCACAGAAGGTGCATTCTGTACTCTATTAAGTACGTACAAAAATATTGTCACACCTCTTCATTCCAGCCCTCAGTGCAAACAAGAAAGGGTTTAGAAAAATGTAAGGTAGCATCTGAAACTTGTTGATAATGAAGCACAGTGAAAGGTCACACAGAGTAGCTTAGAGACTGCGTATGAAATACTGACATTACAAGTGCAGCCTGCAAAATGTAACATCAGCCTAAGCCAAGCTCTAGTTCTTTCACTGCTTTTCTCTCTCCTCAACTGCATATCGGGTGACTCCATAAAGCCACAAAGTAATTTTAAGGGACAAACCCCATGGAACTAGAAAACAATTATGTCACAGGGACTGGCTTCTGGATGAGAAATGCAGGTTTTCTGTATTTACAATTTATCTCTGAATATACAGAGCGCTTATGATAGCAGATTCAAACTTGAGAAAATTGATGAGAAAAACCCAAAAATTTCAGTATTTTAAACAATGCCTCTTAAAAGTCTTATCTCTGAGGAACACATTTGTACAAAATGTGATAGATGACTAGAATATTTCATTTCTGCTTCTTCAATGGCAATATCATTAAAAACAATGAGATCTTCTTAGAGAAACAAGAAAATAATAGCTTCAGGGAACCAGGATAAAACCTGGCATTCTGCTTTTAGCAACTACCACTACCTTTATATCAAAGCATAATGCTTTCTCTTTGTTGACTCTTACCTGCAAGTTGACTAAGTTTCCAAACTTACTGAAGTGCTCATTAAGTTTGCTGATGTTGTTAAGTTCTGGGGGAACTTTTCTCAATTCAAGTTTTGTGTTTTCATTTCCAAACTGCACTTTCTTCTGGAAACCTGGACTATTTGTTCTGTTAAAATTTTGCCTGCAACAAATAAAAAATCAAGCCAGAAATCCATAGCAAACTAGCAAACATAACGTTAAATTGCATATGCTTACACAGAAGCATGTGTGTATGAGGCACAAAGATCTGCAGACTTAGAAAATAATGCAATTGTAGAAAAGTGAAGAAGAGTACAGGACACACCCATATACCTGTCATCTTCCCTACTGATATTCTCAGCATACCCCAGCACATAAATCTGTGAGATAATTCACATTCATTTGCTCAATTCAGTAATTCCTGACTTCCACATTACTTCTCTCCAAAAACTGTTTCTTAGCTATTCCATGAAATTTCCCCACTACTGTTTCACATAACTATCACTTCAAGGCCCTCCTCACTCCCAGCAGTCTCTTAAAATTTCTTCCAACCTTGCACCCTCTGTTTTTTTTCTCAGTAATATATCTGGCAATTCAAATCAAAATAGCAGTGATAAAATTCACATTTCACAACTAAAATCAATCATCTCTAACAACCATCACACTGCAGCTTCCCTGTTTCTTAGATCACACCAACTTTGAAAGAACAGATCTTAGTATCATCCAAAGGAACTTCATCTATCTGCATACTACTTTTGATAGAAGACAGTGAAATACAGATCACACTATAGTGTGATTCACTTCAGTACCATCAGCGTACTCACAGTTTCACTTGCTTGCAATAGAGGCATAGATATGTTTCACATTACAGTAAAGAGGTTCATTAAACTCAAAATCTTAAGCCAACACTGTGTTAACAGTCACTCACTTGTCAAACCAAGTCTTCTTTGTAGGAACTCCACCATCCCCTGCACCAATTGTTCTTTTCCTGGATTCAGCATCTACCACTATTCTCATACTACTTTTATTAGGAGGTTTTTCTGTAAACAGATGAGAAGATTTAACTTTTTTAAAATTTATTTCCTGTGCATTTGATTGCAAAAAAGTATTCTGCTCACACTGAATTTGCACTGAAAAGCACAATTGTTTATCTTGAAATTACTATGATTCTTGTTCTGATTTAATCAAACCTTGGTCACAGACTTCTTAGCTGTGACAGATCAAAATAGCTAATAGCACTCATTTTGTCACAGTAACATCACATATACAGAAAACAAAAGAGGTGTGACAGAAGGCATCTGCGTTGAGATGACTGCACTCTGATTCACAATGATTCACAATGTCCCATGCAATACTTTGAGGCTCACACCATCCAGCTAACACCTTCAGTCTACTATTAGATGGCACACACAAAAATGGGCATGATAGGAAATGCACAGTACTCCAGGACACTAACACCTAGGAACAAGATTTATGGATGGACTGGGAAAGGAGTCACTTTTGCTGAAGAACAGGAATCACACTGGGGGACTCCTCACTGAAAATACACCAACAGAAACATAGTAAGATTAAATAGAAATACATACAAATGCAAATTAAAACCACATTAAAATGGTGTTATCCCTTTTCCATTCTTATTTTGCGTGCTGCTGCTTCTTCTCAGGGTCACAGGAACTGTGCAGTTAATATTATTCGTGCATAAAACTGCTACCAGATAAAAATGACTCCCTCCTCTCTGCAGCAAAAATCATCCTAAGATTCTACTACAGAAACATTAACATTTTCCTGTACAGATGTACAAAGTGACCAGTTACTACAGCTAAGGGTAAGCTGTGCAATACTCTGGCGAGAAACTTCATTTTACCTGTAAAAACGCACAAACAAAGCACTTATAAACATAGTTCCCTATTCAACTAAACATCTACTAATTCCAGAAGATTTTAGGAAAATGCAGTATTTTCCAGTATTCTCTGGAAAGTTCCTCAACCTGCATTAATGTTAACAAAATCAGCTAAACTAATTAAGTATAGTTTTGAGAGCATACCTCTGGGTGGTAGATCCATATCACCTGATGTGAGTCCTATTAAATTTGGTCTTTGGGCATGTACTCTATGTCTATACATAGGTCTTGAAGTATTTGTTATACTTGGAGCTTCTGGATTATAGCCATCTGTGTCATACGTTTCTGGTAACAAAGAAATTGTCTAATTAAAATAAATTGCAGTTAAAACCCCTAAGGTTTCAAATACAATATTTAATTTAATTACAAGACAGTTACAATAAAAGAGTTGTATAACCACTACCATAAAAAACCATTGTGCCAAGTTTTCTGCTTAAACACAATTAAAATATTACTCTCCAGTCAAATGTAACACTTTGTATGCAAATTTTACTTCCGTCTTGAACTAAGTCTGAAAAGAAGAATGTTAATTTACTGCCACAGTATATATGATACAAACTTATTCTCCCAAACTATGACATTATAATCGCTATAAAGTACACTATAATATGAATCAATGTTATTCTATTTAGCAAACCTTGTGGGCAAAGCCTCAGTACTACACCTGCTGTAAAAAGAGAGGGTGGAGCAGGAGGCGGCTGGTGATGAATACCCGTGGTAACAACAGTAGGAACTGAGCTGGTTGCTGAGTTTGGGGGGGCATCCATGCCAGCAGGCTGTAATGGTGGAAGGGGAGGGGGTGGTCCTGTCAAAAACAAAGGAAAGCACTTAATTCATTCAGTATCCACTACACTTGCATTACACTCCACTCATAAGGAAACTGATCTGAAATGCTTTTAAGGCTATTTAAGAAAAAAGGGACTGAGAAGGCACATCTGCAGACTTGATGCTGTACCATAAATTCACAAACCACCCCCAACAGCAAATGACTCAGAACTTGGATTAGAGAAAAAAGCATTTGAATCATTTAACATTTCTCCAAACACCTTCCCTCTACAAGCAAAACTTAATTGCTAGCCCAGTATTCATCTTTACTAACAGAAGCATTTTAAAGCTAGATAAAAGCTGATCACAGAAACAAATCCTATTTTTAAAACAAAAAAAAAGTCTTTTTAATATAACAAACATATTCTATTATATAATAACTAATAACATAATATAATAACATTAACTAATTTGACTGAAATTATTTTTCCAAATACCCAAGAAGAAACCTTCAACTCTTATGGAACTATTCTAATAACTGAGGTTTTTTTTTTTTTTGTTTGGTTGGTGTGGTGGTTTGTATGAATTTTCTGAAATAGCTCCCATCAGGACCTGGGCAGCAACTCATTTGACTTTTTTTACAACAGGTAATGTAACACCCTCAAAGCTAAGTAGTCAAGCCCAATCTTCAAGTTTAATCATTGAGAAGAGAAGGTTTTGGAAGAAGTTATGAAGTGATATATCTGAACTTGTGAAGCAGATTTGAAAATAGCATGCAAGGTAGAACTGACCAACCCAGACGAGACTACACTCTATGTTGACTGAAATAAATACATTCATTCATATCTTTCTTAAATATACCACCAGTAGAAAATTAAAACAGTTTTAAGAAATTTCTAAGCACTATCAAATATCAATTACTCCTGTATAATTTGACCAAGTGGGACACCTAAGTTAATAAAAAAAGAGAGAAAGGAATAATCACATAAAACTAACGTAACAGCTTTCAAACCACACAAGGTAACTGAGCACTACATTTTGGCCACTTTATAAATGACAGCCAGGCACGTTAAATTTTCATGCACTTTTAAGTGCTTCAGCTGAAGTACTTCTCCAGCGAAACAGTAAACGAAGTGGAGAATTTTTCTTAGTTACTTTACAAGTTTAGTTTTACAATTAATTCCAAATTATATTTTCAGATATAAATTTAATGTGGTTATGAATTGTCTTTACTTCTATTAATATAAACTAAACAGTAAGGATCTATTGTTTCCAGGATTTTCCCTTCTTTAACTGTAGTCAATATTGGACAACTTCTCTGTAATACTCAAAGAGTTTAATTTGGTGATGTCATGCTTCTGCTTAAATACAATGAAAATATTATTCCATACTAAAGAGTCACATTTAGCATGCTACATTTTACAACAACCAACTCTGCAAAAACTATCATCGGAAAGAATAATTTTGAGATAAGCTATGCCATAGTAGAGCACAGTTCAACCTTCTATAATATAATACAGCTGGGATTCTTCAAAACAGCTTTTTGCACTGTGTACAACTCAAGTAAGATCCAGGTTTATATACTAAAAAATGGAATTTAATCTTTTTTAATTACCTGTTACAGGTGGAAGGCTAGGTGGTAAGGGGCCTGGTGGTGGTACTGGAGGTCTAAGGTTAACAGGAGGAGGACTCAGAATTGGTGGAGGGGGAGGAAGTCCAGGAGGAGGTGGTCCTTCAACAACAGGGGGTTGTGCTGGAAAAGGCAGAATGCCAGGAAGATTCACATCTTCTACCACTACTGGATCGCTTCCATGATCAAAAGGGCACATGTCTCCTCTCATACAGAAACCCTTCTCTGAAACATCAAAAAGAGGTGATGTTAGTATTCAACAGCTGTATCTCAATTCAGGGTAGATACGAGACATTCAATGTTCAATGCGGCAGTCTATAAATTAAGAGCTCCACATACCAGCAGAAGCTCAGATTAGAAAATTAAATCGACCCTTTAACTTTATTCTTAACAGTCAACACACATGGAAATTGCAGAAACTTGCTAGCATAAAGTGGTGAATTATACTTGAAGAACTAATTCTGCACTGAAATATAACAAATGGTGAAAGCAAAAAAATGAAATCTAGATATTATCACATTAACAAAATCAATTTGTTTCTAAGCAAAAAGTGCAGATGCTAGGATTGAGAAATCCCTATTAGAAGTTAGAAGCTAATACTACAAAATTCCAACATAAGCAAATTCACTCATTTTTTTCCTCTTTTGCAATTATGTCAGGAAGTATTGTAAACATTTGGCATAGTTTATTGTGATTACGTAGGAGCAAAATTTCTAATTAACATACAAGATATGCATTTGTAAATATTAAATATATATAAATGAAAAGGAATATGCATTCGCTTTTCTTTTACACATAATTCAAACAGTAGCAGGTCAGAGGATGGCCACAAAATTACCAGGAGCCTGAAGCACCTCTCTTATGAGGAAGGGCTGAGTTGGGGCTGTTCAGACTGGAGATAAGAAGGCTCTGAGCAGCGAATTTAAGTACTCACTTCAGCCTTTAAGTACTTCAAACTTTTTGGTGGGACCTGAAGTGATAGGACCAGGTGTCATAGTTTTAAACTAAAACACAGTAGATATAAAGCAAATACAAGAAAAAGAAATTATTATAACGAGGGTGGTGAAACAGGGGAAGAGACTGCCCACAGAAGTGGTGGACGTTCCATCCCTGGAAATATTCCAGGTCATGCTGGACTGGGTTCTGAGCAACAAGATCTCGTTGAAGACCATGCTCACTGTAGGGATGCTAGACTTGATGACTTTTTTAGGGCTCTTCTAGCCCAAACTGTTCTATTATTACCTATTTAGCAACAGCATCCACAAAAACAAACACCACCAAAATACCAGTCAATGCAATACAGGGAAAAGGCTGAAAACATCTGGTAAAACTCCCTCAAAACATGATGTGGGGAAGCAGCATGTATTAACCTCATTTTCAGGAAGAGTTGTAAGAGCACATTAAATTGAAATGTTAAACCAAACAGAAGTTTAGCAGAGGGTAAAGCTGAAAATTCAAAACTGCAGGTAGGAAAAGCACTATGACGGAACTATGTAGCCACTGAAGAGAGAAAACTTCAAAACAAAATTACACATTCACAATTCCACTTGCTCCACAGCATTGCTGTGATTTACACTGGCAAATCTGTTCTTTGGAAGTACAACTCTGCAAATGTTTGAAAGCTCAGCTTCTCATTTTCTTTACTTAAAAAAAAAAAAAAATTCTAATCAGAGTTCTGAATGTAAACTGGCCTAGAACTGAAACTCCTCATTGTGGTACACAACGATAACAACAAAATCCCTCAGAAGCAACTTTATGAGGAGATTTCAACTCTCCTAAGCCTGCAGGTTGACCAGCTGAACTTAATTAAGGCACTGCCAGCTGCAGCAGCCTCTTGTGTGTATTTTGGGACAAGAAATCTAAAATGAAAACTTAGGGCAGAGATAAGCAAAAACCTAGCCAGTTTTTTTAAGAAACACCTATACAGAAAGAAATTATGGTCTAACATGAGCCAGGGAAGTTTCAGCTCTAGACCTTTCTAGTTTAAAATTGTCTCCTAGATAGGATTGAATGAAATAGGATTAGATCAGTAAGGTGCTACCACTGTCAAAACCATCAAATACAGTACTTGGTTGGAACATGACATAAGACAGAAAACCTGGGTAAAACTTATTTTAAAATATATTCTGAATATACTATTTTTCATTTACAGCAAATAGTCCTAGCAAGCAAAAAAAAATACACAAACACTGAAAGACCAAGATGTGGAAAGTCAATAAGAAGTGGTAAAAAATTTGCAATCAAGAATTGTGCAATAGAAAAACCCCACTATACTAGAGAAGATCAGAAAAAGAAGGGTGAATTACGTCAATCGTTTCAGAAAGGGGACAATCATAGCTGTAGGAAGCAATTAAAAAATTAAAACATACTTACCATCATAATCTCTACAGCGTTTCTTTGGCAGCGGAGGTCTTCCATAGGAGTTGTGGTCCAGCTGCTCTTCATGGAACTCTGACCAACTTTCAGTAGTGTTATTTCCATGATGAGCAGGAGCAATAACAGTAATAGTACTGCTCAATGTAGGGACAGGGTAGTGGCCAGATGAAATATTTGTCACAGAAGAAACTGGAGTATAATTGTTCTCTAATGGATCTGTTCTATCCATGTCATATTTTGGCTTTCCCAAATCCCTTTCTGTAACAAAAAAACAAAAATAAAAATAAAAAATTGTATTGGGTAATCCCTTATCCACCTTTTCACCAGGAGCAGCCACTACTCTTTAAGTATCTTTACTCCACATCAACTCGATACACATACAAGATAACTGAGGCTGCCCAAAGTGCCTGTGGAGTCTCCATTCTTGGAGTTATTTATAATTTAGGATTAATAAATAATAATAATTTAGCTGGTCCTCAGCAACCTGATCCAGTTCATTTGCTTTGATAAAGGGTGTTAAGACTATGCCACCTTCAGAGGTCTTCTCTAACCTCAGCTACTCCGTGATCCTACATTCCAAAGGTTTAACCAGAAAAATAATAAACTGTGAAGTACATAGTCAGACCCTGGGCTATTTTAATAACAACTATATCCACAGTAGAGCAGGTACCCTATTTAACTTCAGGCAGAGTACACCTTCTTTAGTAATGCACACATTTTAAGAACTTCAGATGGGAAGTTTTTTATAATAAAGGGATGTAGTGGCAAGAAAAGGGTAACCATCACTCTAAAACTACTGTAAAAGTTACAAATTTTTAATGTTTCAAGACAATGTTATTGTTATATCTTCATTTTGTTGATCTTCATTTTCTGTTCCACTCAAACTCATGCACTTACTGCATGCGAAGCTTTGCCGTAATAGGTGAAATAATAATGCTTGACAGGTGTGGAACGCTCCTGGGCAGATACAGCAAATAAAATGACCTTTTATTCTGAATACATATAAACTATTCTCTTCATTTTCTAGTATTACCATCAAAAATCAGTAAATATCCCAATTAAGACAGAACAGTTATGTCATAATATAAGTTAATAATTTGCTTGTTAATAGGTTGTTTGGGAAATATCTGCTCTCATATTTTCAGAAATCTGAATTCCTAGTTTTAAGGCTGGGTTACCAAGGCACGTTTTACAGAAACAAAAATAACACACAGGAGATTTCTACCAGACTGTTTTTACCCACACATTGTCTAAGACAGGACAAAAATATAAAATTATTTCCACTACTCTTTTCCAATTTACCATTAGAAATGGAGGGGAAAAAGCACTCTTTTCAGCTGAAAAAGCAACCGGGGGTTGCTTTCAAAAGAAGTTTAATTCTACAAACTACTGTACTGAAGCCTTAAGTCCTACAGATATGTGCACAAACACAAATATTTACTGCAACGATTTCAGCCCTTCACCTATGACACCGAAGAGGAGACAAGACCAAAAGTCTAGAGCTGTACTGCTCTTCCTGTCAAGACATTTACTGCCTAACAGGCAGCCTCTGTCAGTTTCACCTTTGTAGATGAGTATTAATTTCTGTATCTCCCTAAAACAGATTCTGAGTTCCCTAAAATTTAATGAAATGGAAACAATTTGTATTATTCTGCCTCTCTTACAACAAAGTGAAAGCCTGAAAGTGGCCAGCACAGACACCTCAATACAAAGCTACTAAAGAAGAACAGAGTGTAAAGAGAGGAAAACAAGCATTGAGAACACAAACACAGAAGTCTCATTTCCACAGGAAAACAAAGCTAAATTTGAATAAAGGGACAAGAACAATAGAGGAAATTCTAGTATATTTTGAACACAGTTTTCAAGTTTAGTTTCTAAATTTTGTAGAGAACATTCACCGTATTTTAGAGACCAACTGTTGGTACCTCTGCTTCGCGTTCTGCTCCGGCTTCTGCTCCGGTCTCGGTCACGGTCCCGCAACCTCTCCTTGCTCCAACTCCTACTTCGACTCCTACTGTAGCTCCGACTCCTCCCTCTCCGTCTGTTGTACCGATCCCTATAGGAATCTCTTCTGGGAGGATTTCGGTCATAATCCCTCTTCCTAGAACGTTCATCTTTTTTCCTTTCATCGCGGCTTCTATAAACGAAGTATTAGAGGTTAATTACAGGAATTATGAAGCTCTAATTTGGAATCCTAACTACTTAAAAACTTTAAGAAATGTCAGCGGGAAACTAGAGAAGAGCTACAAATTGTATTTAACTTATGGCTACTCCTTTCCTCTCAGAAAGATTTTTAAATTAATTTCACGGATTTGGTTTATTTTTACCACACCTAAGATTTCAGAACAAATACAAATTTCTATTTCTTGCACAATAATGCATATTTCCCAAGTTGGAAACCAACAATAACTTCAGTTACTGAAGGGAATGTTTCTAAATCAGAATTCAAACTCAGTATCAGGCAGAACAGATACTGCAATATAAACCACAAATCTAACACCAGAATGACTCCTAAAACTCCAAGGATGATAGATGTGGACGACTCAAGAGACAGGCTACACTGACACACACTCGCCACTTAACTACACACGCGTAAATTCAACAGAAGTCATCTTTTTAGGCTTATTACATGAAAACACAGAAGCACAGTATTTAAGTCAGTAAAAAATCTAAATCCATCTGATTACTGATAAAATACAAGGGCTTAAGCAAAATTTTTTACCTGGTGTCTCTGTAGCGAGAACTTGACTGAGGAGGGCTGTGATTTAATCTTCTGGAGAACTTTTTCTCTCGCTCTTCCTCTTTAACTATCTGAATTCAAAGCATATATATTAGATCAAAATATGAGTACACCAAAGTGCAGACTTCCGCATAACCAAATAAAACCAAAAGCTCCAATCACTGAGCAATCAACAGTAATACTGAAAATAAATATTTCAGTTTCTAACATAATTAGAGAATCTTCATAACATGTTTCTGCTTCTAGGAATATTCAAAGCCCTGTTTGAAAGAAAAATAAAATAATCAATCTTTATAGTGCTGCACTGAAAATACAGCTGCTTTTACTGTAGGTAGACAAAAAAACCATATTAAGGCTTTGGGAAGATTTGAAAAGGCATGGATATTCAACAACCAACACCAAAGTTTTTTTTTCATCAGCAGGTTATCTAGTTCAGTTCACACTTAAAACACTTCCACGCAGGCAAACCTAGGCTGCTACTGAAAAGCACAAACTTACTCTTCTGGCTCAATGAACAACATAAACACTTGTGACAAAAGGATGTTAATCTGGATCAAGCAGCTGAAGGAATGGGAATTGCCATTTAGAATGACAGCCTGGATTTATGGAGAATTAAAGTGAAGCACAACTACAACAGCAATTTTGACCAGAGAACTAATGCAGGTTGTACTACAGCTCCTACACTATGCATTAATTTAATTTACCTTTGCCTCAGCAAAACCACTTTGGTTTACCTTTGAAACAGCCACTTGGGTTCGGAAAATCATGCAGCAGTGCTCAACATACCAAGCACAAATATTCTGTTATTTTAATGCTATCATGTAATTATTAATAAGACTATTAATAACATAAATTATTATTGATATAAACTATAATAAACTACTAATAACTGTTACTAATAAAAACTATGAAGTTAAACATATAAGCAAACTACATGAAGGAGGAAAAAAAGTACATGTAAATTAAAATCAATTCCCACCTCTTCTTTTTTTGTCTCTTTTTCTTGGTGCTGAAAAAATTCTACTTTCAGGCTTCCTGATGATGGCTGCTCTGGTGGAGGTAGGTAGCTTTTTGTATTCACAGCATCAAACAGTTTTTCCACAAATATCTGAGTTTCTAAAAGTAAAGAGTGTACAAATATCCATTATACAAAACCATGGTTAACATTTACTTAAAATATTAATAAATAAATAAATCCAAAAAACCCAGACAAGCAACCAAAACCAGCATTCAGCAAAAAGTTAAAACAACAAAGAGTATTTACTTTAAATACTGTGTTCCTAATTTGTATTTTAAAAGGACATTTACAGAGTCAAAAAACCATGTCAATACTGAACAATGTTTCACAACAGTTTTCAATTCTTGAATTATTTTATGTCTCTTAATAAAGCATCTGGAAGAATATCTCTGGCATATATATACAGAGGTTCAATACTTGCCCAGGGAAGTTGTGGACGCCCCAGCCCTGGAAGCATTTAAGACCAGGTCAGACAAGGCCCTGATAAACCTGGTCTACTGTGAGGTCCCTGCCCAGGACAGGGGGGTGGAACTAGAGGATCTTTACGGTCTCTTTCAACCCAAAGCATTCTATGATTCTGTGCCTCTGTGAGTACTAACAAAATACATACCTAATATATGCATGCTAACCTATACACCTGGGCTTTTAAAAATTACTTTATGGAAACTGAATTACATTCTACAGAGTAACAAATCTAATAAAGAGATCAAAGCCTGATTCTATGGTAAATGATTACTTTTATAAATTAAACAGGACAGAATCTTCACTCAATCTTGATTGTTATGAAAACGTCCATACCTTTCTGAAGAAATACATCCAGCTGATCGACACACAATGCCTTCAGTTCCTTTTCACTTTTATCCTTCTTTACCAAAGCCAGAACATATTTAGCTAGGGCAGATGGATCTGCATCACATCTGCAAATAGATTAGTTAGGGAAAAAAAGGCAATTTAATTACAGTAATTAATGTCCAAAACTGGTATGACCAATACATATATAGGGCAAAACCATTTCCTACCAAAGCAATACTGAGGTGTATGTTTCAAAACTGAGTCCAGATATATAACATTTCTAAGTATCACTTTCCTCTTCCAGAGAACAATTGCCTAGAGTATTTCCTAACACTGGACAAAGAACCCCAGAGTAAACTAGAACAAAATATTTTGTAAGAAACAGCCTTAACTGCCTTTTCTATACTAAAAACAAAGACAACAAATACTTCCCTAACTCCCCAAAGATTGACTCAATCATTCTGAATGAAACACTGAATAACTTATCTGAGAAAAGCCAGTCTATCTAATTGCAAATTAATATAGTAATACTGTAGAAGTGATCTATGCTACATTAAAGAAAAAAAACAGACCCTCAAGTATTCTCCTAAATACACTTTTGAACATTCTTATTACTACTTACATATGAACACCATGAAAACTGAAACTGATTTTTTCAGTTTCAAACTTGGTTTCAAAAGCCTAAATTCATATATTGTTACAGACACTTCCATAAGAGGTACACTGAAAATGGAGAGAAATTTAGGGGATCATTCTCCATTTGACATCTGAGCTCAGAATTCAACCTACAATTAAATTACAGAGCACCTTAATGTAGAAGTTGATAGTCTTATGCACATCAATAAAGAATTTAGAATGAAAAAAACTTGTATCCATATTCAGTAGGACATTCATATAAGTGGTGCATTATTTTTACAATGTTTCACAAATAGGAATCTACAAGGAACTCTGTGGTGGCCGTGTAAAGCAAGGGAGACTACTGCACAAAACTACTCATGTTTCAAAAGAGTAACTCATGAAATAGTGAGACATTGGTCTTAAACAACTTAATCTTCTTATTTAGCATATACCAAAGGAAGACTTCAGGCCCCACAAAATAACACAGGTTTGAATGGATGCATACTGGCCATGTGATACAGACAGCTTATTTGAGTAGTCATTAAAATTTGTACTAATGACTAATTTTTGTACTAAAAAACTGCATTGATGGATCCTAACTGTCCATGCTTTCTAGCAAAAATAACCAATAAGAAAAATTAATCTGTGGTCAGGGAATTGCACTCAATATGAACGTTACACAAATACTGCTCTAGCATAGAGGTCCAACAGTCATAATAAAGCAATAAGAAGCTTGAAATCCCTTCCACAGTGAGTAAGATACAAATGCTGAAGCTTAATTATTAATCTAAATGTTGATCACTGAAATGACATTATTTTGGACAATGGGCAAAAGAACCCAAATCCCTAAACAAACATATCACACCACCTAATTCCTCTCACCAGAGAAACTTATCTCCTGCACAGCAAGCAACATCCCCCATGCAAACATATCCACTAAGCAAAGGAAGTCAATCTGTCAGCATCACTTATGGATAGCCTGGGCCCAGCACACAGAGCTCTGAAGTTAAAGGTCAGAGCTTCAAACGTAACCCAGCATCCTCTAGAAAGCAGGCAATAGTAGAACCTCATGTTGAAAAAGCAACATGGGCTGCTAGTGGAGGTACCACTGTATTCCATGTTAGTCCCCATTAATTAACAGATACAGGAAACAGGAGTTCACAATCAGTCTACATTCCAAAAAGAGAACTCACATACACTAAATGAACAAAATGAAAATACACACTGTGAATCAAAAACCAGACTGTAAACTGACTGAAAATTCTTCAGAAATTTTTCACATCTTGTTTGCCCCATCCAGGTCTAACAATTCTTTATCCAGTAGAAAACACTGCCCAAGCACCAAGTCAGTGGACAACCTGACACAACCTCCTACAGTGCAAGCAGTAGGACTCTTTTACACTGCAGGCACCTGAACACATCAGCAAAGCAGATTATCTAAAAAGCCCAGTGTCGAACACTATTCATCACAGGCTACAATGAGGGTTCTCTCTCAGCCTCCAGCAGGCCCTAAGACCAGCATTTCATAATCTCTCACTCTTTGAATTTGCAAAATTATTAACTGTTTTTTATTGTTTCTTCATGCAACTTCAATGGCACTTTAGATTTTCAGTACTTTCCAGGTTTCAAGCTGAATTGTGCCATGGAAAATTAATGTGCTGTTTTCATAACAGGTGGGGAGCAGACAATTTTCACATTATTATCCTCAGTTTTTCTTTTTTAATTTCAATTTCCATATATTTGGTTCTCATTCGATAATATGAAGAGGCAGCTGTCATTCAAAATCTGCTACAAATTACTCCAGTGACACATAACGCCCAAAATTAAGAGGGGGGAGGGGCAGAAATAAAGAAAAAGGGGGAGAAAAAACCCCGAGTCAATCTAGAAGGTAAAATCCTACTGCTCTCAGCAATTACAATGTGGAATCTCCAGCTCCTACAGCATGGACTATACAACAATTTCATATTCAGTTTAAAGCAATTCCTCTTTCATGTGCAGGATGAAAAACAGAAAATCTTCTCTGGAAAACCACCTAGACTACAGCAAAATAAACAAACCATAAACTATCCCCCAAAAAACAAACCAAAAAACCACACAAAACCAATAAACCCCAAAATCCAAACAAACAGATGTTTAAAAATAATGAACAGTTAATGCTTTCATCTTCCCTGCCATGATGACTTCAGAAATCTTTGCAATCCTGTCCACCCCCAGGACTTGAACTCATCCACCCAACAGATATGCTTATGAAAACATTCACAATGAAAATGTACTTTTAATTTGCAAAACTCAGGATCACTTTCTGCTGGGCACCCATGCACGTTTCAACATTTGTCACCCTGCACTGCCACATATGAAAAATGCAAAGCAATCATACTGAATTCTACTATGATTGTTACTCAATTTGCACAGGGGAATTACTACAACAGTAAGAATTTACATGCTTTTGACTACTTAACAAACACTATTTAAAAAAAAATACTAATACACAAATTATTTCAAATTGACACTACTTAAGCAATAACGAATATAGTGAGTTTTGTGGTACAGTGAGATGAAGATGCTTTTGTAAATCACCATTAAGATTTGATGTGCTTTAATTTTTTAAAATAAACTGCAAATGATCTTTACACATAGGGAGGCTGATATCCTTAAGTACGGACTTGAAACAGAAGTCTCCTATATCTATTCTTCAAAGCTTGGAAAAAACCCACAAGCAATTTAACTGTTTTCTTCACAGTACTGTGAAAACTGTTTCTGTAGATAGTATCTTAAACAGATCTAATACATTTATAATTTGATCTTTTATTGCTTTTCAAACTCTTGTAAAATGCCTTTTTTAAGATGATGCTAAAATTAAATTGCTAGCAACCTCAAGTGGCAGAAAAGAGGACCAACTAATTTCATGAAGTCAAAAAAAAATTTAAAGTTTACAAAACTGTGAATTAAGGAAGTCTGCCTGAAAATTTCTTTATAGCTATCAAGAGTTCTAGCCCTCATCGTTATTCATTTTGTATGGGGGGGAGCTTTTCTAAAAAGCAATTCCTTTCCACTTTTTCACTTGAACTTAATTCTGAAATGTTCCATACAAATTCTCTATCCACTGGTTTAGTCAAAATCCGATGGATTGGATTATGGGGCCTTGAGTTTTTCTGATAAACAAGATCTTATGTCCTCTAGTTTGACAGTATTTTCTTAGAGAATAGCAGCCTTTGTGTGTGTGTGAATAATACGCAGTATGCTTGCTCTGTCTTTGTTGTGCATACATGGATTTTTCACCAATTTTGAGCTAGCTTTGTCAGTTCTCCTAAACCTCTTTGTCTTGCATTTTATGCTCTTATAATCAACTTTGTTTTGTTAACAAGTAAAGTGAGAATAAAGAAAAAAGGAAAGGCACCCATGCTGGTGGCAGCAAATTTACTGTGTATCACAAGGATTTATCACACAATATTTGTATTGTGCTATTTTCTTGCAAATTGAAAGATAATAGAGAAAGATCCTTAACTGGTAGCTCAGAAAAATGGAATACCACCAACACATTTCAAATACTCTATGTTGCTCTAAAAATGAACAAAAAACTTATGATTCTACTGCTCATTGAATTAGATACATTTTCACCTATTAAATACAGGTTTGAATCCTTAGCTAAACTTGAATATAGTGTGGTACATCAGTCCTCATCATAAACACAATCTGTGCATTACAAGTGTGACAGAACTTTATACATAACTTTACTCTTACGATAACACCTGGCTACTAGAAAAATGGTTACATACATTGAAGCATGTAGAAAAACATTTCTCAACTCTGATTTCCCTATCTCCATCCCTTCAACATTCTGTAGGCATGTGCTGCAAGCACTCATCTGCATCTGTAATCACAAATTTCTCTTCCTGTTTTTGTGTTCTCTTTAACAAACAAACACACACACCACCTGGTCCAAGTAATCTGAATTCATTTCCACTGCAGCAAGTACATCCCAGTGTGTGCTACCATTAAACATCATTGCATGTTTTCTTACACCCAATTTCTGAATATGAATCACTGTTCCTTTTACCTCTAGTAATGCTTTTTTGCAGTCTGTACTAAGTCAGAAAATACACAGTGCCTCCTCCTCTCTATTAAACAAGGAAGGCTGCTCATGTAATCCTGCTTTAATAAACATTATTGAGTATACAGGCATAGATGGAAGAATTCTCTTGCTAGATCTCTACATGCTCTTCAGAGATTTATACAGATACCTCCAATTGCTATGCAACACATAAAAGCTTCAAAAAGGAAAGCAATTCCCAATCAAATATTTTGCTTCAATCACAGAAGGAACAGTTCAACAAAGATCACAGGGAAGTTCAAAATCCCATGTTTCTGATCTCACCTGTTTTTGCAGTCATTATTTCAAACTTCTATTTCAAATAAACATACAACAGAAAAGCTGAAGCTACCAGGGTAAACTTAACCCTTAAATTTTGTTGTAAATAATACTTGAAAAAGGGAAAGTAATTTGGCTGAGTCACCTCTCAGTACAGTCTCTCCTTCTTATTTGAATACTTTGCAAATTCATTAAACACTTTTTAATCTATCTATTTCCAATATGTTCTGAGAACCCATTTTGACTTTTTTTATCACAGGGGAACTACAGATGTTAGCCTTAACTGAGAAATGCAGTATATGTGGCATAGATACTAAAGGTCTTTGCAAAAACATATTACTGGTGTAGCTGTATGTTGTATGTACACACTACTTTTTCCAAGATGTAAAGAAACTACACAAAGGGATTTTTTTTGCAGTTTTAAAATTAATGTACAAACCAAAATGGTGCTGCAAATCCTCAAACTAGTTCCTTGACAAATTTAAACTACCACAACACACTGAAACCTCAGAAGCATGTCTGTAGTCCTCCAGGCAACAAATGGTGTTGCTGTAAAGGAAATAACATGTAGGTGCATGCTATTTCCCATGCTCTGATCTTGAGAGTTAATAACCTAAATTTTAGAGTCTAGTTTTGTTGCCTGAAGAGTGATTGCTAAAATACTGCTCAGTTCTTGACATTAACCAAGGTGGACGTGGCTGTGTTTGAAGCCTGAGTGAAATGCTTTGTACTTGCAGGGCTGAGTGGGTGCAGAAAGATGCACACTGCATACCGGGCAGTGCAGCCTGCCTAATTCAGGCAGTTGCACCACTCTGCTGTTTCTTTAAAAAAAAAAAAAATCTACAAAAAGCTATGGTGAATGACAAACTCATTCAGCAAGATCCAAGTTGTATCTTGAGACACTGGTAGCTGAGAAGGACCACTCTTATGATACTCACTTTCATGAACTCCCTAACAGTACTTAAAGCAACAGAAACACATTGAGGAATGCCACAGAATCCAAAGCTGCTATTCAAGCTAATGATGCCATTAAATCAGTTCTGAATTACTATGATAGTCAGATCTGACATGTTCATACAGCTGCAACCAGTAATTGGCAGCCTAGAATGCCACCCCTAGACTCAAGACAGCTCTCATGAGGCAGAACAGCTGTCAGCTTGCTGGCTCTCCAACACCCATTCAACGCAGAAAGCAAAACTCATCACAGTGTCTCTGTGACTTGCAATGCAGTCAAAGGGGTTTCACTTCACTGATGATATTCACTGTTAGAACAAAAAAAGGTTTCCTGTAACTGGAGTAATTTTCTCCTTTTTATTTTCTGGTTTTAACTATACTTAGTAATACCAATCTTTTAATACTAATACTTTTACTAATACTAACACTTTTAATACTGTGTAATATTTTACACAGAAGCTTAGCAGTACCAGCACTCTAAGCTAGGAACCTTGACTTGTCAAACACAGCAGCTCTCTGTGAGTCAGGTGAACAGTCTATCAAGCTTCATAACAGATGCAGAAAAATAACTAGCATTAAAAATGACATACCACTGGTGTGCATTCGTGCTTTATTCATCTTAGTTACAAACAGCTTCATGCAAAGTGTTACCAAAGTGAAATGAAGAGAATGCTTATTGCTTCTGAACATCTTAGGAAGTTCCATGGAAAATGAGAGAAATCTCATGGTGATTCAATAAGTGTTATTGGTGGGATGATGTGCCACATGAAAGGAGTGACAAAGTTTTTCATTTTAACTTATTCCTATGCTTTCAATGCCCTGGTTTATTAGCATATTCCTTACACCACTGTTAAACCTTTTTTATGTGCTACCTTTTATCAGTAACCTGTGAAGCCAAAAAAAAAAAAAAGGGGGGGGGGGGGGGGGGCTGAAAAGCTTGACAAACAAAAGAATACTGAGGGCAAAACACCAGATCACTAAACATAAAATATGCCAATGATAAATATATTCAAAATATTCTTTAAACAGTTTTAATATTATCCCATCTGATATAAGTCATTACAACACCATATTCATTCACAGAATTCACCAATGCAAAATGCCTTTCCATTTCAATGAGATATGGCTAAACACTGCATAAATGTTGTTGTAGGCATTTCGTCTTTTTTTCAAGTTTTATTTAGTACAGGAACAAACCTTTACAAATGTGTAAATACAGTGAAGTGGAAAAAAAGTAGGTATGGGAGCCTTAATCAAATTGAAAGTAAAATTCAGCGGGCCACAGAAATATTTCAATATAATTTATTTTACACAAAGTAATTAAAACCAAGGAAACCTTCCAGTGTAGAGAATTAGGGCAAGGGGAAGAACATTACAATGTCTTAAAAGTGAAATTGTGAGTGCAGCATTAGTACAAAAAGCTAGTTTTTTTTACAAGTAGAGATTCAAACAAATTCAAGAAGCATAAATTAAAAGAAATCCCTACCTGGAACTTTGCCAAGCCAGATCCTGATATTCCAGCAAGGACTATATACACAGTTTATAGAGTATCTGGAATGGGCTTGCAGAAAAGAAACCCATCAAATTGACAGGCTCAGTAAGTGCCTTGCTAGTACAGAAATCAGAAGTGACAGGCGTACGGTTATAGTGCAAGTTTAACATTATCTTCCAACACTTGACAGAATCCATGCCACAGACAAGAAAGTGTGTAGCACTAGAAACTTAGTCCATTGCTGTCTGCAAGCAACGAGGGTAACTGGTAACAAACGCCTTCTTTACAGCGCTGACTGGAGTTAAAACATACAAGATAATTCTAGTCAAACACAGAGTAGCCACAGCACAAAAAGCCTCTTGCCATTTTATTTGTACTGGTACTTCATTTACACGGCTGTATCTGCAATGATTCTGTGTGTATATTTAGCAATTCTCTGTACAGCACACAGAGCTGTACAAAGAGTTATTTCCAAAACCACAAAAGCAGCCTCTTCCTGAAGAACTGTAGAAAGCTCCTAGAGACCTATTACCCCTCAAACGGAGCTGGACTGTGCAAATACTTCAGCATGGCAGCATTCGCAGTTTCTGCCTCACTGCAACAAGACAAAACTCAGATAAGGCCTTTTTGTATGGATGATCACCAAGGCTTTGCCAAAGGCATCAGAGTAGTCCAAAACAAACAAACAACCCCAACAACTTACCACTAACAAAAAATTCCAGATCTTAAATCCTCCACCATTTCTCTCCTTCAACACTCCTGTCTTTGAACAGTGTTTCCCAGAGACTCCATGTAAAAGTAGTCCAACAACCAAACCATGTCCAGACCATATAATTACATAATACACTTGTTTCATTGTATTAAGAAGTCAGCATTTTTAGAACTGTTTAAAGATAAAATGAGACCATTTTTGTGGCTACTGCTACATTTTAATTCTGACACATTATGTTACAGAAGTACATGCATTATGGCCTTTGGAGTAAGTTATACATCCTGATTTAAGAACACTAGCTCTTTGGAAAAGGCGACTTGGAAAGTGCAGCATGTTCTAACTACGCAGCTCTAGGTAACTAGCACAAATTTAGATGTAGACATGTTTGCATAAAATTTATTTATGCTTCCTCTTAAATGCACTTCTACCCTTAAAACCACCAAGACACCACCTCCATAATGACCTAATACAGTGGTGTCTTTCCCATGTAGTTAGGAGGTTGAGCTACATATCTTGCAGCTATAGGTTTCTGAAAGAGCCACTAGACAAAAACACCTGGCACTTTTGTTTCATTAACAGGAAAAGACAAGTCAAAAATCATTTTTGGGCTACAGCAACACACCTCGATAGGATCAGTAGTTAGCGCCTTACTGTGCCAGTAGTGCAACAGTTACTTCTTTAGAAGTAGCTGCACACTGAAATTTTTATACAGCCAGAAGCTACAGCTGTAGTCACACACTTCAGATAGCTGACTCCAAAAGCACCTCCAAGAGTATCTGATTGCTAGGAAAGGACAACATATCTTCACCAATTCTAGCATCTATTCAACAATGCAATAACACAGGACACTGCAGAAAACTGACTGACAGTCACTGCTGGCTTGTTTCCTCCCAAAGCTAAAAATTCAGAGGACTCATCATCCTCCAGACCAGCATCTCCCCAGCTCTCCCATTGTTTTTCAAAACGACAACCACATTTGATCTGCTCACACACCACATTTAACCTAACGGATACATGCTGGTCTTCTCAGTAGAAAAAAAAGCAGAAAATTTCACTGACCACAAAATCTGAAAATCTCAATTTCACCCTTTAACTCCTGACTATTGCTAAGAGAGCTCACGGTTTAATATTCAAACAAAGAAACATGGACCAATCTGAGTCTGTTACAATCCTCTTAACCAGCACACTAAAACACTGACATCAAGCTACCATTAACGACCATACAAGAAAGTACAAGAAACTAATAGTGAGCATTATGTAGCAGAGAACTACGGAAGTCTATTACCCCAGAACACAACATATTGCATTATACTGACCCAAGAGAAAAAGTAATTCACCTTCCCCAAGCTACAGCTTTACAAGATGATGCCCTTTCCTCTCCCCAAAATAAAAACCTTAAATATCAAACTTTCTATAACAAAGACACTCAGTGTAATTTGCAGATCTAATTCAAAGTTCACTGAAAATAAATTCATAGTTCATCTGTTTCAGTGTGGTCCGGATTAGACCCCATGGAATAAAGGAGAACCACTACCCCTCTCCCCCACCACCTCAAAAAAAAAGCCCCCAACAAACCAAAGAACAACCCACGTGAAGCTCTCCTAAAAATGTCCCTTCGTTTTATAACTTTTTCAGGTTATTTCAGCATAGCATATACTTAACTAAAGGCTATGGAAGCCATATAGCAAATTTTGCCCCCCATCTGAACTCATCAAGAGTAAAACCTACAGTGGGCAACCACCTCAGCACAAAAGTTAACACCAGACTGAATTCAGGAGTTCTCATCCAGTTAACTTAATTCAAACTCCTTAACTTAATTCAGCAACTGAATTCAGCCATGTTAAAACAGTGGTTCAGAATAACAAGAAAAGTGTATGCTTTCATCTGTAGACACCGTACTTCCAGAAGATAAACCTTTAAAACTAAGTTCACACTTCAGTTCCACTAAAATACCATTCAGAGAAGGAAGACGCATTTACAGAAGAGCTCCACTTATTCACATGAATGTTATGCTTAGAGGCCACGCACGTATTCACAAACAGACAAATGATTCTCTGGGGCTCCTACTCTCAAGTCCTCTACTGATGCAATTTTTATTTGGGGGAAAGGAAAACAGACCGCGTCAAATACTCAAAGCAACCAAGAATGATATGCGAAGACTCTGTAGAAAATGCTATTAGGAAGATCCCAGGATCCCGCAAGACGTCCCGGTGGCACCTGCACCTGAGCTGTCCCAGAGAAGGTCCCTGCACAGGGCGGCGGGCCCTGCTCATTAACGCGGCCTCTCCTGGGGCTGAGCGCGGGCCACAGCGAGCTGCACACACACACACACACACAGCGTCTCCCGCTCTCCCTGGGCTACAAAGGGAAGAGCAACACGGTCGCTAGGGGGGGAAACTGCAATCTCCGGAGGGAGATGGTCCTACCTCCCGGCCGAGGACGGCGACGAGAGAGCGGGAGAACGACGCAGCCCCTCACACAGGCGGCCCGGGAAGAAGGGCGCTGAGAGGCATCTCCCGGGATGCCCTCCCGGGACTCGCCGACACCGCGTTTCCCGCCCCTGCTGATCCCCATCTTTTGCAAGGGGAAGGTTTATTTCGAGGGGGCGAGAGGGCGAGGAAGGGTCGCGGTTACTCACATGGGCTCCAAGGTTTTGCTGAGCCAGGATTTCAGCGCCTCGAAGTTTTCTATGATCATTTTAACCACCATCCAGAGCGGCCCGGGCCCCCCGCCTCCCCGCCAGCAGCACCAGCACCAGCACCAGCAGCCCCGGCGGCGGGGTCCGCACCGCCCCGCCGGCCGGCACCCCGGCTCCCGCCGCGCACCCCCGCAGCCTCCGCCGCCTCCCGGTTCGGCAGAGGCCGCCGGGCAGGGGCCGGAGGCCCAGCGACACGGAGGGGGCGGAACCAGTCGAGCAGCGGCTGCTTCCCGCGGGCCCCGCTCTCGCCACTCCTCTGCCGGGGAGCGCGTCCCAGGCGCTGCGCGGGTCCCCCCCCCACCGGAGGACGGCGCGGCCGAGTGTGGCGGCGGCGCGGTCCGGGACGGGCTGCCCCCCCCGCCGCCCTGAGCCGCAGCGCCCGACGGAACGAGAGCCCGAGCGAGCGGGTAAGATGGCGGCGCCCCGCTGTCGCGAGAGCCCAGAGTCTCGCGAGGACGGGCGGCGCGCGGGGGCTGCCGGGAGGCGGGGCGAGGGGGAGGCGGTGGGGCAGGCGGTGTGGGGTGGGCCGGGAGGTTTTGGGGCTCGCAGGTTCACTGGTGTTGCGGCTGGATGGAACAGTGCTCTAGGCGCAAAAGAAATACCACTGTGTGTTCCAGACTGGTGTTTGAAATGCGCACGTACTTGTTTCCTGGACATGCTGATAGCCTTACCTAATATGATCACAGAATCACTGAACGGGTGAGGTTGGAAGGGACCACATTGGATCACCTGGCCCAGCCTCCCTGCTCTGGTAGGGTCATCCTAGAACACATTGAACAGGTTTACTTCCAGATCGTTCGTGAATAACTCCTTTGAGGGACACAACCTTTCTAGACAATCTGTTCTTGTGCATGGTCACCTGCACAGTCAAGAAGTTCTTCCTCAGATTCTGGTGGAACTTCCTGTGCATCGGTTTCTGCCTATGGCCTCTTGTCCTATTGCTTATCACCACCGAACACAGCCTGGCTCCACGGTCTTGGCACCCTCCCTTCAGATACTTATTGATGAGATCCCCTCATCAAAAAAATTCTTGAGATTGAACAGACCCAGCTCCCTCAGCTTCTCCTTGTAAGAGAAATGCTCCAGCCCCTTACTTATCTCCATAGCATCTGGATCTGCTCTAGGAGCTCCATGTGTCTCTTGTACTGGGGAGCCCAGAACTGGACACAGCACTCCAGAGGTGTCCCTCACCAGGGCTGAGCAGAGGGGCAGGATCACCTCCCTTCACCAGCTGGCAATGCTTTTCTTGATGTTCTCTAGGATACCTTTGGCCTTCTTGGCCACCAGGGCACAGTGCTGGCTCATGGACAACTTGTTGTCCCTTAGGATCCCCAGGTCTTCCTCAGCACAGCTGCTTTCCAGCAGGTCACCCTCAATCTGTACTGGTGCTCGGGGTTATTCCTTGTTATAAGTCCACAACTGGACACAGTTGCTGCCCATCTCCAGCCTCCCACCAGCAGAGAGCAGCCCCTCGATCTCCCGGGCAGCCAGGAGTTCCTGCAATAAGGAACCGCACCCTGGACAAGCAGGGTACTCCCTCAGCTCCCCACATGCAAATTCCCATAAATATTTGCAACTGACAGGAAAATAAAAAAACATCCAAATATATACTCCTTGTTGTTGTGGTTGTTGTTGTTGTTGTTGCTGTTAAAGAAAAGTTGGGATCAAAAAAAAAAAGTGTTTGAAAACATGGGAGTTGGCAGCAAAGTTCTGTGTCTTCCTGACGCGGGGGTCCCAGCTCCTCAGGGTGTACCTGGCGAGGGAGCCCAGCCCTGCTGCTCGGACATCCCCGTGGATAGCAGCGGTGGGAGCACATGGGACAACCCCCTGCACACCTGTGCCCACCAGTGCAGCACCTTCCCACAAAAAGTTACGTACGTGCTGCTTTCTCTGGTACCCGGGATTAACTGAGCACTGAAAGAAAATGTCCCCAGTCAATGTCCCTCAGTCAGATTGATCTGCACTTTTGAAAGATCAGCACCCCACCTGATCTCCCGAGCCAGGCATTCTGCACAGGCAGTGCACAAAGGCAAGTGTTTCATGGAAATCATTCACTCTGCCTTTCTCGGGTGACTCCTGATCTGCCTGCCTAGTGTTCACAGAGGGAGAGGAACTTCAGGTAATTCACTGTCACCGAGACAGCTAAATGAGAGCTAGAGGATGCTAAGGCTGCCTGCACACAATTATTTGTGACTTGATTATCATCCTTGAAAATTTGTTGAAGACTGAAGAGTGTGGCAAGCCAACCAAATAAGCTACCAGCTTAGTAGGTACTTCGGTGAGGAGTTCCCAATTACAAGATACACTGCAGTTTCCCTGCAGAGTGGAGAATGAAGAGCACATCCTGTCAGTGGACAGGAAATCACCAGAGCCTGAAATTTTCTGGAGACTGTTCTATAAACATGTAAGAAGTCCTTGACTCACAGTCACCAACTTGTAAGTTAGCTCCCTATGAACACGTAAAAAAGGTCAGTAACCTTGGGATTCTGATGGATCTCTGAAGAGACAGGCACAGAGATTAGGCATTGTGATAAAAATCTCAATTTGGTTTTGGATCTGTCCCTCAATCCTTTGCAAAAGCCAGTGTCTAGTGAAAATAGTTGAGACAAGCACTGCATTCAGACAAGCACTGCAACTACCTTTGATCCTTGGATATACAACAGCCAGCAAAAAACCACAGCCTCTAAGGCTTCCCCACATAAATGTATGGATACAATCACAGTAGCAACTTTTCTGATATTTCATTTTCTAAACTGCTTTTTCAGTCATTTGAAAGTACAATGCTGTAAGTAAATGCAATTAGTGATCACACAGAGGTTTTCACAAGTACATTTTATGCAGTGGGTAAGACTTACCTGCATGTGGTAGTTTTTGAACATTTCTGTGTTTATATAAGCATGCTGTTATCACAGATCTGTGGTTATATTCAGAGTAACTGTAATAAATAAATAAATAAATAAATAAATAAATAAATAAATGCTGACATTCCCAGTTCTAGAGTTTGCAGACTTGAAATCTTAAAAGCTTTATAAATATTTACATCCCACATCCTCAGAAGTGACTGCAATGTTTTGTAGCATCTTTTGGGCAACGTTCAATTCATGTCACAGGCTGGAATTACAGGAGTATAAAATAAAACTATTTATTAGATCTGAGGAAATAATTTCCCCTGAAATATAAAGTGTCTCTATATGTAAGATCTTCTGTCTTTATTTAAGATACAGTACCTTTAGGTTCTTAATAGCTGTTTTTAAAATATGCGCACACACAAAAAGGAGTAGTTTTTACTTAACTCAAACTTAATTAATGTGAAACCAGTACTTTAACTAAAACAAAAATCATAAAGATCATGTTTCATTTAAGGCAACATAAGAATCTGTACAAAGGGTCAAAGTAATAATTAACTTCTACAGTGTCATAATTCTGTAAGACAAATAAGTTTTTATTTCTCCTGTAGCTGTTCCATATAAAATTCACAAACTGTTAAAGGGGAAAAAAAAAAACCCATACCATAAATTTCATCCCTACCTGTACAAAAAAGTCCTGAAGGTGATAAGGGAAAAAAACCCACACTGAACAGCTGTCCTCAGGTTTCAACAATTTAACACTTCATTTAAGAAATCAGTTGCAGCTGATACAAGATAGTGATATTTTGTATCATGTATATGACCTATGGATACCAAACATTTAATAGGAACTAAGTAGCTAAATAATAATTAGAATACTTTGAAAATTGAAAAATATATTCTGTGTATTAATATAAGTGTTGCATTTTAACATCAATAAACTCAAAATACAAATAAATTTATGAAAATAAAGTACTATAAGTCTAATTCTCTTACTTATTAATTCATCACAGCCTCCTAACAGCCCTTTTGGCTTATGAAATCTTTGTTAAATTCTTCAGAGTAGTATAGATGTTTTCATGTGTAATAACTCCCAAAGTTCACAGGTTTGGTGTGTATTAGTTTTCAGTAATCTTATCTAACACATTGTAGTGACCTTTGATGTCTAAAAACAATGGGTTGTATTTATTCACGTTTTTATTGGATCACTTGCTAACATGAGAGCTTAATGTGGCCAGTGAAGAGAGATCGATCCTTCCTGACATTTCTTGAGTTTTTATTTTTGCTGAGTCCTCTCCAAAGCCATTGAACTTGTGCTCATAAGCAATCTTTGTCAATGTGCAAAGCTGCAATTTTTAAGTGTTAAGGATTTTTTCCTTGAAAGCTGACATTTTCTTAACTGTCCATAGATGTCTTTTTAACGCAGATTTGTCCCTTTTTTTAAAAAAATACAAAAGTCATCTGTAGAAGAGAATAACTTTTAGGCACATCATCCATCTTTTTACCAAACGTATACTACCTTCATTAGTCCCTGTTTTTGTCATAAAGAAAACAAACAAAAACAAACAAACAAACAAAAAAGGCTGATTCTTTTTTGTTTGTCTATAGTTTGGTTGCTTTGGTTTGACTTGGGTATTTTGTTTTTTAATTGAGTTTAATTTTCTTTTGAAGACAAGACTGGTCTATGTCATTAAAAATACTTCAGTCTGTGCTTCTAATACTTCACCTTTTTATTTAGGAAAATGCAATTGCATTTGCAATTGTATATAAACATTCATCTCTGACTGGAGGTTTTCTTCTTGTGCTAAATGTGATTCTGGTTTTGCATAGTGGGTATAACACATCAGACTTGAGGTTCATAGCATCTCCCAGAAAAAGCATTTCAACATTATAGACCTCAAGTGTATCAGATGAAATGACCTAGAGACCAAGGTTCCATGTCCCTGCAGTTTATTGCAGTCCCTAGCATCAACACACAGTCTAAGAAGCAGGGCTGCTGAAACTGGATGGCATCAAGATGGGTTGATGAACTAAACCATTTTGTATGTTGTTCAGATTTTTAGTTTGTACTGTCATTGAGTTTTGGGTCTTGCTATTGGTTGCTATCTAGACATGTATCTGTACATATACTGTCTTTACTCTGTGTAAAATGGTCAAATGATATTCCTCCTGATGCTCCTTGTCTATAGAGAGTTTCATTTCAGGAGGTGTCAATATGACTTTTGAGAATCATGCCACAGAATTGACCCAGACCTGAAGACTCCCCCTTCCATCCTTCACAAGTAGCAAATGTTTATCAGTTCTTAGGCATCTGAAAGCTGAGGCACTTTTGCCTTTCCCCATGAATACAGCTACTGGTGTTACCACAGATATAACAAAGCAGGTTAGCTTTGTAATACTCTTACCTTGATTGTGGTCCAAAAAGATCAATGTTTATAGAAATGTTTAGCCGTTTTCTTTTTTTTATTACTGACTCCCGCAAAGTGAATTTAACCAAATAGAGCCATTGCTACTTAAAAAGCAGGGCTCTCTGAACAGATGGTCTGTAAGATGTAAATGTCTTCCTCTAACCTTGAAACCAAAAATTTAATTATTAAATAAGCTTTGGACATCAGACAACTTCATTTTCCATAGTCTTTCTATACAACAGCCTTAAACTTTGGGATTATATATCTCTCCTGCTTTCTCTTGCTGCAGGAAGCAGATTGGTGACATAGCTGGAGAAAAGGGCCCTACTGAGCAGGGGAGGACTCCAGAGGTGCCTTCCAGCCTAAACTACCCTACAATGCTGTGAAAGGCTTTGCGCAGTGTCCCAAACCCACAAGTGTTTGAAGTATTCATAGCTGGTACATGTAACATATAGCTTGAGATTGCAAGTCATAAAATAAGAGCATTGCTTTTTGAACTGACCTAACAGTTGTTCAACAGGTTTTCTTGAAACCAAGGTTGCAACAAATTGCTACCATCAGAAGTCAAACCTACAAGTTCTGTGGTTTTAATTATTGTTTAAATACAGAGACCAAAAGTGAGATATTTAGTTGATATTTAGCAGAATACTTCACACTTTTGAAGCGACACTATGTTAAGTATGTGTTGTATATCTCTAAATGGCCTTGTGCTTTGAAAAGTAGGAAGTGTTGGTTTTGTAAGTCAAGATGCTGGTGTTCATTAGTTTGTAGTAATGCAGGGATAGCTTGTTGTCAACTTGCTCATTAATTTGTACCAGCACAGATGCAAGATTGCTCCACTTTGGCAATGGCAGCAAAATAAAGTATAGCCTCTGCTTGTGCTTATGGGAAGGACAACTGAAAAAGGGGCCGGGGTGTAATTAATACCTCCTTCCTTTTCTTCACAAGTTCTTCACAAGAGTAGCAGGAAAGGAAAGATATAGCTCATAACTCTGGCCCTATGACACCAACCAGCAGAACTTCTTCTAGAAGTCTTAATCGAGTTTGAAGCTGCTATGTCATTCTATTTTGCATGAGCACATGATTACGGGGCAGAGCCACACCTGAATTTATGCCTGCATGTGGAGTAAGAGGCTGCCCACATTCCCCAATTTCCTTGGGCAAACTGCTGTGAAAGAGGGGTTGAGGCTGAAGGAAACTGTGACGCTGCTGATGGTGCTGTGGTCTCAGCTGTCATGTCATGAAGAACGTATTTTGTGTTTGGGATTAACTGCTAGGGAAGAAAGACTGCCTCCCTAGTAATTAACTTGGTCCATCCCAAATGTTATTTTCAAAATCCTGTCTACAGTGTGTCTTAGACACCACCTGATGTTCTGCCCCAGGTTTGAGTCACACTATGCAGTATATGGACTGTTGATTCCTGGAGTGGCAGATTTTGGCTTAGTGCTGTCTAGTGTACTTTGCAATATGGTATCCTTTCCATTTCAGATGCTAATAAGAGAAAAAAATATAGGAGGAAGCAAGCAGGATCTTTATTTTGTCCTTCCTGATACCCGTCATGCCCAGCTCACCTTCCTATTAAATTGAACAAGAGCTGAGAAAAATTGTTTTTCCGAGTTTTTGTATAGGGTACACCATGCTGGAGAGAAGGTATTCCTGAGTCACAGTATAAACCTTGTAAATATAATATAATATAATGTAATGTAATGTAATGTAATGTAATGTAATGTAATGTAATATAATATATAATGTAATATAAATATGTATAATATCTTGTTGCCTCTGAGATGGCTCAGCTAAGATCACAGATTTAAGATTTATTACAGTAAAATAAATAATAATAAATGAATAATAAAATTAAAAATAAATGAAATAGCTAATGAATGAAAAATTAATCTCAAGTGCCAGAATGTACTTTATCCATTTATTGTGAAACCACGAATTTATTTTTAATCATAAAAAATATATTTTCTTAGTTAAGACTGAAATAACCAGCCATTATAAAAGACTGCTGAGAAGACACGTGACTAATCCAGCAAGGATGGCTTCATCCTGCAGATGTAAGAGCTCTGTGTTGAATGTAGCAGAACCAGTGCAAAGAATTTTAAAGGATACCTTCTGTCATATTTGAGGTGAAAGTTGTATTGTTCACACCACCTGTTCTTCTGCATAGCAGACTATATATAATCATGTATGGTGATGCAATACAGTCTTGGTTCTATGAGTTCTTCCTATAGAAATATACAAATAAGTTGCTCCTAAGAGGATGAAGCCATCTACATTTCTGGTAATGTTTGGTATTGGGGAGCTACTGGGTTTACAATTACACAATTAAAAAGGATCTAATTTTAGCATTAAAAAGGTTATTTAAATCTTCTTTGTGAGCAATTTATTAGATAAACTATTATTTTAAAGATTTCAGACTGCCCACGATGGAGATCAGTAACTAACTATTCTTAAAAAATACCTGCAGTATTACAAATACTGAGAAAACTGCTGTCGTCCCTTGTGCAAGGTATTTTTATATTTTTTTTCATTATCAGATCTTGGAAAACACTTTCAAGAAGCTTGGAAATAAAATATTTTTATATCATTTTAATTTCCATTTAAATCAACTTTTAGTTTTCCTCACTGAGGAAGCTTAAACAGTGCAGTGCTTGACATTTTTGTTCTTTCTGTTGTGCACAGGCTTCAGCCCTGGTGTTATCTTGGTTAGGATTTGCCCAGGTCAATATTGCTGCAGAGCCAGGAGGGGGAGCACAGACATTGCTGCTTCTTGGTCATGCTTTTAGAGGCAAATTGGATTGTTTCCAGAGTAAAATCACTAAACTTGTTTTAAGAGGAGGCATTGTGGAATCCTCTTTTTCTACTCTTTTTTTTATTCCCAAGATTTTGAATAATATTAAAAAAAAAAGCACAAGAAAAACCACCACAAAAAAACCAACTAAACAAACAAACAAGCAAACAAAAAAAACCCAACCAAAAAAACCCCTGCAATTTTATGAATGACTGGTATAATATTTTAATATTTTAAAGAGTATTTTTGCATTTTCTTCTGCAGACATTGAGGAAGGTAAAGTTTACCAGAATCCAAATATAGGAGAAAAAATTGATTCACTTCAGTCTGATATTAAAAAGTATCTTTCAGTGTGTTTTAATAGTTTTAGTCTAACTTCATATGTTTACTCAGTAATTTTCAGGTATTAAAATCATTATTTTAAAGACACAAAGGGTACATAAATTCTCTCCAAGTTTTTAATAGCAATTGTTAGAGCTTCCCATCTCTCACTTCTGTCATAATTTCCTCAATTTCTCAGTTATAGTTTCTCGTACCACTTAGATATTCCTGACAAAAGTGCCTTGTCTCACCCTGATAATAATTTCTACTACTTAATCAACTGATATAGGAGAGTTGCACCGCTTTCCTGCAGCAGGACTTGGGTGAAGCTTTTATAAGAATTCCCTGAATAAAATAAAAATGTATCATCTGTGAGATGGTTTTGTAGTACTGAAAAAATATTCACTCATGTCTTTGGTTTGAGATCTGTGTCCAAAGGGCACTGACAGTATTACAAGGATGACAGCTTACAAGTCAGGCAATGCCAGAGTGAAGGCTGCCAGTTGTCCTGCCAGCTCTGTCATTCAGGGCCACAGACTCTCTATGCCAGGTGCTCAGGGAGCAGGAGGCTGGCTTCTCACTCAGACTGCATGAGGCAACCTGTCAGGCCACTTCATAGCTCTATGTATCTCCCTATGGCTCCTTATATACTCAACAGATAATACCTTATAACCTCTTATCTGTGTATAGAGGACTCATAGGAGAGGTGATGGTGGATGACATAGTACAAATGATAATTATCTGGCCACACTGATCACAAAAGGATGGTTTAAAATTTGTAGAGAAATGAGAAAAAAGGTCCATGAAGTCACTACCCTGGACTAGAAGAGAGCAGCCTTGAGTTGCTGAGGGAGCCAGTTTACAGTGTCCTGCCTTTTGAGGACTTAGGAATTTCTGTGAGAGCAGGTCAGTTTTGAAGAACCACCTTCTGCAAGCCCAGGAGTAGGCAATCCCATGGTACTGTAAGTCAAGCAAGTGGCACAGTGGACCATTTTAGCTGAACTGGGAACTCCTTTTGCCACTTGGATGGAAGAAGAAATTGTATGTTCTCTGGAAGCAAGGTCAGGCCTCGCAAGAAGATCACAGAGCTGTAGTTCTCATGTGTAGGGATAAAACACAAAAGACAAAGAGTTGAAACTGCTCAGTGCTGTGTCAAGACAATAGAAAGGGCTTTTTAAATTATGTTCATAGCAAGAAGAGGTTTAAGGAAATTTCTGAATCAATACCTGATGAAGTTGGTCACCTGACAAATGTTGATGAAGAAAAGGCAGAGGCATTGAATGCTCTTTTTTAGTCAGACTTCAGTATTACTGATATGCCTTGGGGTACTGAGTCACTGAATCACAGGACTGCAGGAACAGTGGCTCTCCATTTGTGAACACCAGAATTTTAAGGGACCAGCTGTATCAGCAGAGTGTTCACAAGGCCATGGGGCCTGATGGGATTAATCCTGGAGTTCTGAAGGTGCTGGTGGGTGTTATGGCAGGACCTCTCTTGACCATCTACCAGAGGTCTTAGATGTCTGGAAACTGGCCGGTGTTATTCCCATCCAGAAGAAGAGCAAGGGAAGACCCAGGAAATTAGAGACATTTAATTCTACCTTCAGTTTCTGTAAAAAACACTGTAGAAGATTTTGCCAGGTACTATTAAAAGGCATTTAAAGGATAATGTATTCATCAGTCACAATTTACATGGGCTCACAAAGAGAAATTCCTATTTAACTATAATTTGATATTGTCCTATGGCAAGGTCATCCACCTCACAGATGAAGAGAATGCAGTGGATGTACGGTCCTGGATTTTAGTAAGGCTTTGAATACTGTCCCTCACGGCATCCTTCTGGAGAAGTTGTGCAATTGTGGGATGAATGGGACATGGTGCACTGGATGAAGAACTGGCTGAATGACAGGACTCAAAGCATTGTAGTGCATGGGTGGTATAGCTATACAAAGTAAATGGATGTTTCCCAGTTTTAACACCTTTTCCACAATATGTTTACATTTTCTTCTGCAGTCCCTGTAGAAGGTAAAGCTTATCACAGTGGATGAAGCTTATCAGAATTGATGAATCACAGTGGGTGAAGGGAAGGCAGTTATGTTAAACACTGATACAAGAACACAGAATTTTCTTAGAAGCTAATCTGAAACTGGACATCTTTCTAGACTAATCGATAAATATACAAGGATTTCCTACCTGCTGTTTCTTCAAAGTTCTGAAGGATTTTCAGATATATATATATTTTAATAAAAAATGCAGCATTTCTGATATAAGAAAGCCAGTTTTGTATGGAGTTTTTTGTTTCGTTTTGTTTTGTTTTTTCCCTTTAGATAAGGCAGAAGATGACAATCACTATTTGTACAGTTCCATAAAACACTCCGACCCGGTCTGCAATGCTTTTTTTCCTGCATCTAACTTCTGATTCTTTGTTAAATGTCTTTTTTTCTTACCTTTTCCCATATTGCAGCGTCGACCCATCGCGTATATCTGTCATATGGTGACAGAAAAACGCCTCTTTCAAAAACTCTCCTCTTTTCCCGCTAGAGGGGGGGCTCTCCCAAAATACTCATGGCAGATCGTTCTGCTGTTTCTGAGGCTCCTCTACCCTAAACAAATGTTATAGGAATGTTTTCGTCTAATGGTAAGGGATACCCTGAAATAATATATAATGAAATGTAATCAAATGTAGTAATTTCTGTCAGGTTTTGAAAAAAAAAAAAAAGGTAATGGATATTGGTATTTGCTCTTCTTCTTTTTTTTTTTTTTTAATAAAAAAATACCAGAACAATACTATGTACATTCTGAGGAGTGAAGCTGACAGAATTTAAGATATATAATTCTAGGGAATGCAAGAATAAGCATAATTTGTACACAAGTATCTTCATTGTCAGCCATTTTAATATGTCCACAAAATTGTTGGCTCAATAAACCTTGACTGTGTTACAAATCTGAAGCCAAGCACTTGCACCAGCACTCAGTAAATATGTTGTTCGACTAAAAATAGAAAATACTGTCACCACCAAAGGGTATCCATGAGGGAATGATATACACTATAAATATACTAAGATACATGTGGATTAGTTTATCTAATGAAGTATATGTAAACAAACCAATGGACAGAGCTTTGAATGGAGGAAATAGGATGAAAAGAAGAGGAAGTTCAAGGGAAACTGCTAGATAAACTCCTTAATATTATGTCTTGATTAAAAACAAAAAAGCAACAAAGAAGTTTCTTGTTTGTTGAACAGCTATTATGTTAAGAACTTGTACATGACTGTCTCTACATAAGTAAATCAGCTTTAGGAAGAATTTGAAGAGTAATGGGATTTCTTCTATATTTATCTTACATCTACAAATATCAACCTGTGGTTTCAAGTATTTAAATTTTCCATCTGAGATACTTGAAACAGGACAGATATTCAGAGGGTGATTGCTTAGTTTTCTAAATGTGGCATTTTATCTAAACCAGGCACATTTATAATTCAAGTGAGTTTCTCAAAAACCCATTCAAAATAACTGATGGCATTTTAAAATTTAGGCCATAGAGTTAGAGACGTGAGAGCATTTTATATAGAATAATTTATTTGTTTTCTATATCCTTTTTATGTTTCCATGTTGATCTGTAATCAGGAAATCATGGCTAGAAATCACTTTGATATTCATGGTGAGGAATACATTCAGTGCCGATAAGTCGGGGTGCAGCTGCGGTTTGAGGTGCAGGTTGAGCTCTGGGTGTTGGAGCCCATCCAAGAGGCTGTGAACTGCTGACCCTTTGCAGGACAAAGGGCACAGGGACCTGTGTCCCAGCCAGGTGACTGGGAACTCAGGGACTCAGCAGGAGCCGAGGACTCAGCTGGAAGACCCCAGACTTCACCATGCACAGACTGTGAGGGTATGAAAGCCCAGGGAGTCCTTTGTTCAGGGTCTGTCCTCAGAGGCACCAGCTTGGCCTGTTAATCTGCGATTGCATCATGATGAAATTATTTTAAGGTTCCAGATGTCTGAGATTCTGCTGTGGAAATCCAAGGGTTTAGCCAGTATGGAAACCTGGTCTGACTGTGTGAGAGTGGGATGTGTAGGACATCACGATGGGCACTTGTCATCTCCCTGAAGCTGCCCACAGTCTTTGATCCCAGCAGTGACAATGTCAGGTGGTGGGAGTGTGACTGCTGGAGTGGCTTCTGGATGGTCAGACAGGGAAGTTTCCTTAATGTTCAAATAGCTTTGACAAAACTCACACATAAAATTATAACAGAAGTTTAAAAGATATTGATAATAATGCAGTCACAGGTTACAACAGGACTTCTACAGAAATAATTCCTTTAAATTTATTCACAATGAAACAGACACAGACACAGAAAGGGATATCTTTCAGCTCCAGAATCTGACTTCTCTCTACACATACTACAATCTTGCTGGTTTAAAAAACAGTGCCCCCCACTATTTATTCAAGAACATGTTGAAAGCCTTTAGATAGACACCATGTTAAATTAGGAAAAAAGTAAGGGGAAGACCCAGCTCTGTTGACTAAGGAGGTCACAGCTAAGCCGTGCGAGGAAAATACCAGCTGGATTTGAAGTCCAGACAGATTTAAGTGAGTTAAATTAATTCACGTATGGCCCCATTAAAGTCAATTTTTATATGGAGTCAGTGGGCAGTTTCAGCTAAGTGCATGAAACAACTTTGGAAGAGATAATCTAATCTTTCTTTGGCAAAAGTTATAAAGTTAATAAACTATAACTTAAGTGGACTATAGTTAATCTCCCCACACATACACACACACAAAATTAAAGAAATTAAAAGAAATTAAAGAAGTAACATCTTGGCATAAAAAAAATCCCTGCAGACATTTTCTATTGATTATCTCAAGGTTGTAGCCCAAGATTATTTGGGCTATATATAGCTCAATATCTATGTAGCCAAAATTATCCAATATATATGGGATAATTGCTCTACTACAGGATAATGAACAGGAAGAAAAGACAAAGGACTTTCATATTGTTAGACAGTAAAAAAGTTGTTGGCCAGATATCCTGTCTACACTTGGCCTTTTTACACTGTAATTCGGGCGTCTTCCAGTTGGTAGAGGTCATATGTCTCTGTTTTTTATTGATACTCAAATGCATGCTTGTGTTTGTGCAAATACATAGAAAGTAACTGTGTTCATGCCTGAACATAATCCAAAACATTAGCTACTCATACTTTGAGACATACACAAAGCAGTAAAGTACAAAGCCATCAAGGGGGAAAAGAGACAGTGTTGTAAGGAGAGAGTTGGATGACGATGAAGGGTTATTTGGTCCATAACATTGCAAGCACTTCCATGAATCCATAATAAAATTATCCATCTGCATCTCCTGGTGCTCAGTATGCAGCGGTTTCTGCTGCCTTCTTTACAGCTAGGCTCTGTCAGGAAGCAGCAACCCTGGGATAATCCACAGCTGCACTGGCAGCTGGGAGGGATGGAGGGGCTGGCAGGACAGCAATTCCCACCACCCAAACAAGGGGAAAAGAGGAGAGGCAGGGATGAGAACCAGATCGGCCAGCCATCCAGGCAGCTAGACATGTCCACAGGAATGAGGCAGGTCTGGGGTCAAGAGAAGTCAGATCAGTGAGTGGGGATTGTGTCTGACCAGCTATCAAGGTGAGCCACCATCCAGTGATCCCCATGCAAGCCTGTAGTGGTGAGGTAAATCCAAGGTCATGGTTCTCGTATAATGGACAAGCGGATTGGAAAAGGATTCTTGTAACCATGAAAAATAATTATATACTTCATGGTGGGTTTTATTTGCTCTAGTCAGCATTTTATCTCCAGTATTGGAAAGCTGTTGTTGCCAGCAACATGGCCAAATGCTACATTGTTTTTTTGCTTGACTCTTCCTATTTTTTGAAATACCTACAAATTACAGCAGATGCTGAGAAGTCAGAATGTCAATGCTTAGCAAAAGATTGTAGTAGAAAAGTTAAAATGCTGAACAAAAAATAGTGATATTAGCCCCATTTTCCAGGTGAGAAGGAGCACTTGGCCAAAACCATACAAGAAGACCTAAACTCTGTTTCACAATTTCTATGCAAGACAAATTGTCTGTCTTTCATTTGGCTGATAAGTGGTCCAGGTTCCCTGGCTGTGACTAGCAGTTCACTAGTATTCCTAGCTGGAAGTGGCCATGACACAGAAGTGGAGTCAGTACTAGGGCATTTCTCTTCTCTGACCATTTTCACTACTTGAGCAGTGTATGACCACAACAATGCTGTTTGCATTATCAAACACAGGAATATTTTCATATTTCTCATGGAAGATGCACACCCAGATACAAGGCACAGGCAGATTGTGGCATCAATTTCTCATTCATTTGTGAGGTAAAGAAAGTGGTACTGAGACTAGACAAAAAACAGAGACCCACAGTGCCTCCATGTCTGTTCTCTCTGGGCTTCAAGACTGCACAGCATGACCCCAGCACGACAGGCTAGACATAGACACAGGCACAGACACTTACACGGCTGTTTAGATCTTATCCTAAGCAGAAACACTTTCTGATTTGAGGCTTTTCCTGCTGCCACTTAATCCTCAAGTCCCTTGTTTTTTCCTGTGTTTAGCCCCTCCTGCTGCACACAGTGATTGGTGGGCTACACAGAGGATTTATGATGTCCCATCCCTCGAAAAGTTCAAAGCCAAGCTTGATGGGGCTTTGAGGAACATGATCAGTGAAAGGTGTCCCTAGCCACAGAAGGGAGAGTTGATCCAGATGGTCTCTTTAAAGGTCCCTTCCAACTCAAAACATTCTTTGGTTGTGAAAACATTGTATTCAATTTTGGACTCCCTGGTACAGGAAATTGAAGTGGGTTCAGTGGAAAGCTATCAGAGTGGTTGGGGCCTGTGAGAAGATGCTGCTGACAAGAGCTTATTCAGCCTGAAGAAGTCATGGATTTGGGGGCGGCTAATAGAAGCTCTCACCTAACAGTGTCTGTGGGGAGGTGAGCAAGGAGATGAAGCTTTGTTCTTCCCAGTGATACATGGTGAGATGAGAAGAGGTGACAAGCACAAAGTGAGACAGACTGGACATAAGAAAGAATTTTTTCCATGCGAGGTCAGTCAGCCAGGGAAGCAGGCTGTCCAGGGAGGTTTTGCCATTTCTGCCCTTGGAAGTGGTCAAGATTTAACAGGACACAACACTGAGCAACTTGGTCTGACTTCAGTGAGGAGAAAGTTAGACTGAAGATTTACTGAGGTCCTTTGCAGCCTGAATTATGCTGTGTGTTTATGATCTGTGTCCCTGTTAGTCACTTTGGTCTCCCTTTATAATTAACAACATTTCTAGGGAATTAGTACTTGGACCTATTTATTATGAGTATTTATTTTAACTGAGAGGAATGGTGCTATACAACTCTTTCTTCACTATGAAGACTGTTCAGACAGCGAACTCAGATCTAATTACCAAGATGTTAAGTGTTCAAAACTAGGTCAGGTGGATCCCATCTGGGTATATGTGCTCCTTGAAGGGCCCAGTTAGATTCCAGGGAGGGAAGGAAGGAGTTATTTCTGTACAGCATTAGAGTAGTTAAGACACTTTCTCCAAAAGAAAGATATTGAAATATGGGCTGCATTCCTCAAATCCTTATCTTTTGATCCAAGACCTCTTTGGTACCAAACAAATAAGTGTGTAGAGCATGGAATTATCCATCTCTCTGTTAATTTTGTCTGATTTTTTTTTTCCTTTTTCCATCTCTGGCCCCTTACACCTTGCACAAGGCTGTGCTCTCTGCCCCTGTCTTCCATGGATGCATGGCTTCTTCCTGAACCAACCACAGGACCAACTCTGCCCCTCAGGGAATGGTATGGCTGTTGCTAAACCTAGCTTTTGTTGGCACCAGAAAAATTATAAATAACTGATTTAGGTGCTTATGCTGGGACTTTGATTTATGGGAAAGGGACACAGCCTGATTTTTAGATTGAATTATTTAAAAATATCTTTCTTAATGTAATTTGTCAATGGGCTAAAGAAAAGACATTCATGCTACTATAGCATCTTGTCCTTTTTATCAGTATAATAGTAACTCAGCATGAACTCTTTAATACGTATTGTGGCTTTATATATAGACATAAAAACCAGGGGCATGTTTATTTATGCTACTAATTATGTGTTGGCAATAAAAATTACAATTAAGTACATCAATAAATTATCATAGTGATAATACTGTTGATTTTTCCCCTGAAAACTCGATTCAAGTTATTTGTACGAAAAAGGTCAGTAGTTTTCCATCCATTTCAATGTATGAATCTACTATACAGGAGAAAAATATCCCAAATTTAAGCTTGCTAGAAGTACCCTTGCCATCCTTGCCTTTTTTATTACAAAGAGTCCATAATTCAATGGAGTGACAATACCACTCAAATTTCTAATGCCTTTAGCTTAATAATACCCATGGTTTTTCATGCCTTCTTAGTGTTATGTGCTTTATGACCTTTGATTTTTTATATATACTCATTACACCAAGGCACTTAATGTTACTTTTCTTCTATCATATTGCAGGTTGTTACCGTTTTTCTTTGTGATCCAAGCAACATCATCTTTTCTCATAATAATTCAAAGCAAGAATGTGATATTGCATTTGAAAATATATACCTTCTTGGCACAACTCCTCCTTCTATGTGGTATATTTTGTCTTCAAACATTAGCACCCTGAGGCACATGTGTGACTGAGCCTTGGAAATGTGTACTTCCTTTTGAAGTTTGTTTGCATTGCTGATGCACTACAGGGTGCAAGTCAGGATTCCTGAGCACAGAAATAAGGACTGGCTACCATTCTTTTATTTTGGTATCTCACTCACAGACATGTATGTTTTGATTCCATAATTATTGCGAACTGTAGACTTCACACATATTGATTATTTTGTCTAGTCTATTACAGAAAACTCTAACTTAACCTAATCTTTTTTATTATTGTTACTTGACAGCATTAATGCTGTTGCAAGGTCTTCATTGGAACATCTGCTGTACACAGGAATCTTTCTTTGCTAACATGCTTAAGTTATTTGCTTGAAGGCCACTGCAGAAGAGTCACATTTTCTCTTTAGGAACTGTAGCTATAATTAATTAAAAATGTAATTTTACATTTTTAATGTAAATTTTAATCTACAGTAAAAACTGTAACTAAAATTAATTATCATTATGTCACCAAAATTTTTCTTTCAAATATTGGCTCTTGACCATGAGTGGCCTAGGACAGACCTTGCTAGCCTAGGTTTACTTTTTTCATGCTGGTGTTGTCATGGTCATCCATTTAGGATTAAAACACTTCTCTTCCTCCTTTGTATTTTTCTTACAACTGTGGTAGGTTAAATGACCGAATGTATTTTCAGTAGACATTTGCTAAAAAAAAGTCAAGACTTACCGGTCAGCATTCTATTGTCTTTATTCATGATTTTTACTGATTTTCAGTACAATTACTTATTTTGAGCACTCTCTAGATATGGAGCTCTGCAGTTTATCTTTCCATTAAATTGAACCTTTCAGTACTCTTTTGTGAATATATGCTGGACAATCACCTACTTGACTGGCAGAAGTTAAAAAAAATGCTATTAAAATGTGCTTTTATACAAGCCTTCTATGTTTTTCATTAAAGGCCTGATTGTTAAAACCTATATTCATGTCTATTAAAGAAGGTATTGCTCAAATATGCAAGCAACTATGCCTATACCTCACACTTAAAAAATATGCTATGATAAAATAGAAAGTGACCCTTGATTAAGACACTGTCACTTGAGTGCCTGTGACTATTTCAGAGGGAAAAGATGTTTAGAAACATAGATTTAAGCCTTGCTAAAGACTTGATAAACAATAAGTTGGAGTAATTAGCTAGGGTTTTTTGTGTGTCCATGAAAAATAAAAAAAACCCCCATACTACATTCTTCCTTGTTTCATTATTTAGAAAAGCAAAAGCTAGTGATTTTTTTTGCCACTTAATATTCCATTTCGTGTTTTGGTGAGTCTAAATTTTTAAAAAAATATTATGGTTATATGAGAATATATATTTTGCACCTTATTTGTAATGCCTTTCTACTTGTATGTGTGTTGCACTTTTTGTACTTATGTTACTGGTGTCAGTAACAGTAATATGCATTTTGAGTATTACATAATATTTCAAATGGAATTTGGAGTATCAAAATCCATGTACAGTCCTTTGCACAGCCTGAACATGAGGATGGAAAAAATGATAATCAAGATTTCTGTAGATCTTGTTACAAGAAATATCTTTATACCACAGTATAACCTATAAGGAAGTTTTCAGTATAATAAATATACATTATATAGCATATGTAAAACATTATCTATAACATATATAAATTAGATATTTATATGCTTTGAGAAAAAATAATCTCTGATTCTATTCTGCTTATTTCACTGGCATAATGAAAGGATGAATTTTACCCAGTATGCCATCTCAGGGCAAAAAAAAGAAAAAGAAAAAGGAACAGAAAAAGAAAAAGACCAAAACCTCTCTGAAAAATTGAGAAAAAGATAGTAAATATTTTCCAGTTCCTTTTCTATCTGTGTTTGTACAGCTGATGTACTGAAGCAATTCAACTGGAGACATAAGCACAATAGGCAGCCACTCTAATAATTGTACCAGATGCTTAAAAGCTTCTCCTCAACATTTTGTTAAGAATTTTTTTTCCTTTCTCTGAGTGATCTTAAAGCTTTATCAATAGGAAGCAGTGCCTTTTTACTTAGGGAGGAAATTGATGCCTTAATCTTAGCTTTGTTACTATTTAGCCACTCTCTTTTACAGTAGAACCCAAAAATATAGTTTCAACATCTCATGTGAAGATAACTCTCTCCTTAAATCATACCAGAAGCAGACATTTTAGACAAAACACATTTTTTTTAATAGCAAACCAGGAGGAATAGCAGCTCCTTTTATGAATACTTGTAGTTTTCATTCAAATAGAATATAAGAAATCTCCTTAATTAAATTTTTATTTTAAATTATTGAATTCAGTTTGAATCAATTTTCAGACTGTAGCTGTCAGCTATCACATAATTAGTTATGTCCTCATTGCCACTTTATGGCTGTGGTAGTCTTACATAAGGTAGACCTCTCTCAGTCTTTCTCAGTCTTGAGGAGGAATCTTAAAGCAATCTGAGGTCTGAAAGAATATTGTTTTCTTAAAACCTGTGGTTAAACTCTGATACAACTCTTTAATGCCCATTGGATAATGGAATTTTCCTGTCTCTAAGTTTCCTTTCATATAATCCTGATGGGAGTTCCCTTCTGAGTAATGCTTCTGTCCTTCCATGACACAGCCCCCATCAGTACATCTCATGCCACCCAATCATGCTGGGCAGTGCCTGGAGATATTTGAGGAACTAAGGACATATTTCTGCTTAACAGTGAAGCAGCAATTTGTGCAGGTAGCTTTGTGAGAGCTGTCTTTGAAAAGTTCATTATGTTTTCCCTTTCAAACCAAAAAACTTTTTTTTTTTTTTGTGCTAGAAAGCTAAAACAAGCATGAACAGATGCAAACACTTGTCTAATCTTTCTTCCTTTTCAAATAGCTTTGGTCTTACCATGAACATCTTCAATTTTTTACTTTTAAACCAGCATCACAATATTTTTTTCCTTTTCTTTATTGATTTACTATCTTGAGAAAGCTCCAAGTTTCAACTACTGTGTGACAGAGATCAGAAAAAAATCCCAAACCCATGGAAAATAAGGTGGGAGCTGACACCTAAGAACTACATATACTAGTGTTTTTTATCACTGTTATTTCTTTCCAGCAGAGGTAATCACACTGATGCCAGTGGACTACTCAGAGTAAGATACTTTTTAATATAAGAAAGAGGATTATAATCTGCCTGCCTAAAAATACAGTGCAAGGAACAAGACTGAATCCACAAAGGTCTGCACAAAATCTAACTTTCACAGGTTAGCATGTCAACACCATAGCTGAGAAAGTGAGATGCTGAAAAAGCTGGAAAGGACATCCTGGTCTAGTGGGAAATAAAGGATACAGTGGGAAGGTTTTCTCATTGATGTTATTATAAATTAACAAAGTGGATTAGGCTAATCTTTAGCAAACAGGAACAGTGAAATAGTAAAAAACCCAACCAAAGAGGCTCTGGTTTTGGAAATCCTGAGCACCTAGGAGTGCTTACTAGCCATGACTGCGCTAGCAATTTCAAAATACTGGGGAGAATCCTCAGGCACTTTAAGTTAATGCTTTGTACCATTGAACTGCAAGTGTGATCCCTAGGAGATGTCTGGGCTTTGCCCAGCTTCCTAACAATTCCTGGGCATGGTTTGGGTAACATCATGGGTAAGGGACTTTTCCCAACAGGCAGTTCAGGTCAGGCCACCCTGTTCAGGACAGCCCAGTCCCAGAGCTATGGGGGTGAGGGCTGCTCCATGCCAATTGCCTTGAGTGCCAGCAAACAGTCTTTGGTACATTTGAGTTCTTAATATAGCCCAGCCAGCTGATGTGGAAATTTCCAGGTGCCTGATAATTTAAAAAGTTTGATTGCTTAAGTTAAATGTATGGATTTAGGGCCTAATTATAGACTTATTTTAAAAAACACATTGGCCTGAATAACTGAATGAGTACAGGGCAAAGAATTCTTCCTTAATGCGGGAAGAAACTTGATGGCTAGGAGACATGCCAGATGCCACTTGCCAGCTGGATCACCCCTTCTGAGCACTGTATTGGCTTTCCCCTCCTCTGGTTGCTCAGTAAATGCCCAGAAATGCTCCTTCCACTGCCCATTTGTCATAATTTAGGCACACAAAAAGACTTAGGTTATCGTCAGCAAATAGTTGTGAATAAAACAGCAATACTAATGACTTGACTTGGTTTACTTATATTCCTTTACCTTCTTTGCTATAGCAATGCATCTTCCAACAGGTCATGTCTAAAAACTAATTGATAAACTAACAACTTTCAGGCTGCAAGTATGTTAAATGCTCGAAGTTGGGAAAAAAGGACACCACACAGACATTTCACTCTTTGAAGTGTACATCTTCTTTTGGCTTCAACGAAGCATGAAAATATCAAAGGGATAACTTACAACTCAGTATTTTCATGTTCATCAGTCCTCAGATTGCTGTACTAAGAAAAACAGTGGCATCAGCACGTACAGCAAAGCATTACACGCTTCAACCTTTTTTTTTCCTGTTGCTGTGACTGTCTCAAATAATTAGTACTGTTAAGGAGCACAGAATCTTCAGTGGTCCTTGCGAGGAGATGATCCTTTAAGAACATAAAGTATAAAAATTTTCAGGGAAAGTGAAAAAAATCAGCCTATTTGATATGAAAATGACACCTGAATGTGTCCTTCCTTTTGAATCTATTTGTTCTTTCAAGGTATTGTAAAAAAAGGGATAGAAAATTTATGGGAAAATTATGTTCTATAAATTTTTGAAAAATGAAACTCACGGACCCAAATATAAATTGGTACTTAATTTTATAATATATTGAATTGCCTTTCTTACTTAAATGTTCTATCTGTAAAAACAGAAAAAAATCCCTGTTAATAATCTTTTTTATAAGAAAGTATTTCACAATTAACTTTGGGTACTGAAATTATCTGAAGAATAATTATAAACATTCCATCTTTCCCCCCAGGCCTTAATTTACTCTGTCCCCATATAACTCTCAGTTAATGCTTGTAGTAATTTCAATTGCTTTAACTTACTAATGTTTATGTTTACAGGCTGCTAGCTGATATAATTCATCAGTTTACAATAAGTTTCTTCTTGTTGCTGTTGTTGATTCTTTTGTCCAAATCAAATAACTTCTTTTTTTTTCCCACAACCTATGTATCTTATTTCATAACCAAATTATTTGCATATCTAAAAAGATGTTCTACAGAACTCTTCTGTAGTTGTGATATTCTGAAATTTTTATCTTCTTATTAAAACATTTTTTCAGTAGTAATTTTAAAGAAGCAGTACTCCTAAACTGATATACTGAAGAGATTTCCTTCTTTATCTGTATAGTACATTTTTCAGCTTCTAGCACCTAATTTTATCATTCAAGTATTTTGAGATTCTTAATTTTTCATCAAAACTCAAGGCTATTTTACAGAATGTCAAAATATGCCTTCTCACCTCCCCACCGCCAATTTTATAAAATCAATATATTTAAGAGTATTTTTCATGTTTTTCTTGAGTAGCCGACAAATATAAAGCATTTGATTCCCTAGAAGTAGCTTTATTTTGAATCTGCTATGGATGTTACATTCTCATTTAATTTGATTTTGGGATTGTGTCATAAAAATGGCATTAATGATAGAGATGCCAAGATAGTCTTTCAAATTAATCTAATCCTATTTTCTCCAAAGTTATGTCTAACTGTTCATCTGTTTCACTGAGCTGTCTTCCAGCTACTAACCTAGCTTGTTAAGTATTTTTGTTATCTTTTGCATTTTATAATTAATCAAGAGATTTACCAATATGTAATTTTGCTGTTCCCAAGCAGTCTGATTTCCTCTTGTTTGTTTAAAAAAATATATTTCTGCCATGTTAATTTCCAGAAAAAGCTGTTTGCTCATGAGATAATTAAGAAGCTTGCAAAAACATTCTCTCAATTTTTCTGTAACTGTATTCTTTGAAATAAAAAGATATCCATTTTCATTCTCCATCAGATCTCCTCCACTTCAGAGATAGTATCTTCCATATTTCCCTCTGCCATTCCATCCCTTTCAGAGCTATACCACCAGTGCTTCTACCACAAGCTCTTCACTGGTTTGGAGGTCTGAAAAGGAGAAGAAAGCAGTCTACATAAGTAGGGTGAAGCATATGGATAGAAATCAACTGCTGATTGTCTTTTTGAAAAAAAAAGTAAATTAGGGGTATCAAATAAAGGTGATGAGGGTCAGATTAAAAAAAAAAAAAGAAAAACAAACAGAAAAGGAAATACTTCTTCACACAATGTAGAAGTTTTTGGCCATGTGGCACTGGAATATTAAAATGTCATGAGAGTTCAAAAAGCATTGAACAAATGTATTGAAGGAAATTCTGTGGGGACTGTTAGATACAAAGACACTTTGCAAGCTACAGACTAAGCAATTATTCTGTGATGTGTCACTAAGTGCTTGTCTTGTTCTTACTCCCCTCTCTAAACATCTGGCAGATTTTGGAAGCCAGATCGAGGTAGTCAACTTCCCTTATTAGTATTCTGACAGACAAAAGCTAAGTGGTCACCAGCCAACATCATAATTTTTCAAAGCATCTTACGAACTCATCATTTTGAATAAGTAAAGCATATCTATAAATTCTACATACCTGATATAGGAAAAAAAAGTCAATATGCATAATGCAAGCTACAGATATCCCTCAAATATTAAATACTTGGGAGGTAGGGGCTATTATGCTGGTGTAATTACTATCCATAGTTTTTACTTCTCATCAATACTTAATTGCAACCCAGCCAGATTCCAATAAGGAATACTATAGAACCAAATGCAAGATTATTTTACACTAAGTGCAGGGTGTTGCACCTGGATCAGGGCAACCTCTGGCATCAACACAGGTTGGAGAATGAACAGATGGAGAGCAGCCCTGGATGGAGAGCAGCCCTGCCCAGAAGGGTTTGGGGGTGCTGGTGGAGGAGAGGCTGGACATGACCCAGCCATGGGCACTCACAGCCCAGAAACCAAACGTGTCCTGGGCTGCATCCAGAGCAGTGTGGGCAGCAGGGGAGGGAGGGGATTCTGTCCCTCTGCTCTGCTCTGCTCTGCTCTGGTGAGACCCCACCTGCAGTGCTGCATCCAGCCCTGGGGTCTGCAGCACAGGAAGGACATGGATCTGTTGGAGAGATGCTGGGGGAGGGCCACCAAGATGATGAGAGGAATGGAGCACCTCTCCTTTGAGGAAAGGCTGAGACAATTTGGATTGTTCATCCTGGAGAAAAGAAGGCTTTGCAGGTACCTTATGGAAGCCTTCCAGTGCCTAAAACAGGGACTAAAAGAAGGCTGGAGAGGGTCTTCTTACAAGGACATGCAGTGATAGGACAAGGGCAAATGGCTTCAAAATTAAAGAAGGTTTAAGTTAGGTATTTGGAAGAAATGGTTTACTGTGAGGGTGGAGAGATGCTGGAACATGTGCAGAGAAGCCATGGGCACCCATCTGTGGAAATGTTCAAGGCCAGGTTGGATGGAGCTTTGAGCAATTTGGTCTAGTGGAAGGTGTCCCTGCCCAGGGCAAGTGGGTTGGAACTGTGTTATCTTTAAGGTTTCTTCAACCAAAATCATTCTATGTTTCTATGATATGGCATTATCCAGAAAAAAAAAATATCCAGGAAAAACCTTAATTTTCAACAGAGCCAGATAATGGCTAGAAAAGAGACTCCAACAGCTGAAGTCCTGGTTGTTTTCAGTATTCTTGAACTTTTGCTCTGCCTTCTCCAGAATTTACTGTTTATTTCATTTATAAAATATGTATGGAAATAATGTTTAGTTTTTCATGACAGACCATCTAAGAATAGAAATGAGGCAAGACCTGTGGGAGAAAGACTTTAATGTAATAGATAACTGCTAGATCTGGGAAAAAAGCAGGCATAATTTTTTTTCAGGGTATTGTTTCTCTCTACGCACTTTTCCTCCTTTATCTAATAGCTGCATAATTTAAAATCCCCATTATTTTTCTGGGCATTTTTCTTATAATAATAGCACATTATTAATGGATGTAGCTGTGGATCAATGCAATATTTTACTAATATGCTGTGGGTTTTTTTGTCAGCATGTTTCTGTTTCACTTACTAATGATTTGTTTCTGTGAAAATTTAAACCAGTCTATTTTTAAACTTTGAGAACTTAAAAAAAATATTTCAGGAAGATAATGTTTTCAATAAAAAAATGAATTACTGCTGTGAATATCTTCATTTCTTATGAGGATTCTGTGTGGGTTTACTGAGCAGAGTGGCGAAAAGGAAAATAATCAAGCAGAAAAAAATGTATAAGATTGGTTTGGTTGCTTTAACTTTCAGTTGCTATTTCAAAGGCCCTCTGGTTTCTGAGGCAGATGCATTCAGACACTTCAAAAAGTTGAGGTTTCTCCTGGGTTCAGCCAGCCCTATAAGGATGTTTTGATTATCCCAGGGAATTTCAAATGAGCCTCACCTAGAGCCTCAAATGATGGGAAAGGGGTGGGAGTGGGAGTGCTTGTTTGCTTGTTTGTTTATGTGCTTTTAATCTAGCATTTCCAGTTGATTTGGTAACTTGTGCAGCGCAACTAAGCAAAAGGAGACAATGAAAAGAAATAATTGCAGTCATCCAGCCTTACTTTCCCAGGAACTGGGGCAAATCTAATCACTGCCATAAGTTATTTCATGGCTATGCTGTTTTAAAATCCTGTTGCCTGTGTTCTGTTCCATGGGAAAGCAAGTCTAACCCAGAAAATAATATGTTAAAAAAAAATTGGAGCAATATAGCAGTTTGATGACACGTGAGTTTATTTCATTTGGATTAATTAATCCTTTTTTTAAAGCTTCTTCTTTGCTTTGAGCATGTGAAAGCAGTTAAGGACATGCAAAGTATCTGGCCCTCACAGCGCAAATAAGCCTTGTTTACTTTAAGCATAGGAAGTTCTACTATCGTGGTGCTAACTGTTAGCGCAAAAAGCAGTATTATTTTATTCTAGGCTTATTTTAAAATAAATTATAAGGACTCACTGAATCGATTATTCCTACTTTGCTGAAGTGACAATGTTATTGTACTAATATACAGGAAAGTATAAAACTGTATTTATTCCTTAGCTTTGGACACAATGGCATTTTTAAACAATCAAATACCAATGCGTAGTTTGGCACAATATCTTCAGCGTTTGTGCCTCCCTCTGATAAAGTGCAATGCAAGACCTTTCATCCAGCCTCTGCACAGACAAGGACACTGTTTCAGGGGAATGCCAGACAATGTAGCAGCTCTCTGAGGTAGCCAGGGAAAACATAGTTTCCCTTACAGTTAGCAGCTAGAGTAACTTTGTTTTTATCATCTTTCCTTTACAAGTAACCAGTTTTGCTCTCATTCAAATGGATGAGTGTTTTTGCAGGAAATCTGCTTTTGTTCCATAGAAATTTACAGGAAGGAAGTGGTCCTTCAGGAAGAGTTCATTCCTGTGCATTTATGAATGTTCTATAGCAAGATTTACAGCAACAGCAATTTCGCTACATTTATGTGCAGTTCAGAAATAGCCTTAAACTCTCATTGCTGTCAACTACACGTGTTTATTTGTCTTTAAATGGTGACAGACATTTAAGGTCCCCCTGTGGCTTTAGTAAACTAACTCCATGTGTTTTCATAAAACACCAGACAAATTTATGCCACCCTCTTGAGGAGATAACTGGTGCTGAGGGTCTGCACATTAGAATGCTGCTTCTGTTTTGCTCTCGCAATGGGAAATCAGTTAGTTTGTATCATTGACTATGTGTTACTGTGAAAGAAAATTACATTGCACCTTGAACTTTGAAGTAGAAAGACAAGGAAATTGCGGCAGACATTAGCATCTACAAGAGATAGTGAATCATAAAGAAACTATTCAAAAGTCACGAGCAATCATGCTTATTCTTGCATGCTTCACTCTGTAAAAACAGCAGAGGTGTTTAAGATCTGCAGCTTTTCCTGGTTATTGTGGACATAAATACCTCACAGTTTGGAGGCAGGTACTCCAAATCTTGAACTCTGTATGACATTCAATACAAAGTCAACATACAGTTATTTGTTTTGCTGAAGAACTAAATTGGAACACTTGTCTATGAATATTCCAGCTGTGGTGTACATAGTGCCCATATTTAAAACATATTCTAGTTAGCAATGTCCATGGGGATTGTGTTTGTGACCTAAGTATTGACAGACTTCTGTACTGAAAATAAGAAGAACTAAAGAAGCCGAATCACCACACAGTGGTTTGGTTTTTTCCTTACTCATGCTGTTGGGAAGTAAGCCAGTCACTAAATGCTGGGGCCATCCATGGACTGACTAATTTTCATTTTTGCCTTAGTCATTTGTTTCTGTACAGACTGTATTTTTTTTCCTGATAGAAGTATTTAATCTAAATTTTCAAATTTATGAGCTCTTATAGCCAGGCTGTGTGATGGTGATCACATAAACCAATTCTAATAGGGTTTACAAATAGAGGCACTAAATATAATTATGCACTTTTAGTGGCAACAGTACTTACTAGTGAGATGAATTAGCAACTTGATCTATTTGATATATTAATTTATCAGCCAGAGTTCAACAAAATAGCCTCTTTATCTGGAAAAATAGAGGATACTGACACTGATTTCCTGAATTGCTTCACTATTATTCTCTCTGACATATGAATCACTATACTTTTCAGTAACATGTCAGGTATAATGTTTAGAAACAGCAGAGTAACAAGTTACAGCAAAGATCAATACTGCTTTGTCCTTTGTTAAATCTGAACTTTGTACCCTGGTGATAAGAGCCTTCTCAGAACTAGTAGTGGATAATTATGTGACAGATGCCTAAACTAAACTCCCATGAAAAAAAAATTTCCTATTTAAGCAGTATTTTTCTTGCTGGGAGGGAAAAAAAAAAAAAGAGAGAGAAAAAAAGGCCTGAAAAGCTATATCTTTTGCCCTCTTATCTCTGGTCTTATGGACATCTGGTTCAGATGGAATTAAGGGTCTTCTAGTTCATTCAGACATCTGGTGCTAAAAATATTCACTGCTTGGCATGATTCCAATTTTTTTGTGTCCATTGGCTTCTTTCACTAAAAAATATATGAGGAGTTTATGAGAGAGGAACTTTCCTCCATGTGAGTGCTTGCTCAGAGTTATGACTGTATCTCCAAAAAAATGCTGAAGAAGAAAGAAAATTGAGGTTGTATAGGAGCATTATAACCAGACTGAGTCAGAAAAAAACCCCCCACAAACATTTAGACCAGCATCCTCTCCATGACGCCAATCCATAGTTACACATTTGACTGGGATTTTACATTGAGTTCCTCAGTGTTTCATTAATCCTTGTCGAAAATTAGCAAAGAAGCCCTCCTTATAGCCAACAGAGAGAGAGCAGAATTAATGTTTTACAGTTGAAATAGCTTCTCCATCCTGGGAGTTATCCAAAATTTGACTGGGCAAAGCCTGAGCAACCTGACCTTACTGGGCCTGCTTTGTGCAGAATTGGCCTAGCTGACCTTTGCATGTCCCATATAAGCTACATGATTCTGTGACTCTGACTGCTGTATTTAGTCTCCATGAATTGACTGCTATCACCTGGCATCTCTCCAGTTGTACAATAAGAATGTCAAAACACACATTAAGTGTCTTTTTGAAGGCACACGGGATATAGCTAGATGGCTATAAATGAGCCTGACACCCCACCTCCCATTACAGTCTGTGGAAATCAAATCAGTAGAGTTGGTAGCTACAAGTTTTAACAATCTAGGCCCACAAACAAGGTCCTCCACAAACTTAATACTGATTAGTTGCATTTAAATTACAGCTTACGTCACCCCTGCCAGTTTGGTGCAATGCAACTTCTACAGTTTATGTGGGTCACTTACATTTTATGCAGAACTGGGAATTTACTGCTAGCCTAATTCATGCCTTGATAGCCTAATCAAAGAATTTTTATTAGTCTGAACATAATGGTACTATCAATTTAACTCCAATTATCCAAACATAATGGCTCATCCCAATAATCATAAGGTGAAAATCAAAATGCTCAAGCTTTATAGTAATTGTCCCTTTCTCTGGTATTATGCTCACCCTTCCAGAGTCACTCTGGTGATACCGTCCTAAAGTTGATGGCTTCTGTCTGGCAGCATCTGGGTGTGTCATGGCAAGACATCCATGGAAGAGGTGTGATGTGGAGTGTTTCTTTCTTCTCTTTATTGAAAATATGATGTTGGTATTGATGGTTTCCCTCTCCTCACTCTTGGGTCTTCTTAGTGTCATTATTATGTACTTTCTAACATTATTTCCTTGCTCCTTGGTTCACAATTCGATATTACAGCAAATTCTACTCTGTACAGCATGTTTTAACATGTATCAGATGCCCGTTTTCCCCTCTTTTTGTCACCCCTAAATTTTTTACCCATCTGCCAAGGTTGTAGTGCTTTGTCAGCCAGTAACTGGCTGCTCCCAAGTTGTTTACAACCAAAGGCCTCTGTTAACAACCTGTGTCTCTACTGTTAAGGCTCCAGTTATCATCTGATCCTGTACCTCTCTATCCTGCATTTTTATTGTGACATCATCACAGATCACTAGGGAAAGAAAAATTGTGTGTTGTATTTTCTGCTTATAAAAACATATATTGCAATGAGCCTTATACCATTCAGCTATACAAAGTTAAGCAAAGGCTGAAACAAATCAGGTAACTTCCAGCTGGTTATAAAACAACAGCTGTTACAGGTAAACAAACTAACCTCAGCCTTGGGGCAGGTCAAGGCAAGTCCATGTGAATCCTGATATGTCTTAATTGTGTTAACTAAAAACACGCAGAGGCTGCAGCCTGCTACTCATATTGGTACTGTATGTGCTGGGCTGTAAGACTGAAGAATCTGGACAGAAAACTCTATAGCAGATAGCTCCATTTGGCACTCAGTCCTGCCTACAACATCCTGGAAAAGTTTGGAGTCCTTGCAATGCATTCCTTGATCTTCAAGTAGAGTGAATTATTAACATTTACTTTACGTAGTTCTGATAGTGCTAAGATAAAATAATGTTTCCAGAAGTCATCCTGAAAGGCATATGCTTGGCAAAACATTTTGATATGCAAATACCATGGTCTTATCTCATATGCTTTACCTCAGCAAGAGCTCACACAACAGAACAACTGGTATATTCCACATTTGGAACCAAGTTTTGTAACACTCGTAAGTCTGATGTCCTAAAGAGCCAAACAAATGCTACACTTCCTTCCTGACCGTGACAACAGTCACAGAGTGAAAGTAGTTGAGACCAGCACATCCTGCCAAGTGCACATTTGTGTACTGAGTTGAACAACATTCTGTGTTACTTTTTGACACCTGAGTTGAAGCTCTGTTCCTGTAGCAACTCCCGAGTTCTAACTACAGCTGCTACATGCAGATTCATTTTTACTGGGATTCTGGCATAATTCCAGTTGAAATTACCAAAAAAAGATGCTGTAAAACACTGTGGGTCCCACTCAGCTCACAATTCCTGGCTTTGTTTCTGTTGAAACATGGTATGTTAAATATAAAAAGCTAGGGAATTTGGTATAATGCATGCCTGAGTATGTCTCTCAAATGGAGTTGAGATATGGTCAGGGGAAACTGGACCTAGGAAAGCAGCCTTAGATCTCTAAGTATCGGGAACAGAGGACTATTTCTTGGTTGTAGTCAAACTTTCTTAATGTATCAGCTAGCATCTTGGGCAATATGGTTTGTCCCATTTGTTAGTTTCCATGTTTCTAAAGATTTTGCAAACTATTTTTCACCTGTTTCTCCTTCTCTGGTGCCTACTCTCCTTTCTGAGACAGAATATTGCCTGCAGATTTTACAGAGGCTTCAGTTTTCAGATTCCACCATCTTAATAGCAGTATTGTTGGCACATGACCCAGCACTTCTAGAAGATCTCACTGCAGATCCTCCCAAATGACATAGAAATAATCTCACTGAATTGTTATTCAGTGTACTTATAGACTTATGGATGGAACATACCATGTCCTGATCTCCAGTCACTCATTCTCTTTCATGAGATATGTACCTGGTTTGTGGTTTGGGTTTTTTTTAAATTTCTGCTTTGGTCACATTGCAGAACTAGCATGATGGTTGGTGCCCACAAGGTTTTAATCTGCAAGTGAATATGGGTGGCATGTGAACACATTTCCAGAAGCACAGGAAGCTTATCTCCTATTCAAAATCTTGAATACCCTTTCCCTCTTACATCTTTCCTCTCTTATTTTGTGGTAAGAAAAATTAGCCCTTAAATGTGCTTTCCCTCAACTTTCCAGGTAGAAAGGGCTAATCAAATGAGATATCCAAATACAATTAAGTAAAATGAAATGAAATGAAATAAAACTAAATTAAAAAAATAAAATTTAAAAAAAAATTAATACCTCCAACACTGATCTAAAGTACTTTCTGCTATTTTTTTGAGAAACATACTCTTATTAAAAATACATTTTGCACACCCTGTGAGTCACCTGTCATTTCCCTCATCTGATGCACTTCTTTTTGATATCACCCATGCAGGATTCCTGCTGCCTTTGTTTGATCTCTTACTTGTTGGGATACAGTTTTCTTAAGCTTGAAGGAGGTGATATTGGAATATAAACAAGCTCTCCTTCTTTCTAGGGTCAAGGGTTATATCCTATGGGAATATTCCAAGTTCTCTGAAGAAGCTGGAGTCTGAGCTCCCAAAATGCAGGTTTGCAGTCCTGACTTTTGTCCTGCTTCCACCTCTCTGGATATTCTTCCCCCTGTATCCTTCTGGATCCTGCTACCCCAGTGGTCTTATGGCCACTTCAGCCAAGACTGCTCTAACTTTCATATCCCTGACCAATTATCCCTTGTTTGTAACTATCAAGTCCAGGAAAGTTCCTTTCATTGTTGACTCCTTGAGGAGGCTGAGAGAGTTGGGCATGGAGAAGAGAGGCTGAGGGAAATCCCATCCCTGTTTATAAATACCTGCAGGGAGGGAATGAAGAGCAGGTGGCCACACATTTTTCAGTGGTGACCAGTGACAAGACCAGGAGCATGTATCTTAGAATGAGATGAATTGCACCATGAAAGTGCCTTTTTTTTCCTTCACTCACTGTAAACCCAGATATCTGGATCCAAGGCAGACATCTGTGACAGAAATATCTAAATTTAGGTGAGATAACTGCTCTGTAGTAGAATAAATTGGGGCAACTCAGCTGACAGATATTTCAAGACAAGTGTCCCTCCTTTTGATTATATGAACACACCTAAGCATGTGCAGGACCAAACCCTTAGTGAACTGCTTCGTTTAGAGCCCTTCTGCATATTACTAGCAGCTTTTAAGACTTTCAAGCATAGTGCTGCTTGCTTTGCCTCCAAACTGACAGGAATACTGAAATATTATGCCTGAAGCTACCTACACATGCCACACAATGGAACAGAAGCTAGTTTCAGTGGAAATCTCCACTGGAGATTATTTTCTCAACATTTATTTTCCTTTTTTTTTACCACTGCAGCCCTGGGTCAGATCAGATGCTTCCACTGCTTCAGACACAGTCAGATTCATCGAAGGAGGCATTTTTTTCCAGAAAGCTACATACTTTTCAACACAAGAGTATACAAAAAACCTGAGCAACTTTTATGTGTTTGCATGTTACTGAGCAGTGACTGGATAAAATTTAGGCAACTGCTTCTGTCTGAAATAGCAGAGTGTATTCTGACAATGGGACACAATGTTGTTTGACTGTTAGCAGGCTGGACCAATAAAAAAGAACATTTTTCTCCATGTTTAAAAAATTATCTGTTCGGGTAAATTGTCATATTCACATGCTACCTAAGCTTATGTGGCTAGCTAATAGGTAAAATCTATGCACATCAGAAATAATCTGAAAGTCATTTGAAGAGTCATTTGAACCAAGAAACAGAATGCTTACTCAACAGGAAGCTCGAGGCATGGGGCCTTAGCCAGAATTTAGGCTGAGTTAGCACTGCAGCTGGCTAGGTCTGGCTGATGATCTGGTGGTTAACAACATTTCTGTTATATTCTGCTCTATTCCTGTTTGTATTCTGCATTGTGTTCAAAGGAGACTGAGCTGGCATTACAAGGAGCCACTTTAACAGCTCAACAGCTCTCTAACCACTGTGTGGTTTTTAATCTAGTTGCATTAAAAACAAAGAATAAAAGGGTGGGTTCATAATAAAAGAGGTTTATAATTTATGCAGAGCTTTGTTTTATGTAGAAGAAAATCAATTTGGGCATAAAGCCTGCTCAAGGGCTGTATATATGGGGAATATATACAATGAGGAACAGACTGAAGGTTATTTAGAAAAACCCACTAACAGTACTGTGCAGGGCAGTGTCACAGCACGTCTGATTTGAATTATCAGCATCATTTGGATAACTGAAAAGATAATTTTAATTTTATAGTTTTTCAAATAGATTTTTATATTGTGTTATGAGCATTAGGAGAACTGCCAAGACTTCAGACTTACTTATCTAGCAGTAAATTATTGTGAACATATATCCAGATTACTTCTGTACCTTTAGGACAGAGAATATGCTTTGTAGTTAATACTTACAGCAATGTTGACACTCCAAGAGCATGGACTTATTTGGGTATCTATTGCTTTCCTCTTCTACTTGTATAAGAAAATGATTTTCAGATAACATCAGAGCCTCAACTGATTAGATTTTGCTTTGCATACAGGCAATTTAATATCAAGGTAGCTTCCAGACAAATGGATTAACAAATATTTGAATAATCTTTTTTCTAAGGAATACATGCTAAAACTGTCTTCTTAATCATGCCTTATTGATAATGCAAAAATGACAAGTATTGCCAAGATCAGAATAGAAATATCTTGTCCAAATAAGACTTCATAGCAGCATTTGATTTCCACTTGTAGCATACATCTGTATTGACTTCTGATGCACTAAGCCTACAGACATCTGTATTTTCTACCCTTTCCTCCATTTTTTCCCCAATAGTTTTCAGGGGTTTGGGGATTGTTTTATTGTTCATTGTTTTCCAGCTGGAGGTATTTATTCTTTATTTCAAATTTACTGTCACCAGTTTTATCAACTCTCACTTCTGCACATTCCATTCAACCTCACTTGTTAAATGAAAACTTCAAAGCCACAGGGGGATTTCTATTTTTTTGTTTGTTAAACATTGTATATTTACATAACAGCATGTTGGCAACTGTCAACATCAGGTTTTTAACATCAGATCTGTAGCTAAAAACACACTGAAAAGCTAGGCCATATAAATTTTAGAAAATTCTAGTTACTTCTCAACTTTTGACATTTGTGGTGTGTTTAGGTAGTGTCTACCATCAGGGTTCATAGCACACAAATATTTAAATTCTTATATTTTATTACAAGGGATTTTTTAAAAAAAAATAGTTATTAACTCGCAGATTTTTAAGATAGAATCTAGTTTTAAAATTAAGAACTTCAAACTGGCACACACTCATGTATCTACTCCTGTGATTCTTCTGCTTTAAACTGACTTCTCTCAAGTGCATGTGCCTCTCCAAAAAGGTGGGAATTGGCAGATCCTTTTTACTCAATGTTAGAACCCCACTCTGTCACCTGTGTGAAACACCAGCAGCCTTTGCATTCATTCTTCATTCTCAGTCTGTCACATTATATGGAAATATGACTTTTAAGAAGAATCTACTGAGAGACAAGCACACACTGCCTCAGCCTTTATTTATGGACTCTGTATCATTTCCTCTAGACTCACAGCCTACTGCACAGATCTGGCTAAGCAATCATCTTGCAGTGGCAGCTCATTGTGCTCTTTTTTTTCCCCTTGCAAAACCATTGAGCTTATACTGCTGCTGATATGAATATTGTCTCCCTAAACTTGTCTGAAGCCTTTTTAAAAGATGATGTTCCTTCACTTCTGTGGTGTCCCTGTTTAACTGTGTTTCTAGTCAGCAAAGGTAATTAATGTAGGTAATTAATGTAAGGGGGGCAACAGAGGTGTAGGGATCTAACCATGCTACCATCTTAGACAAAGTACATCTGTGCAATCCACTTCTATGAGGAGCTTGTCAGAATATATCTGAGCTAGTTCAGAACTGTCTCCATGACTTATCAGGAAATAGCTGCAGGAGTAAAGAGATCCATGCAGGCTGCAAAATCTGTCCTAGACCAAGGCAAATATTTGAGATATTTCCTAGTCTGAGCTCTGTGTTACAGTAATGACTTTTAAACCCGGTTCAGACATATCTGCATGGTATTTGGACATATCCAAAGGCCAGGTTTGCAAGACTGTACACATGTACGTATGCACTGAACACAGATGAAGACAATGTAATTGAAAATCTACATTTGGCTACAAAATCTTAAAAGCAGCCCAGTGTTCCTGCTAATGATGGCTCCAGCATTGCCTATGTTACCTAAAAAAAAAAAAAAATAGGAGAAGAAATTATGAAGAACACCAAGTCAAAGACCTGCTGTTTCTTTCTAAGAAACTCAGTCCCAGTGGTTTGTTCAAGCTGGCTTGCTGCTTAAAGTAACTATCTTAGCCCATACAGAGATCGCAAATTTTGTGCAGTTTACATAACCAGGAACATAGAATTAAAACCAAATAGATTATAAAAGGAGTTTGAAAATGCAGAGGAAAATAAAGTCAATAAATTTACAGTATGCTTTAGGATTGGTCCATGAGTAAATTAAGTACAATTATTTAATTAGATTTACATTTGGAAAAAAACCTGTTTATTTCTCACTGACATTATCTGTATTAGACATTTAAAAACACATACTAAATGTGTAAAACAAAGCTAGAAAACCTGAAATTTTACTTTGTTTCCCAAGTTTTGGATAGGAATGTGCAGCTTTTATTTTTAAATTTTTTAATTCTTTATATAGTACAGCAAGTAAAATATTACAGTACCTGCTATATTTACTTAAAATAATACAAAATTATGTACTATAAATGTAATATAAATATTTGTATTTTAACCAATATAAATATTTGATTTATATATCTTTATTACAATAAAATTAACTTCTGAAATCTACCTACTCTGTAAGTTCCATAGGAAACCTTAAAAATTTGAATTGGCTTATACAGGTGAAGATATATAATGATGAATACTGTGCTTTCTTATTTGCTGGGCATTGATTGAATAATGAAAGAAAAACAAGATTAAAATTGCTAACAGTCCTGTACTGCTTGCCTTTGTGCAATTAAGTTCAGACTTATCAGACTTCAGATGCCATTCTTCAAGACAACTTTTCACAGAACTGGGCTTGCAAGAGCTTTTTTTACCAAGAAGAATCTTTTCTTGGCTCCTTTTTCATGGTGGAACAAAGTTTAAGCTCTTGTATGTTTGCTTACTAACAGCAATTAAATTTCTTTTTTCCCAAAAAAACTCTGAAGCAATACTTACTTTTAAATGTAAATTTGAAACTATTTTGATTACATGCTGTTTAGAGCACTATTTCTGTTTCTTTAAATACAGTTCTTTGTCAGAAAACAATATTCTGCAGGATCCAGAAAATAGTCCTAACCATTACTGTTGTTGTAGTCCCTTAAGATTTAAGAGGGTCAAAACAAACAAGTAAATCTTAAAACTAGTATTCAAGTGTTTTAGTCAACAGGACAGTCCACATGATTTGTTTGGCTATGTAATAAAGTCCTAGCTCTTCTGAAAGACACATTTCCTACATGCAATGTATGTTCTGTACAAGAGAGTACGGGAGAAATACGGACTCATGGGAGAGACTCCAGCAAAGAGCCACCAGGGTGATGAAAGGACTGCAGCATCTTTCCTGTGAAGAAAGTCTTCAAGATCTGGGGCCCTTCAGCCTGGAGCAGAAATGGCTCAGAGGGGATCCCATCAATGTATATAAATACCTGAAGGGAAGGTGCATAGCAGATGGAGCCAGGCTTTTCTCAGCAGTGCTCAGTGACAAAGCCAGGATAATGGACCCACACTGGAGGCTCCCTCTGGATATCAGGAATTTTTTTTTTTTTACTGTGAGAATGATCAAGCGCTGACTTAAATTGCTCCGAGAAATTGTGGAGGCTACATTCTCAGAGATAATAAAAAATCCTCTGGTCCTGGGCAGCCTGCCCTAGGTATCTCTGCTTGAGCAGGGGGTGGGCCAGATGGCCTCCAGAGGTCCCTTCCAACCTCAGTTGTTCTGTGATTTTAAGCAACCTTGGTGCTTGCCAATTGCTTTGCATTAGAGATTAATATTATGCCATGGTCAAAATCTCTGGAATCAGACAGTTAAATTTAAATATACAGATAACACTATTTTGAAAATACAAAGATCTAAAAGAAAGGTATGATCTTCCTTTTTTATATTTTGATGTTCCAGAAAGAATAAAAATCAAAAGAAGGGCATATTTAAAGCCTAAACTAGTCATATGGCCTTCTTTGGTTTAAATCACATAACTACACTTATATTCCCAAAGTAAAAAAAATTTGGTCTCTGTATATAAGCTAGACCATCCATCCAAAATGTATCCCTAAATATGAAACTCCCTTTACACACATAACTGTATTATCTCTACTGAATTTGCTCCTGCCTCTATTGACTCTTTCCCCAAGGGTTATGTAGTATTTTCCAATTTTCCTATTAAATACACTTTGGTTCTTGCCTATTGTCCTTTCTTCCCTTAAAAATACATTAATTGCATGAGTTTAAAAGTGAAGGTTACATATTAATAAATGATTACTCAATTGTATTCCAACATTTGCAGTCTCAAATTCCATTTGGCAGCTCTTAAACTAGTTGGAAACTCCTAGTTGGAGTTGCTAGGACGGTGTATGGCAGAGCTGAGATACAACACTTTAGAAGCCATGGAGATCAGATGACAACTTCCTGAGCTGTGACATGCAACACTTCAGAAAAAGTTTACTTTGGAGGTAATTGCTGCTAATGATAAGAAGATGTTAAACTGATTACACGAATGGTCCAATTTCCATGAACCCTGAAATCTGGAAATATAATTAAGAGGTTTTGGTAACTGAAACACACTGCAATACTCAGTACAAACTTTCTTAAACTCAAGATGACCTTTATTAATAACTGTTCCTTTTAGGACAGAATAATTAAACATTCATTTTGTAAAATGAAGAGAAAGGAGAAAATCCTGTTAGGAAAATAATATTAATCCATTTTGAACCTATATTTCTCCGTCAACTTTATTTCCTGACTGCTGGGGCTTTTGATGTGCAACAGAGTTGTACAAGAAACTAAACAAATGCAACAGAACAGGCCCGAACTTTCCAAGCATGTTTTTCTTTTCATTTGGATTGCTTTAGTAACTGCTGCATTAGCCAGGTATAGGCTGCTAGCAAGGTCCCAGGCACATACACAAAGTCTCATGCTTCACCTCCTCCCCCCTTATAATCCTGCATATCTTCACTCCCACCCCCATCTAGATACATAACTCAAATAGTGGAAGTCGCTCTCGCTTCTCTGCCCTCCCACACACACCTACTGGCACTTCACTGCGCTCCCGCAAGTCCTCGCCCAGCTCACCAGGCATGGCTGCCTGCACAAAAAGCCTCACCCCGCCGCTCAGGTCGGCAGGGAGCTACGGAAAGGTGATGACCTGAGCCGCAGGATAAAATTCTGCGTGCCGGCCAGTAGCGATAGCGAGAAGCCAATTTTGTGAGAGCATTTGCCTTGCAGATCAGCTATAGAGCAGCTCACGCGAACTCTCCTCTCCATCAGTCAAGAGATACATCTACGACTATCTGAAATTGCGTGCCACAGCTACACATCTGGCAGTTCTGGAACCTAGAAATGAGTCAGCCTCATCCCATGCACCTTTATGGGTGCAGGCGTTTTTAACTGGTTTTACTCCGGGAGGTCATAAACATCTGAACACTTAATGTCAGGAGGAAGAGAGAAGAGGAAAATCACATCTCCTTGGCACAGAACTGTGCTTTGCCTGCACAGGAACAGCAGGCAAACGGGCTCAGGATTCTTAATCACTTTGGGTAGATTCCTATTCAAATCCGCTCTCCGGGTGCCCAAGATGTCTTCTGTGCTATCCTGTACTTCTTCTGGCCCCATGGTGATCAATAGTGATAAATATCTAGGCAAGGCCTGGGCTCGGGACGTTAAGAAGAGCGGTGAAAGACAGATCATACCCGCTATCGGCAGCCCCGGTAGAGCCACCCCGAGCTGAGCGCAGCCGGAGGCAGCTGGCGGGGGCAGCTGGCGGGGACAGCGGGCAGCGGGCAGGGGGCAGGGGGGCAGCGGGCCGGGGGCAGAGCAGGCGCTCACGGCCAGCCCCGAGCAGAGCGAGCGCGGCTCCGGCGGGGCGGGGCCTGGGCTGGTTCCGCCGCCGCGGGGGCGGGCGGAGGGCGGCCGCAGCGGGGCAGGGCTGGGCGGCGGCGGCGCCGGGCGAACGGGCGGGGGAAGGAAGGAAGGAAGAAAGAAAGAAGGAAGGGAGGGAAGGAAGGAAGGAAGGGTAGGACAGATCGAGCGACGCGGCGCCAGGTCGGAGGAGCTGCGGCCGCGCCCGTGCGTGTCGGCGGGCGGCCAGGATGGATCACCATCAGCCCGTCAGCCGCTACCAAGTGGTGAGTGCGGCGTCCCCGGCGAGGCCCCGCTCGCCTCCTCCCGACCCTCGGGCCGGCGCAGCGGGGCACGGTGCGACCGGGGCGCCCTTCCCCCGCCGCCGCTTCTCCGCTCCTACGCGCGGGGGTCTGGCAGGAACCAGGCCGGGATCGGGGCCAAGCGTGGTCCGTCCCACGGAGGGGATCTGACAGCCGGGCCTTGCTCGGGCGGCGGGGTTGCCCACCCCGGCTGCCCCGGCCTCGGAGGGGGCGGCTGCCCGGCCTGCTCGCGAAGCCGGCTTTGCCCGCCTCCCTCTCCCTCCCGCCGACTCCTGCGGCCGCCGGTGCCGGCCCGGGCTCGGCGAGTTTTCCCGGGTTCCTCCCCCTGCCGGGAGCGGGTGGCGGCTCCCGGGAGAGCGCGGCCAAGGGAGGGGAGCGGGGCGCGTCGCGCCAGGGCGGAGCGGCCGGGGGAGGACGGGGCAGCGGTCCTTGTCTGTGCTAAGTACGGGCTGCGGAGCGAACCTCTGAAACCTTGTGATATCTAAAAACCCGTAGCTGTCTGGCGCAGGGGTAGAGTGCAAGGCCTGTGTGAAGATTGGGGGAGGGAAGTGTGAAACGCGGGGAGGAGACTGACCTTCAGTGTGTGTGTGTGTGTGTGTGTGTAAGCAGATGCACGAGCACGCTCTTCTCAAGAACGGTCTGCAGCTTTGTGGGTCACCGAGACCAGTTTTTCTTTCGTTCCCGAACTTAACTACGGAAGTGATCATTTAGAATACAGAGACTTCCATCGTGCCCGAATTGATTGTCCTGTTTGTTTCTCGCAGTCATTAATGTCAGTGACATAAATATTGCAGTCATTAGCTTAAGGTCAATTATACTCAAAATATAGAAGCTTTTCTAAGTATTGGGTGTAAAAATTACTTAGGTGCAGTCTCCTGAAAAGTTTAAATTTTATTTTCAAGTTCCTTGTACTTTATAGCTTTGCTATGAATGTAAAGATAAGGAAGTCTGAAATCTTTGTTATTTATTCTCTGTGATTCAAATTTCTACTGCCATCTTCTAGCTAAATCCTGAATTATTTATCTTAGTGTTTTACAGCTTGAGCAGTGAAAAGAATGACCACAGAAGTAATCACACTTACATCTGTGCATATGTAAATTCTGGCATTTATATTCAGACTGTTCCTAGGTTATGATTTAAGAAAAAATAATAGAAAATGCTTTTTTATGTATTTGGAATATTTATTTTGATAGTCTTATGGCATTGTAAATTTCTGTATGCTCTTGGGCCCTTAGATACAGGGATTGTCATAGAGGTGATGAACACACCATGCACCCTGTGACATATACCTTTAGGATGGTAATTGGTCACCAACTGCTTTATGGGTCAGTGCTTCCTAACACTTCTTTTCTGCCACCATGCTTCCATAACTTGAAATCAGTAGAAGTCCTAAAGTCATTCCTCCTTCTCTGCAACAGAGAAGGAAAATGCTGGCAGAGCATTTTCTTGAGAGCCTACAAACACTGTCTTCCTCAAGGCCTGATGTACCCTGGGCGTATTTTAAAAAGATGGTATTAGAGGTCAGACAGGTAGAAGGGAAGCTTTAATTTAGTTACTCAAATGAGTACAAAAAAAAAAAACCAAAAAACAAAAACCAAAGCACATGAAGAAATAATTTGTCTCTGTAATATTTTTATTTTATGCTTTTTAAGAACGTCCAGTGGTGGTGCTGATGCCCCCCTTTGGGTAAACACCCTTTGGTGTGGCCTTCTGAAAGAGCTTATCTTAAATGTTTGACTGTATGAGGTGGCCTCCTCAGTTTGCTGTGTATATTAAATTGTGTAGTCATTTGTTATAAATCAGTCTGCTGTACTCCAGCTTTACTGCCACATAGGAAAGAGTATATTATTTCAGTTTCTTTGTTACATCTGACTGCTGAAGACTGAGATTTTTGTAATGTTTACTTACTGTTTTGGGTGAGAGAATGGAAGGAACAAGGCAATTTCAGATGTACTTAATGAGCAGCTGATTATTCAAGCATGTGATCTTAAGTGTTGTGATATATTTGCTTACATAATGGCTATGATAGGTACTGAGCAATAGATCATTGCTGATTTTATGGTTGTGTCCTAGTTTTAAAGACAAAATGTAGGAAAAGAAGATGACTTAATATGGCTAATACCACATTTTATGAATGCTTTATGAATTTAGTTTTGTGAAATCTGGCCAGTTCTGCTGTGTTCACTGTTTTTGTTTCTTTGTTTTGTTTTGCTTTCTCTTGCTTCTTTCTCACATGATTATTAATAAATACTTTTTGGCCCTGCTTGTACCCATTCTACCTTTACTTCTAGCTGATCTGTTTGACTCTATTCAGAGCAGGTTTTCTTCTAAATAGAAGGATTTCTAGGTGTGTATTATTATCAAAATAGTTACGGACTTGTGTTTCTGTTCCTGGCAGTAGCACTGCAGTTAAGTTGAAGGAGCTGTCTTTCCCCTTTTTTTTGGGTTTTTTTTTTGTGATTTCTTCAAGTAAGTTAAACTAAAAGACTTTGGATGAACAGGCAGTTTAGTTTTGAGTTTTAGTACAAAAAGCTAGTTAAGTAACTTCTTATGAAACAGGAAATGTCTCATCGTAAAGCTAACCCTCAGCTTTTCTTATTTTTTATCTCTGTTGAAAATAACTAAAGCTTCATTTTGTATCTTGTTCTTCTTTGTGTGTCTGCATTTTATTTACAAAGCAGTTTAAGTGTGTTCAAACCAGGCAGCTGTCAGAAGCTGGTACTTGGAATTGCAGCAAAGTAAGTGTTGTGAGTGAAGAGCAGGCAGTACGTCAGCATTACGTAACTCTCTGCCGTGGGCATGTGTGATTTGTATTGCTTTCTGGCCCTCCTGTTTTGTTTCTCTTTGTAGGGCAAAAAGACAAATAATTGATGGGTAAGAATTTGTCATGCTTCCCTGCAAGAGTATGACATTAAAGTAGCCAACCTTTGTTGTCTTGCTTTACTTCCTTTTTTCTTTTCCTTAGTCACTTGAATGACTGCATTCCTGTTGGTAAATGTGTCTTAAATTTTGCAGATGACATTCCTTGCAGATGTTAGTCAGTTCAGCTGTATCATTTACTTATTGTTGTATTTTTTCTATTTCTTCCTTGTTGTTCTGCTCTTTGTTGGATAAGGCATCAAGTTTAGGAAAATTATAATAAAATTCTTCAGTAATCGTTCTCCTGATTGTTTTTACCTTCCAGTTCTTTGTCATCTGACCTTAATAGCATTACTATGTTATCTGAAATGTCTGCTTCTAGTCCAGCCTGTTTGCAGAAAAAGTGATGCTTTGTGAATCTTTACTGAAACAAAGAGGAAGAAATGCAGCTGTTTTCTGCAGCAGATAAAACTGAGAGAGCAGCTAAGCATTAAAGCTCGGTATTTCAATTTTGCTTAGAAATGTGGCTTTCCAGATAACTGAGTCATGAGGGAAGACTTCACTTGCATGTGAGTGATTTAGGCACAGAAATTGTATTTAAGGCTGCAGGACTTACAAGCTGTACCGCTCATAAATTATAATAACCAGTCTTTCTTGCTTAAAGTTTTGGGTAACCAGTTTGGGGTCAGGTAGTCTTGAGTCTTTAACTTAGGGTTTGGTCAGAGCTAAGTAGGTAAATGGTAAAATGGGAAGGTAACAAGCGGATTTGGGTGGAGCCAAAGGCAGCTCTCCACAGGGATGTCAATTCAGCTATTACTGAACTTGCCATGCCACTGTAGCACTTGATTTTGGTGGGGTTTGTAAGTGATAGTTGAGGCAAGACTCTGATGGCAGCCTGCTGTTGTATGACACTATGCAGGTATAAAGAAATTGTGGATTTTAAAAGGGTTGTTGGTCTTGTATAAGTTGTGTGTGCTTATAGAAATGGGGCTAAGAGATGAAAATTTGTGTTGTAAACACTATAGCAAAGCACAAACTCAGATGATGCTTTTCTGTATCTGTTACCTCCATTGTCATTGACTCTTTACCCTCCCAATGTTACTTGGTTAAAAATCTTGCTCAAAGTCAAGTTGTCTTTGTAGCTCTCATGAAAGTCAGCCGGCACAGGAAATGTGAACAAAGAGAAATCTCTTCCTTCTTTCTTTTCAGAGGACTGAGCCTAATAGTGATTGGCAAATAAACTCCCAAATGTAGGTAATTCCATGGCTTTGATATAGGACCACTAGCTTATATCTGTATATCTACTGTATTTTCTGCAGTGTTTATTGTCTTAGGAAAACTTTTATGTAACTGGTGTTACTGGACAGCTCAAGCTAGCCTAGGGAAATTCTGTTGCTTTCCATGGATGCAGGGTGATGTTGTAACTGGAAGATAAAATTCTGCATCTGGAGGACAAAGTTTATAATATTGAAAAGTACTGAGGAAAGATGCATTACCTGGTAAGTGTTAGAGTTGTTTGCTTGTGACTGTTGCACAAATATTTTTAGTGATAGGACTCTCAATCATAAGAAGATACAATTTTTCATTGCACTGATTTTTGCACATAAAACACCTAGTTTAGACTCTTAATGGCATAGAAAACCAAATGAGGACTCCTGAAAGGAGGTAAATTATGCCTTCAGACATCATTTGTTCTGTCCTTGCATCTTAGTTGGTTTTTGGACTGTAATATAAGCAATTTAAAATTTTAATTTTATTCCTGTAGAACTTACCTGTTACAAATTTCTCTATTAAACAGTACTTTCTTTTTCGAAGGAATAGCCTTAATATTTTCGTAAACTTTTTTTGCTATTTTTTAATGAAGAATCCTGCTACAAACAAGAAAAATTATAACTGTTGAGACATTTGCAGGTATAGTAGGGATGCAGTGAATACTTAAAGGACTTAATTTTGTTTTTTTTTCTTTTCATTTTTAGTTAAATTTATAAGTACTTTCTCATTTTATATGAACAAGGAACTAAATCTCTCTGTATGTTGCTCCTAAATAAAGGTGCTGAAATATTGGACAGGTAAAATATTTTGTATAAGTTTTAAGCAGGGTTGTTTAACTGTGTATTGCCATTTCTATCTCATTTTTGAATCTCTTGGAGGGCCACAGACTTAATACCCTGCTCTGCAGCTGATTGGCAGGAGGAAACCCTGGCTTACTGGTATCCCAGGAATATCAATGGTTACAGTAACTTTCTGGGTTTTTATGTGGGCAGTTTCTGTGGACACAGAATGACCTAAGCAGTTTTGTACACAAGTTGGCTTAGTTTCATAAGTTTTACCATACTGAGGGGAAAAAAAAAAAAAGAGAGAGTAAAACCAGCAAAATGCACCTGAGTTGCTCCACTTAGATTCTGGCCTACCAAGACCTTTGGTGAAAAATCTAAGGTAGGTACAGGAGGAGAGGTTGTGAACAGGACTGACCTTTCTAGTGGCAGTGAGATCTTGGTGTGGCTGAGCTTATCTGGGGAAACTGAGGGATTTTTGGGTTCTTGAAAGGTGCATGAAGCCTGAAAAATGATGTACCCGATCTGTGTAGTGACATGAAGTCATGTAAAAAGGCTGCTTCAGGCTGTGCTGTGCGTGCCACATCTAGTAAGTATTCTAATCCTATTAGGAAAGTTCAGTGCCATGAATAAAATTACTTCAAATAGCAGGGTTCTGAGCAGGAGTCAGCTGTGTTGTGGCCAAACTAGATGTTCTTTCCGTGGTACTTTCAAAAGGAGAAATCGTAAACCTTCTCTCAGCTTGTTTGTATTTGAAAAATGTGTAGGGACCACATCAGGATGATCTCAGAAATCGAACACTGCATTAATAAAAAACATTCTAGATGGGGAAAATGAGTTACTTTTGACGAATGGCTAATTACAGGCATATTTTGAAACTTTCTTCCCTGTGACAGTGTTGACAAAACAAGGAAGATGTGGCAACCAGTAATGTCGTCACACCTTTGTGAGACTTCAGTGTTCAACTTACAGTCACACATTTCAGTATTTTCTTAAGTTTCATAGCTTCAAATCTCCATCTAGATTTCTAGCTGTCTGGAAAGGGGGAATGGAAATATACCAGTACACTCAAATCAGAGAAGTCATTTTCAAATGAAGAAGAAAAGTAATCCTAAGAGATTGAGTAAAAAAAAATGAAAAAAAATTGGCAATTTTTTAGGTTGGAGAGGCACTGCCAACTTTTCCTACTGAAACTGAACTACTGCAGAGCCAAGACTGTGGGTTTCAGCTGCCTCAGGCTTAGGTCTCCCACTTCCTGGGCAAGTACTGTCACAAGTAGCTGATTTTAGTAAACTGGGCACCCCCTTCACCAGCTGTGTTTTTTAATGAGAATGACTAACTTTTTCTGGTTTGTGCTTAAGTCTTGTCAGTCACAGCCCAGTGATTTACAGTGAAAGTGAAAAATATATTTCCATTTTAACCTATAACTGTTTATTCCACTTAAGTATTGTTTCCATTATCATAGGCTAAGATTAGCCTAAAACTGAGATAGTCTAACTTACTCCTCAACCACTCCATAGCCAAAACATTAGATACTGAGTCCTGTCCCCCAGTCTCATCCATGGTTGTGCCTCCAGCTGTGTTTGGAACACACAGAACAATTACAAAAATGTCCTCTGAACTTTGAGTGGTGTACACACAATAATATCTGCAGTAAGCTGTATATTGCTCTATTTTTCGTTAAATCCTATCTTTCTTTTTCTTTAGTTACTAGGTGCTTGGCAGAGATTTGTCACCTTCTTATTTGTAAAATGTGGATTTCTTGTAAAATATGAAGAAAAAGTTGGTCTCAGTCTTGCAGGGTAACTTAACATATTCACAAACATGTTTTGTCCATTTTAGCTTTGAACAATATTTTACCTGTTGAAAGTAATCCTATGAATGTTCACTGATTGTTTTTGTAGGGGAGGTTAGAATCATGTCCTTGGTCAAGATGTATATGTAGCTTGAGCTATTGAGCATGCTTTTGCTTTTCCCTAATTAATCTGAAAAGGTTGTGTAGAGCAGCCTTGAGAAGAGGTTATTGAAAAGAGAATACTTAGAGTAGCAGTTGTTTCCTCCCTGCAGGAAAGAAGTTTAGGGTTCTCTTCAAGTGGTGCAAGCTTATGGTTAAACATTGCTTTGGTAATGGTTTGTGTAATCTTTGTCATCTTTGAGGGATAAGTGATGTCTTTGGTAAAATATGAAACAATTGAGATAGGGGTCTTGGGTGATACTGAGGTCAATTGTCCATTTTGATCATGGTACATATGAATCAATTGTTATATCTTGAAATTTAACAGAAACAGTCCTTAAGGTATTTTTCAAGGAATGTACTGAAGCATTAAGGTTCTTAACTGAATCTCCAGAGTTGTGGTCATAAAATTGACTTGCATCAAATACATGGAATAAATGGTTAGGAAAGAATTGCACAAGCTGTTTGGTCTTTAAAATCTGTTCCACATTCTAGAATGAGTGCATAAGTCAAATAAAGGAGCTGGCCACTAAAGTCCCACAGTGCTGGGTCACAGCTGGTGTTGAAAGGTGTGGCTTATGTTTCTTGTGTACCTCAGTATCTACTTTTTTGCTCCTGAGAATACTTTCTATGATTTAGTGACAGCACTGATTTGTTTATGCTTTGCTGTCTTCCAAAGAGGTGAGCTTCCTGGACTGCTGCTTTTTTGTTTTGTTTAGCTGCCTTATAATCAACCAACCTGCTGGACAGTGCCTGCTTTCAGGTGTGTGCACCATCTCAATGGCAATTGAGAGATCCAGAGAATTGTTCTTTGTGCCATGTATTTTGTAGGATTGCTTTAAAATGCTCAGTCAGCACTCTCTAACAGTAGCATTGAAAACTACCTATTGATGTCTAAACATGCCTTTTTTTAAAGGAAGGAGCTTGAATGTTTTTAAGTATTGTGTGAATTGCAAATCAAAATGAAAATCTTTTCAGTAGAGCTTGCTCTTGCAATTGACAATAAGCTCAACTACTCCATTTCCAGTTACTAAGAAAATGGGTTATACTGAAAAAGTCAAGCATGACTGACCTGCTAATAAGAATAGAATTTGCTCTTATTGATTAATAGTATCCTCTGATCTATATTTTAATGGTTTCATTTTGGGCTGCTGAGCGATATTGTTAAGTAGGAAACTGTTCTGCTGGGGGGTGGCTTTATTTAAGCACACATGCCATAAAATTCCTAGGTTGTCATAAACTTGAGACTTTCTAGGTTTTCCATAGTTTTTCTGAAGAATTTTCAATGACACTTAGGCATGATACCAGAGACACAAGCTTGAGTCTTTTTTCCCTGCTTCTTTCAAATCAGGGGCTTGAGGTGAATCTGTATGCTGCTTCTTCAGTTCAGTTTCAGTAGTACATTTCCAGGAAGAAACGAGTCTTCATCTTTCTTATTCCCATGTAAAATAAATTTATTATTTTAGCATCCTCCTGCATTGTCTTTAAGTTTTTGTGCTTGAGCTTTCCCATACTCAACTTTAACTGAAATATGTATAGCATTTAGAGTAATATTCAGCTTTTTCAATCAACTTTAAATTTTGCAGCCCAAATGAATATAGGCCAACCTGGAATCTGGAATTAATTGTTGGCTATTGAGTCTGCTCTTGGTGACATTTCCTGATTTTACAGGCTTTCCTCTTCTCTCTATTTTCACAGTTTGCGTGTTATGTATGCTCTATATGACTTGAGAGTGACCAGGATCTGCTTTCTGCACTGATTCTATAAAGCTGCTTCTGAGTAAAGACATGACATGTGACTGGTGGTTTGCTGACACTGTTACTGGCACCTGCCAACAAAACCTGATGCAACATTGTCCATCATTAGGGAATAGTGTGAGAATGAGCATGAAGTATCATTGTATGAAATACAGGACCTGCCCGTGTATTGGGTACTGTCTGCAGTTTTGGTTACTCACACAGGGAGGTACAGAAAGGAAGGGAAAGTGGACTTCTTAAAAGTGGTCTGAATAGTATGAGTTGGAAGTGACCAACACTTACAGAGGCAGTGGGTAAAGCAGTTGTGAAGCTGTTATTCACCAAATTATGCAATATTAAAATTGTAGAGTGCTCACTGAGGTTGGATTTGGAAAAGAAATTGCACAAGGAGAAGCAAACATACACAATTTGTCCATAACAAGATTATATAGGCAGATTATATCAGTAGATTCAAGAAAACAAACTCACATGCATCAAATCCAAAACAGATGCTAGTGGAACAGGCAGAGACATACACTTCACCAGCTGTAATGGACCTGCCCTGCATACTGGGGAGTCTGAGGAAAATGGATGTCAAAGAACTGGTTAAGACTCTTGTGTTGATGATTGTGTTGGAGACAGAACATGCCCTTAGACTGACCACTGGTCTTGGTAACATGCTCCTGTTTTGTTACTGAGTTTCTTCTATCTAGAAAGTGTTCAAGGAGGAAAACCTAATTTTTAACTTTGTTTATAGAATTTAAACCAGTTCATCAAGCTGTTCTCAAGTTACTATTTGACAGACAGAAGGCTACATGATAGGTGATAAAGTTTTTTGTAACTTCTACATTTTGGAGTAGATCAGAGTTGCAGTACCTCATTGTGTACAAACTTTAGAGTAGGCTTTTGACAACTTTTTTCCTAGAATTTTTTTATACTCTTGCAAAGATTTGGAAGTGTTGGTCCCAGCCATTGTCATCAGTATTTAGAGACATCAGTTTTTTGTTGGCAAATTTCTCTATTAATTCCTATAAATATGCAATAGGAAGAACCCTAGGAAACAATGCTCAATTTATAATTTTATAATGAATATGAAACATGTATCTGTTTGGATCATAATTCCAGTATTCAAAATTATTGAGGCATAATTCTTTAGTAGACAAGAAACCTTCAATAGAAGGGGAGAGAAATAGAAATACTTGGAACAATAAGGTACTTCTAGCATAATTAGTCTTAGAACATTTACTTTTCCAGAAGAGTTTGCACATTCACACCAGATATGTTCTCATATTTGCTAATACCTCTACTTTTACTGTTAATGAGAGGAATTGGAAGGAATATATCTCAATAGAAGCCGTAGGGAATGAATGCATATGTGTATGTTTTGCTACCAAATGTGTAATGAATTGATTAAATCTGAATTATAATCTATGTAAAATGAAAGAGGATGTAAAATGTTATATGTGAGGTAGTTGTTGGGACAGAGACATCTATATGGATCCATCTAGACACATGTTATAATGTTTTTATTCTCTTTTCCTTCATGAAGTCCTGATCACCATTGTTTTACTTGTTTTGTGGGGTTTTTTAAATCAGATTTATAAGATTCTTTTAAAAAACATTGAAAAATTCAATAGCCTAAAGATTCCTAGTTAAAAGAGAGCTAAGATAATTTAAGTATCACTTAAATGCATTTGAAACACTTGATGCAGATTATTTTTGCACAAGGAAATTGACTGTGGTAGAAAAACCATTCTTTTGGCAACTTATTTTTCAGCAACATTCAGTATGAATCTGTGGATTCTTTTCAGTTGAAGTTTGCCTTCAGAGGTTCTGGGTTTCCATGGTATCTAATCCCAGTTTAACAGACACACTTGGTATTTCTACACAGCTGTGGAATGGCAGCAGTGGACTTCTGTTCAGCTTTCCTGCTTCTAGTGCAGATTTTCTACCTTTGACCTTCTGACATATTAACTACTGTTGAAAACTTTCTGCAGAGATGCCTTATGAAAAGAAAAACAACAAACCAGCCCACTTTGTTATCATGAAGGCATATTGCTAGATCTGGGTGTTGGATAGTTGATGCTTGCCAAGTGATGGGATGGTGAGGAAAAGAAAATGATGTGCATCTGTTCTGTGCAGTCAGGAATTATAATCAGATTTGCTCACTTAGTTTTGAATACGTAAAAGCAAATAGTAGCTGAAAAATTCTGTACTTCTGAGTTTTACTGAAGTGCCTTATAAGCTTAATTGCTGAGTAGTTCAGTGTTTATTAGTCTGAAGGTTCACCAGTCTTTAGAGGATGGTGTTTCTCTGGAGCACTGTGGCCAGGACTATATTGTAGCAGGGCATGCATGCATTTGGTGGAGAACTGGAAATAGTTGCCTTCCTGCTAGCTGGCCTGCATTGGTTCATGGGAGATTGGTGTTAAAACACTCACTTGAAGAAAAAGGCATGTTGTAAACTACCATATCTGTGGAGGATAAAAAATTGATACTGAGGAGAAAGCTAGTAAGTTAAAATACAGTGTGTTTGGTGTATTTTCTCAAGAATCCTTGCATTCTGGAAAATGGTGAAGTATTTCTTTCAAAAAACTGCTGTGGATATGGGTTTTTTCCCAAATAAACAAGAAAATGGAAACATTTATTTTGCAGAAAGATTGATTTAGCTTTTCTGCTCTTAAAATTATTCTCTAAGTGTAATTACAGATTATTTGCTTTAGTTTTGATTTTTCAGTGGCTACTGGTGACCTAAATCAGAGCTGATTGATCTTAGCACTTGCCTTCAGCAAGTTTGCTGATACACTGGAACATGTGCAGAGGAGCTGTGAGCATCCCATCTGAGGAAGTGTTCAAGGCCTGGCTGGAGGGGGCTTTGCACAACCTGGTCTAGTAGAAGGTGTCTTTGTCCATGGTGTGGAGGTTGGAACACTGGTCTTTAAGCTCCCTTCCAACACAGACCATTTTGTGATTCTAGTCGTGGAGATTATGGTTTAATGAAGTAGGTTTTATGTGTTTTTATAAAAATAAATAATAACTGTTAGTATGAGCTGTTAATACTATTAGGTGGCATTCAGAAAAATGAAGCATCGTGAAGTGTATTTCTGACAGGTTTAGAATCAAATTTGATTTCAAGATATTTTTTTTTGCCTTGAAAATCCCAAGATTAAGATTTTGCTATTTACAGATAAATCTTTTTTTAAGACTAGTAAATCTGAAAAGTGCAGTGTGTGGTTACAAAACAAGCATTAAATTTGCAGCCTGTATTTGTGGAAGTGAAGTTATTTTTATGTAGCAAGAGATCTGCTTTCATACCTCATTTGAAGAGAGCAGCCTATTGCAGACATTACCAGTAGGCAAGTGCAAAAGGAATTTTTCAGCAAATTAAAGCATCAGGTGAAACAGAGGTGAAAAGCTCTCTGCTAGCTTTTTGAAGAGGATAGCTTTTTTTTTTTTTTAACCCACTGTTTGTTGCACCTCTCATATTTACAGTGTTATGATTTCTGTGGAATAATTACGTGGGTACCAGTATGGAAGAGGTCATGAATCTGATGCAGAAATGTCAGATTTCTTTTTGTGCACTGCACTGGCCATTTTGAGTCTGTCGTGCCTTTCTCTTTAATGCTAGAAGCTGCAATAAAAGGATATTTTTGGTTGACCTCTTGTCAGAATCTGAAAAATTGATAGTAGCAGACCACATGAACTACTACCAAGTGAAGAAGATAAATTGCAGTTGCCAAGAGTGTTGCTTTTTGTGAAGGAAGTCTATCAATGGACTGTTATGGATGCAGAGGTTGAACTTGCATGATCTACTTGGTTGTCTCCACAGTTTTACTTGAAGCAAAGTATTAGGTCCAACATCATGGAATTTCTGTGTATGGTATTAGAATTAATGCAGTTTAGAAGAACCCATTAACTCGTCAGTGTAAGATGAAAACTGGAAGAGTCCAAGCTTCTTCAAAAATGTAGTTTCATTTGAAAGGTAAAAAGAAGGACATGTTAAAAGGGTTTTGTAATTTATGACTGCTACTAAGAATTTTGTCTAGCTCTGTGGTGCCCCAGACAGAGCCATCACTGCTAAAATTTACCTAAAAGTCACGTTTTGACAAGATGAGCTGGTAATCAAGGTATTAAAAGAAAGCTCTCTTAATTGTTTGTGCTTTGTTTTGTTTTTAGCTTGTGTGGCAGCATCCCCTGCATAATTTTGTGTTGCACTAAAGAAAGCAGCGTGAAAAAACATGGTTATAAAAAAAGATTTTTAAAATGTGCAGTATGCTGTCAAAGCTACTTGTGTTGCAATAATTTTATAATGTGTTGGTTTCCATAATCACATTTTATGAACGGCTTAAAGAGCAGCTTTTGAAATATAAGATCAGGTAACAGAAATTGAGTGTTGTTTGTACACTGATTAGAATTAGCATGTGTTACTTCAATGCACTTTATCAGAGAGCATCATTCTAATCTTATGTATTTTTGGTACAGGTGACAACAGACATTTTATTATATCCTTTTGCCCTGATTTTTTTTTTAATGGCATGATTAGGTGACTTGCTTATATTGCCACTCTTGTACAATCAGTTCATCAGAAATAAAGCAAATTCCGTTTAGCCAGGAAAGCAAACATCTGTAGGTTAGATTAAGTTACTATCTGCAGATAGATAAAAAGTGTTAAGTAGAAAATGGGATCTTCCACTTTTAGCTTTTATTTTGATAAGCCTAAACATTTAAAGTATCTGCATCCATTCCCTCAGTAGAAGCTTCTGTTCTAAGCACTTTCTCGTGGATCGTGTTTCTCTGTAAGCTGTCAGCTGATTTCAAATATTGCATCTGATTACTTTGGAAACAATTATACAAAATAATAGACTTAAGGAAATCAGTTATAAAAGGAATAATTGTGTACATTGTATAAGAATAATTTATTTTTAAAAGAAATATTAATGTAAAAGTAGAAAATAAAAGTAGCTGTATTTTATACAACATTTTGGTGCTAAAAGGTCTGTCATTGATTTTTTAACTTCTGAAATGAAATAGTGAAACACTGTTTTGTAGATCTTTTCTGGGAAGGAAACTGAAGGTAGTATAGGGTAAAAATCATATGAAGGAAACTATTGTGTTTTCCTGTGCTGTTCATCCTTTTGTAAGTTACCATGAGACCAAGTAATTGTTGGCAGAACAGCTGTTTCTCCTCAGTTCATCTTTGAATTTTGCCTATCCTATCATAGATGGTTTTTGAGAATATGAGCCTGTAATATACTGTAGTTTGAGGCTGCAAAAGGCAGGGATTGCAATACTGGCATGAACATTTAAGTTTAAGAGTAATGTTTAAGCTCCATATAGTCAGCCAAATATCCCAAATACAGATTAAAACATGAAGAAAAAAAAACTTTGGGGTCACCCACTTTTAAAATGTGAGGGAGGGAATAGGGGGAGCTACTAATTTAGAGTTTTCTGTGGTTTCTGTGGTTAATAGGTTTTGGTAGTTTTGACCACGATCTTGACAAAAGCAGCTGTATTGCCTACTACCAAATAATGGTTCCTTGGAGGCTTGGGAGGGGCTGAGATGATGAACTGTGATTTCTCCTTAGTCCTTTAATTAAAAATTAGGTAAAACATCTTGCTATTGGAAAAAGAAAACACTGGATACTATTTATATACTTTCAATGTGAAATGCTGCTTCAGGTGACATCTAAGTATATAGCATAAGTAGTGCCTTGAAACAGACATTTTCTGTTCCTTTCTTGATGTTTTTAGCTTGGTTTCTATGGCAATGAAGCCTATGAAGAGTGTCAGGCCTCTTCTTCCCCTGTCTCCAAAAATAACTTCTAAATTTACCGCCAGTAGAAGCCAAAATTAAACGTGAAGGGGAAGGCTCAAAGGTAGCCAGATTCCTACTGGTTTCAAGCAAGCTGGTGGCTCCAGAGAGGAGAGTCAGTGCTTTGTGAAGACAAGCCAGAGTTGCTGCAAGACAAAATTATATAACCTCTGCTGTATACCCTGCTGATGTGGGCAAAATTTCCAGTTTACTGGGGCAAGTTCTGCTGCAGTTAGTTTTTTGTTTGTTTGTTTTTGTTTTGTTTTTTTCTTTTTTCAAGTGAAGTAGCCCTCTGAAAGGACCTGAAGTTACTGCCTTGAGGGGAGGGTAGGATACAGGACACTTGAACAAGAGCTAACAAAAGCTAGTTTGTGTTCATGGAACAATTTGTGTTTATTATCCTAGTTGTAAACACTCAAGCTACTTAGTCCAGTTATTGTGGGGTTGTTGTTTTTTGGCTTTCTTTAAATAAAAGGGGTGAAAATTTTTCCTTAAGCTGCTGCATTAGAGTAACCTTGGTGCTTTTTAGAATTTCTGAGAGGCCTGTATAATAGAAGAGAGGATAAGTAGAAAGACTTCATTCCTAAATATAAATCTTACAAAATAAAGGCACTTTGAGTGGCACTAAAAGGTATAACATGTCTATACTGTATGGAACACTTAGGATGGAATTTTTCCATTTCCTGATTGCAATTGCTATAACCATTGAATGACTCATTAGCTTTGTTTTTGAAGGCAAGAAGTCTCATGTGCATGTTCTTGTCTGATCTTCATGTTAACTCCATTATCTAGTAAATTATTCCACTCTTAGTATATTACAGATAATTTGGAGTAAAACAGCTTTCAAAAAAACATGTAGAAGATGTGAAATTATATTTCTGGGGAATGGCAAAGTTTTTTTGGTTGTTTTTTTTTTCTTTGACCAATGACATGCTTGTGGACCTCACTATCTTCAGAATAATGACAGCATTTACTGTGGTGTGGTAGGGAAAAAAAGTTGCAGTGACTGAAGAGGAGGAGGGCAGGAGAGGAAGAAGAGAAGTAACAGAGATCCATTTAAGTTTGCTTTACCTTTTCCCCTGCCCAATGACCAGGTTATTTTGGTGGCGTAGTCAGAGCTACACACACATCCCAAATGAGGATGAAGTAGTGCCATTAGAGTAAGAACTATGCCAGTAGTGTTTTGTTCTTTATACCTTAGTTAATCAAGGTAGTTTTATTTAAGAATGGGCTTATTTTGGCTATATGCATTGCAATACCAGATTTTTCTTGTGAATTATTGTACTTAATTTATAGCCATAATGTTTGTAGCTCTCAGCTTGCTTTTCTGATCTGATGGACCTTTTTAGGGTTGAGTGCTTTGTATTCTCACTTGCTTTCTGTATCCTGGAATATATTAGGTTATTTTGAAGTGCTTTTGTTATCTTTGGATTTAACTACTCAAAATGGCTAAAAATATTCCTTGTATTACTGCTACTTCTGTATCACTGATTAGGCATTAAATGACCCGATTGCTCAGGACCCAGAAACCCTCAAAAACACCTATAATTTGTATTGAAGGTGACCTCTGAAACAATTTTTTCTCTTATTTTTAGTAATGTGAAGGTGACTGAGCAGTGAAACAGGTTTTCTGCATAGCCCATGTAGTCTCTATCCTTGAAGTATTCAGAAGGTGTTTGGATGTGGTGTCATACATCCAGCTGTAGGTATTTCTCCTTGAGCGGAGAGGTCGAAATAGATGGGTTCAGAGGTCCTTTTCAACCTCAACTGTTCTGTGAGTTTGCTGTTAATCTGCATATTAAAATAGTTTGGGTGTGAGTGCTACACCACTTAATAAGAAATTTACCTTCTTCTCAGGAGGCACTTTTTCCAGTAATCTGTTTGTACTTTGCCTAATAGGAAATAACTGTAGTTATATTCTTAATACTTGTTACTGAAATTATATTTTGCTGTAGGGTGTTTTTAAAAAGTACCAATTTGAGGTTATAGAGTTCTTCTTGTAGATATGTTTAATCTTATTTTTTTGTCTGGGTTTTGCGTGTGGTGCTTCAGTTATTGCCTTCGAGGCATCTTGTAGTTCACACTACTGGAAACTAGCACTTTTATAATTCTAGTACTTCTTCTTTTTAAAAGCTTGATACATTCTAAGAACTGTCAAGTTAATTAAAATAATCAAAAATGTCTTCTCTAAGAAAACATATTAGCTGCTGGATCTGAATTCCTGAGTTTTAATCAACGTTCTTCCTTATCCAATTTCTTATTTCTGTATATGCTTTACTGGACATGTCTTTTTAAAACCATATCTTAATCAAGATAAAAAAAACAAATCGGCAACTTTGAAGTTTTGTAGGGAAAGGATTGTTTCCAGAGTGTAAAGAAAAGCAGAATATTTTGAAAAGTCTTAGGATTTGCATGGAGAAGCTCTTTGACAAGATGCAAGAGAATGAAGGTCACAGTTACAGGTCATAGAAGTTCACAGAAGTAGAAATGTCTTAATTATTTTTCTTCTAGATAAATACAATAAACAATACTATTTCTCACCTGATATGTTCTAAAATAGGTTGATGCAATTTGTGACTGTACATGAGAACAAAAAAATAATGGTATTAAAATATTCATAAAATAGTGCAGTGGTCTTGGCATATAGTAAATATGGAAAATTCAAGATTTTTAAGACTCCCTGAAAGTCACTGAGAAGAAAAACATTCCTGGGGGGAAAAAAGGCAAGGCAGTTAAAATAATCTTTAGGTGATTGCTTAAAAGAATTTAGCTGGACTACTTGAAGTGGTCGCATGCTGTTTTATAAATAATTTGTTTTGTTGATGAGAGTAATCTTGTCTCTCTTTGAACATGTCTCTGCAAATGTCAGGTTGTCATGGGAAGTATTCCCTGAATGCCTCTGAAATGTGTGTGTTGTTCTCCTCAGCTTCACAATGAGGATGACCCCCCAGAGTCTTCAGCGGCTGAGCAGCCTTCGATGTCTGCAGAGACTCCGCAGCCTCCACAGACAGCAGCCTTACCTGAGGCAGATACTTCCCCTCCTCCTTACTGTAGCATAGCTGTGGAAGCAGCTGCAGCCTCAGGTATTTTTCTCAAATAGCAGCTTGTCGGGGACGAGCGTGTATGAATCAGCCCTTGGTTCAAAGTGGTTTGATGCCGCCATGTATTTCTTTTTTCGTGCACACAATTGCAGTAAAAAGCTGTCTTTTGATGTGCAGCCCTTTGGTTTGTTCAGAAGAAGCACACTTGTAAATTACACTGATTGTTTCAAGTTGCTGGACTAAATGGATGTTCATTAATTAGTTTAATAGGTTTTATTTAAGTCTGCTTATAGTTCATTTCCACATTTAATCTACATTTTTGAGTAGTGCTCCATTATTAGACCTCATTAACAATTTTCATTGCCTCTTTATAAGAAACCCTTAAGACTTCTTTAGTGTGTTACATGGTTTGGTGAAAATATTGCCATGAAAAGGTTAATTTTGCTTTAAAGGCTCTTGATAAAACTTCTCATAAAAAAGGGTAATGGGTCTCTTTATCCATTTATTCAGCACTCCCTTTCTTAGGAGGTTGTGACTTGGGGATATGGGAGACTTAATAGGTAGCATTGAAGTTCCTGTTTAACTAAAGTTACGTGTATTTGTGTCTCCCATGTGCCAAGTAAATATTTTAGGAGTAACTGCCAACCTATTTTTTTAATGTTTGTTAAAAGAACAGTTTCCTGTCCCTGTTCTTTGAGACGGTGTTTGCAAGTATAATACATAGCTGTGTGGAATTATCCCTATATATAACATCCTTGTGTTTACCATGTGACCTGTGCTGACAAATCTTTACCACATAAACAGCCTTTTAATGAGCTCCTGCTGGTTGTAGGAGGAAGCTTAAGGCATATTTTAAGTACTTTTAATTAATATTGTTAATAATTCTATTCTGTAAGGTGATGTCTTACTGTTACAATGCAGAATAATGAAGTCTGTGGTCCATTCTGATGGAAGGAACAATTTTTAAAAGAAAGTGTTGCAATTGAAATCTTGGAAAAACTGATTTTTAGAGAGCAACTGGAGTTAGCAACAAGGCCACACTAATAAGAATACAGCATGGCTATTACAGGACTGAAGTAACAGATTGATATTGATATTTAAAACCTCTTTTTTGTTAAAGATTTGTGTGTGTGAATCTTTTTTATGATTGGTTAAAAGCATTTGGTTGGAATGCCTGGGAATATAACTAATGAAATATGATTTTTTTCTTCATAAATTTGTTGTCTCCTTGCCAGCAAGTCAAGGTTTCTGCCTTGGGTACCAGCTCCAAGTACCATCAAGCTGTTCAAAGTTTTTATTTTAAAAATTTTTTTAAGAACTTAAAAATGCAAGTATCCTCAGTTTCAGGCTCTGTAAAAAAATATACTTTAAAGGTAAATAATTATGTGCATGTGAAAGTTAATATTCTTGATATCTTTCTGGTTTAAAAATGAATAACTTCTTTATTTTGAACAGACACACACAATGAGTTTTATCCTGTACCACCTCCATACAGTGTAGCTACCTCTCTTCCTACGTATGATGAAGCTGAGAAGGCCAAAGCTGCAGCCATGGCAGCTGCTGCAGCTGAAGCTGCCCAGCGAGTAAGTGAAACACTTCTGCTGTATTTCAGTTTCGTGAAATGTGTTAGGATAAGTATTTATAACAATTGGGCCCATATTATGACCCACTACTATAATAATATGGGCTGATGATTTAAATATTTTGGATGTTTACATTTACATAGAACAATGTAAGTTAGTTGTAAATACTATAAAAAACACATTAACATTCAGTTCTTTGAAAGACATAGCTGTCTAAACAGCTTTAAAAGCCAAATTTTGCACTGTTTTAATAGTTTACCCATTATTTGGTCAACTTTAATTAGATATCCCCTGCTGCTATTCCTTTGTAGAGTTATCACTAATGTGTACTGTTTTGGATGTAAAACCAAAAGAATTACCAAATACCTTTAGAGAGGAAGAGAGAATTTCAGCAGTCTGGAAGGGTCATGACCCCAAATTGTGTAGATGGTTTTTAAAAGGAAAGGTTCCTGTTATTTGATCTGTGGAAATTTAAATACTGCAGTTCAAATAAATGTTCCAAGTATTTAAAAAAGGCCCTACGTGAGTTGTGGTAAACAATTTATAGGCAAATGTTCAGTATTTCTAGTTTTGTGAGAATTAACCTTATGAATAGTACAGTCTTCAAAACAGAAGATAGGTATCTGCAGTTAGTGGCAAATATCAGTTTTGTAAGCAAGCTTCTTATTTTCTCTGAAGTTTTGGAATATGGAAATTCTGCTGCTTGGTAGTATTGACCATAATATATTATACCCAAAAAAGACGTCCGGTGTTTTCACTAAAAATTTCCTCCTTGAGATCAAATGTGATTACACTTTTAAAATCTTACTGGCTGCAGTGTGCTTGTGACTGGAAAAAACCTTTTCTCATCCAGCAGGAGGCAGTTCCTTCCTTGACTGCTGCACAGTGCTCGCAGTGCACAGCACCCACTTCATTGTATGCACAGCTCACGTTAAAGTGGGTTTGTGTAACATCACCAGTGACAGTGACACAAATCTGTTTGACTGGATTCAGTAGGAAACCATGGGGATTTGACTTGCTAGATTTTAGCAGTGAGGGGATGATCTCCATTGTCACATTTTATCTGCCCTAACAGGAGCATGGATTCTTTGTAGTCTGTCTTTACTGCATGTCACATAAGTAAAACTTCTGCTGACATACTGGTCTGAATGAAAACCTTATTCTGAAATTACAAATTTGGAGCATTAACAACCCAAACCTTGACTTATAGAGTACTTGTGACACTGCAGACAGGCTGTGCAGCACACACAAGATTCTTGTTCTTACATCTAGAACCCTATGAAGTGCAAATTTCAGACATACAAGTCCCTTGAGAACTCAGCATCAGGTTTAGCCAATTTCCAGAATAAAGCTAAGTGAAACAAGCAAACAAGAATCCAAAACAGAGCAAGTATTTTTTTGTCTTGTCATTTTAAACTTTTATTTACTCTTTCTTATGAGTTCAGGTCACTGTGACAGAAACATATTTTGCCCTTCCTCAGTCTGCCTGCTTTTTGGTCAAATGACAATTTTTTGAAAAATGGGTTTCCTCAGTTATGTACAGCTTCCAGTTTTGTAAATGCATGGAGATGGTCTTGCATGAAAAAGGCTGCTCATAGCTCTGAAGGGGATGGGACTTGAGATGTGCTGTTCCTAGAGAACATTCTCAAATATTCTATATCAGAGTAGAATTACAGATTTAAAAGTAGATGCACCTTTTGGCTGCTCTTGACTGCTTTTGGTGAGAACATTGGACCTGGGAAATAGCAATTTTGGTGTGCCCTGAAGCAGTTTTATTATTCTTAGCCTTCAGTTAGAAGGGGAAGGGAAAGCCATGAGATTGAGCTCTCTTCAGTGGTGGGTGGAGGGAAGAAGGAGCCTCTGAGCCTTACATGTTGTGGGAAGAGAAGTCTGGTTTTGATTGAGCGGGGAAGTAACTGGCTCTAGCAGGGATCAGAGAGGATGGATCAGTTGAAGTCAAACTAAGAAAAGGCAAGGATGAATGGAGGGCAATGGTATGGACAGAGTAGAAAGACTTAAATGAGAAACAGAAGGGAAAAGGATTAACTGAGATTGGTGTAGAAAGGAACCAAAGTGGGAACATAATGTGGTCCTGGGAAAGGAACTGAAGCTGGTGTGTGAGAAAAGAAGACCAGGGAGGGAAAAGGAAGCTGGAGGTAAGAGGCAAGAGAGTTGGATACAGCAGTGAAGTGAGAAATAAAGTTTTTCACAGTCTGCTTTGCTAGAACATACAGGAGAGCTTTAGATTCAAGAACTACGTGCTGATGCCACAGCAGTTTCACTAATGAAAAATCAGTAGGGACACACTACCATTCCCCCAAAGCAGAGATGGACTAAAAGATTCTAGACTTATGGCAGTACTAACTCAGTATCAGATGTATACCTGAAAGTCACATTCTTGCTGACTGCTGAAGGGCTCAAGTTTGACAGTAATTCTGTTCTATGGGTTTTTTTTGTGTTGGTTTTTTTTGTTTGTTTGTTTGTTTTTGTTTTTTTTTTTTTTTTTGCAAATGCATGCCTACACACAAGTTGCATTAGAAAAACAGCATTAAGTTTGCAAAGTTGGGATTTGGGGGAAAAGTTAGAAATGCCGAAGCTGAATTTCAGTTTTGTAGATATTAAAATTATGTGCCAGTGCAGTTTTAATTATTGCTATTTTAATTAACTTACCATGTGATGCTGCCATGAAATCCCTACCTTATTTAATACCTCTGGATTTACACTGATATAGACTAAGACTGTATAATAAGACTGTCTTAATGTGACAGATGGCTGGAATAAGAAAGAAGGCTCTTATTACAGTTTGAGTGGTGGTTTGCCATCTTTAGGGGAAGGATTTAGCTCTGAAGACCCATGGAAGAACAGATAAGGAACTTAATTATGTAATAGTAGTGTGAAGTTCAATTGTTTTCTCACTTTCAAAAATGACAGCTGCAGACATTACCTGACCTGCATGTTACACACTTTGTAAAACAGACAAATTGTATAGCATGTAGATTTTTGTCAGTTTTTATTTTCAGCCTTATGAAATTAGTGCTCTTACAAATGTGAACTCTGCTGTGTTCTAAGCTTCTGGTTTCTTCCTTGTAAACAGGGATATATTGCCTTTTTATGGCAATAATGTGAACCGTTAGAAAAAGTTAAATGTCCTCATGCTACCTTGAGCGATGTGTGAAGCTGATAATTTTCATGGTGTACTCCCAAATGTGCAGTGAAGGTTCAAATGTACTCATTAAGCAAAAGAGAGGAAAATGACATGGAAGGGCAGCACACTTATTGTGCAGCTTTCATATTTTGTCCCCCCCAAATCACGTAGGCCACTTATATGATCACATTAAGAATCTTTTTTAAATACTTCATCATAGGCCCTGTGTTAACAGATAATATGAACAATCTAAATTTAACATTTACTGAAACTTCAATAATTTTATAATTCTTTGGGTAGCTTGTCTTTCAGGAATAGATTGTGTGTAAACATGTATTCCTTTCAAATGCTCCCAGCTATCTCATTTTATTAAAGAAATTCTACTAGTCCTGTGTCATCAGTAGTGATGGCTTTAGTTATCCTGGCTTTTTATTTTCAAATTCTCAAGGTCAGTTTTGAACGGGCAATTTAAATGGACAAAAATACTGCTAATAGTTTAATGACTTTGTTTGTATGTTGCAATGAATGGCTTTTACTTAATGCTTTTCAGTTGCATTTGTCTTATGTTTTTCTGTTTTTACATGCTTAGCACGCCCAGTTTAGGGAATCTAGGAGTCTGTTTGATGAAATATTCCTCAGTCGTCCAGAGGTATGGTATAGTTCTCTCTAGTTTAGACTTTGCTATGAATTTTCCTGCTGGCAAACAAATGCTTCTGGGGTTGACTGTGCCTTTTCCCCTCCCCACAATTAATTTCTCCCCTATTGGTTTGTATGCTGAAGATATTATTTATGGGGTTTATTAAGTAATTTGACCCTGTCCTCAGAAGTTTCTCTCTTAGCACTGCATTGGGAAGAGTTCTATCAGTTTAGTTGTTCTCTACTCAAATAAGGTGGTTGTCTCCCTATATGCCATGCTAGATTTCAGTTTGAAAAAAAGATTAAAAACACGGAAGAGAAAAAACAGTCCTCCACTTGCAGAATACAGAGAGCACTATAGTTTATGGGGATTTAATAGATTCAACTTCAATGGATGCTGTGTACCATTCGATGTTCTTTTGTTTAGAAAAACTACTCTGTGTGACATGCTGTTTATGTTGATAATACAATTTGCTGTTCAGATGTTTCTCTGGTCATAGAAGCATTAAATTTTCTGTTCCTAAAGATGCCACCTTATTTAGAAAGCAAGAAATGCTGTCCCTCTTCCTTAACTTGACTAAATTTGTCATAAATCAATGACATAATGAAGCAATGTTACTTATCTTATAGATTTGCACCTGTTGTGTTACTTTCTTCTCATTAAAAAAAGCATAAATAAAATAGATACCTCATCGATAAAAATGTCACTATCTAATAAGTATTTTTGAAAATATGCAAAACTCTAAGTATCAGCGTAGAGGACAGTTGTTCTTCATTGCCCATTTTTATTCCTCACTACATGGTGACAGACAACTATATTTTGAGGAAAGACTAGGGCAGTTGACACCAACCAGATCAAATGAGAGCACTGAAAGACAGCCAGTGTTAGTGGGACTTGAGCAGTGGTCAGTTAGTGTTTTCTCTCTGCAGGACTGCTCATGAAACCTCATAAGCCTAAATAATGTAGATATAGGCTTGTTTAATTTTTTTAGTATTCTAAGTATTTAATTTCTTAAACACTCATAATTTTTGTGTGCTGGTTTTTGGAGAAAGTAAAGAGACCTCAGTTTCATCTTCCTTTTTGACATGGAGTGTAATAAATTAATACCTGTTCACATTTAATAGAACAGTTCTTCTTGCAAATATCTGCTCTCATGTTCCTAAGCTATATTTATTGACCTGTGTTTCTCACATGTGTAAGCCTCAGAGAAGACTCTGCTAAATTTGTTACTGTGATTGAGCAAAATTTTCTTTTTTCTGAGGAAACTTTTACGTGGAGCGTAATTCACTAATTGTTTTGGAAATGCCAGAATGAAGTACAGTAGTTAGCAGATAATTTTTAAATTGCCCAAAATTATTATGTATGGGGTTTTGTAGACCTTGTGAAATTAAAATTGAAAATACTATTTTTGTCCTGACTTTAAAAAGGAAGTTTTATGGCATGCATTTCAGAGATAAACACATTCACATGCAGCTCTTTTTATAATGCCTTTTCAGCCCTTCCTTCCCTCCCATTCCCTTCCTCTCCATCAGTCTTGTAGCTGCAGCAAAGTTGAGTTTAACAAACTGATGCTTTCTTAGTCACTTAAGATGACCATTTAGGACTGCCTGAAATGATGTGGAGTTGAATTATAGCCCCTAAGGATTGTTGTTTAACTGGCTTTTTGTGCTTCCATTAGAATTGTCTGTGTGAATAGCAGTGTTTTTTAAGTAAGTCATCTGATCCAGTGTCTTGGCTAATTAATCTGAAATACAGAACACAGCTGGAATTTCATGGCTGTGTTACTAAGGGTGAAGGTGACTGCTCAGAGTTGGTACAGCAGTTGTTTGAGCACCTTTTTAACCTAATTGCCATACCCTGGTAAATTATTTTGCTCTATTGACAAAGGGGAACATGCAACAGAGCTTTAGATCACTGTGCTTGTTTAATGCCCTTTTAGTCATAAACAGTATTTCTGTACTAAGTGCCTGTGGCTGAAACAGCCAAGTAAATTTCACTTGATCTCTCTTGATTTAATTTGTTTTTATAGGTAATTTCTGATGTCAGTTCTAATACATTATGGTAATAGATGGAAGAATTAGGATAAGAATCTTACCTGTGCTTTTGTTTAGACCATTTTACTGCTGCTACTGACAGCATTATTTAACTTGTCATCCATCATTGTTTGATGTTACTCGTTCAAGTATAAAAATGGTTTTTAATGGGTTTTAATTTTAATCAGGCTGTTTAGGAAGTGTTGTCACTGTGAAAACTTTTGTGTTTGCCAGTCTGCAGCTGGAGCAATATTTTCACCTGTGCATAGAACTGTATATATAGTATCTGCCAAGTTCTGTTGAAAATCGAGTTCTGAGAAACAAAGCAACTCTCAGTATTTTAAGGTCCAGCATTTTGACACAATGGAAGAAGTCTTTGGATCGTTTTGACTGACGTCTCTGTTTGCTTTTGACTTCAAGTGCTATGCTTTTCAAGTTTTGGAAGCCTTTTAGACACATTTAATGTGCTCGCGCCCTCTAGTGACCCTGGAAGTGTTCTTTGCATTGCCTTTTGCTGTGGGTTGTGAAATCGGTTAGTGCAATGCTGTTGCATCGGCATTTGATTTTAAGACACTAACCTTATTCTATAACATTTACTTTTTAATTAAGGAAATTATTGGAAGACCTTTCCAGCAGGAAAAATATAGCACATACTGTGTGATGACTTTAAAAAATATATTTAAAAGTTTGGCTACATATCAAGATAGAGTAAAAAAAAAATATGTTGGTTTTGATTGTCAAAGTACTAATCTGAAATAATTCTAGTTTCATTTAAGATGAATAGACAGTATATACATATCTTCTACAGAAACTTCTACAGAAAATTTGGGCTCTGTCAATATAAGCAACAAATAAGACTTGTTTTATATTTATAAATTTTTTTTAAAAAACTTCCTTTATGTGGACATGTTACAGAAATGTCAATTTTCTTCTATCTTTAGAAACATGATTAATACTTTATCCTATAGGTAGTTTTTTTTCTAAACTTTTCACTAAATTATCACTAACCTGTAAATCCAGGAAGAAGAGTATCCACCACGGGATGATTTCAGTGATGCAGATCAGCTTAGAGTGGGCAATGATGGCATCTTCATGTTGGCATTTTTCAGTAAGTTATCTTGTATCCCAGACCTACTGAGGTATTTCTTAATTGTACCTTTTTCCTAAGGAATATAAGAGAGCTGTGATAAATTGCATTAATGTACTGTAATGAACAGATTTTTCTGCCTGTGCACAGATTATAAACACTTCCTGTTCCAGATGCAGCAAATATGTTATCTTTTTTTGGTGGCATCTGTTACAGACAAGGGGACGAACCAAAGTCATAGTAAATGCTTGAAGGTCTAGCACTGGAAATTCTATCATCTTCTAGTTGGACCTAAGGGCCAGATCACAGGAATCTGCCAGTTGGTTTTTAACTAGAAAAAATTTGCAAGAGACAAGGTGCTGAATCAAAGTTGCTGATGTTAGTGTAGTGAATTAAACATCTATGGGTTGGTTTTTGGAACAAATCCAGCCATACTCATTTGCAGGTCAAACTAACCGTTGTTATATAAAAATGCATTGTCTTCAGGTAACCTCTGATTTCAACCAGCCCTCCTGTAGCTCTTCATCATGTACTGTGTGCACACTGTGCATGCCTTGTAACTTGTGTATTGTATTAATCAAAGTCAGATATAGCAACTAGAAGCTGTTTCTACAAGGAAGCTGTGTTAGTTTTACCAATTGCTTAATTCTCTCTAATTTCTGAGGGTTTTTTCCCTTTCTGAAATAAATGTATTTAGCAGTCTGGATGGACGTTTGGTGTTGGGGATATATCTGTTCTGCTGAGAATTCATCAGGATTAAAGCTGCTTGATTATCCACTAAAGTCTCCATTGGGTCTTTCAACCTAGGTTTCGTAGTAGTTCTTTCTTCTGTGGTGTTTTTTGCAATCTCTAACTGTTGCAGATGCAGGTTACAGTGCTTTTGCAGAAGGTTTTTTTCATGTCGTTGTATGATGTGGTGTTTGCATCTTGGGATAAAAAACATATGTCTGCCTCACAAAGCAAATGTATAAAGATGTTTATAGAGTAGCAAAGTGAATTTTGTAGTTTGACCTCTTTCTGTAGTTGGAGCATAGAAAGAGTATATTCTTGGGGGAAAGGGAGGTGTGACTCTTTGGCTTTATTTTCGTCTCCTTTTTCTGTGTTCTATAATTTACTGTATTCATTCTGTTTAGATCATTTGTGTGAACTTGTTCTTCCTTTTGAATTCTGGTTCAGGCCTTCATTAGCACTGCATTTGGAGACCAAGGCAATTGTTGGCTTTAACATGTCTTAGGTCCTTTAAGTCGCAGATGTCCAAAATTGCATTCCCAGAACCTTGTGTCCACCTTCAAGTGTGCCAGTATGTACTTGGATAAACTGGCATTCTTCTCTACAAATAAGTATTTAGCTGAGTCTGACTGCACAGGCAGTGCTCTTACACATGGGACAAAAATACTCTGTAGATCATAATTTTTCATTATTGTTCTGAGACTGTATTGTTGCAAATTTTGCTTACCTATGAAGGAAATGCATAAAATGAGTACTTGCACATTGTACAGTATTTAACCAAGTGTGTGTTTAATTGGAATGTGTTGGTTATTATGGATACTGGTTACATAGGGAAATTGATAAACTTTACTTGCTGTTTGTGCTCATAGTATGAGGAGTTCACAAAAACACAGTTACAGATAGTAATATACCTTTTATGTTACTTTTTGATAGTTTTTCTACTAGGAAATTGGCAAATTAAATGAAAAATGAGCATAACATAATGAGGGTATGTATTTTATATGTGGATCATGTATTCACACTTATCCAACAAGGAGATAAAAATCTCCAGAAAGTTGAAGTATGTAGACTTCAGAGAGTAGCAGTGAAAATGAAATTTACATTAAAGAAATCTTTTGGGGTTTTTTTTCCCAGAGTGGGATATCTTTCACCACTGCAAGTAGAGGTTGGCAGATCACAGAAAGCCTCAAATAAATTCCCTCACATAGTTAAAATGTAAGAGAACTGTATCAGGAGCTGTTCTCTAGTGAAAGGAGAGTGAACAAATGGCTTGTTCCACATGTGTTCTCCCACCTTCTTCATGACTGCCAAGTACAGCATTGGAAGATCTTGGGGATGGAAGGCAGATAGCTTGAAGTATAACAGGAAGTTAGCATTCTTTAATTTCATTTTTTTTCAAGTGAAGTGTAGCAAAATAAACTTTACTGAGCTTACCTGCATACTGCAATCACTTAGTGATATGTAGCTACCATCTAGTGGTAGCAGTCCACGTTGCATAAAATTGCGATCTCGAGGCCATCTAGTGGCCAGATCTGTTTTTCAGGGGGGATTTTGGTTCTTTTAGGAGCCTGGTGCATGCCGGTTTACAGAGCTGTTTCCCATCCAAGCTATAAGGTTAGCAGAACTAAACAGGATAAGACAATGCACACTAAAGAAGTGAAGTCCTTTGCATGAAGAGGTGGATTTTTTTGCTTGATCCAGAAACTTGGTGAATGACTTTGGAAAACAGCCCATTTTATTTCTAATATACAATAAAATCACGTTTTAGGAAATTGGTGTTGCCCTTAGTTTGTGATTATGTTGGTGAGCTCAGAATCTGCTCTCTAATATTGGGGACTGGTGTCTGTCAGCCTCTTATTTTGAGGGAAATGAATATATATGTGAATATATTCATTTTGCTATGAAGGCAAAATGGAAAAAAAAATTGCTATCAGACCACTTAATGTGGTTTTTTTTTCTATATTTTGTATTTTTAAGTCAGCTGTGCCTTATACAGCATGGTAGAAATTTTCTAGAATGCCAGAGAAAGTTACTAGGTGAGTTTCTCAGAGTATTTTTTTATATGCACAACAAAAGGGAAGAATTTCTGAATTCCTGAGCTGTATCTTTCCATTTTGAACAAGGTCTAATTGTAATAGAGCAAGTAACTGTTGTGAACAAAGGGTTTGGTTTTCATGCTTAATCTGACTGTAGTGGAAGTCTCTTGAATTGTCTGATAAACTCATACAGGTTATCTGAAGGAGGTACTTTTGGACACTATTAAAAGGCTTGTATGGTTTTCCTTTATATTTAAGGAATGCTTTAGAACCAACCTTTTTTCCTGTGGGCCCCAAGAGGAGTTGCGAAACTTATCTGAATTCTTTGAAACCATGTAAAGGAGTTTTGGGTTGTCCCTACAACATAGGAATAATGAATTCACAGATAGGTTAATAAGGAGATAAAAATGGAGACTAGTGTTCAGTAGTACAACCAAAGCTTAAATGCTCATACAGAAATCTGACCTTTTTGAACATCTAAGCTCTTTAAGCGCTGTATATAACTCACAACAGTAAAATCTTGTTTAACAGGGAAATATAAATGTACGTGGTGTCCTTGACTGTGTATTGGAACAGAAAATAACCATACCGAAGTTTTGAAAATAATGTTCATACAGTTTTCAAAACTGTTAAATGCCTCCAACAGTCAATAAACTGCACACAGCTGGGATACCTACTTTGGGGATTTCAAGGGGGCCCTAGTTGGAAGGCAGAGCTGTAGCACAAGCTCAGGGTGAGCACAGTCACCTGCTGTATGCTTCCTGAGGAGTGTAAAGCATGGTTGAATTTCCCATGGGAGGCTACCTCTGTGTTACTTTAGGAAACCTGACTTGTGTGTGTCTACATCACAAATGTTATGCAGGTTTCCCTTAGGCATTCAAGAGAAGCTGAGGGGAAGTTACTTCATTAAAATTTTAAATGTTGGGAGCTAGAGGAACTTTTTCGAGTTCTTATTTTTCTCCGGTTATTAGGGGAGGCTGGCTGACCTTCATACACAATCACCTAACTTCTTTCTTACTGTAGAAATAATTTGATTTACCTATTTTTTCTGTATGCATTAGATATAATACAAAACAATTGGAATGAGGAAGCTTCTAGCTGGGTAGTTAGAAAAACATAGCAGCAATAGTAATGAAGAAGTAGGAATAAATTGCTGAGGAATGTTTCTGAACTTTAATCACTAAGAAAAAAAATTATCTGTTTTCTGTGGAAGCTTAACAGCCATCACTTCTAGTGATAGTCATCAGTTTGTGAATGAGCCCTCAGGATGGAGCAAAGATATATATCCCAGTTAAAGAATGGAACAAATTGTATGCAGGAGTGGGAAGAACAGTTCCTAGTGGTGCAAAGACTGAAGAGGATTATTTATTATTGCAGTATGCTTAGTAAGTCTAGGCCAGGTATAAAGCATTAAGCTCTTTCATGTTTGCTCTGTGTTAGAATAGGAAGTAAATGAGCAAACAAATTGTGGTATAACTGAGCATAAGTTGCTTTTTGTATATGTAGCTGGCATTCATTTTAATCTTTTTACAAGCTTAAGCCATGGCTAAAATTTGGAATGTAAGGCTTCAGATCAGTTTTACTGGCTTCTTTTCATGATACTTATAAACTAAAAACAAGTGATTAATGTGTAGTTGTGGAAAGCTACGTAAAAAAGATCAGCAGGTGAAGTGCTGGAGCAGCTGGGGAAAAATCACATTGTAATGTGCTTGTCATTATTGTTTCATCTGATGTATTGAAATATGTACAACTCAAAAATCTTGTACTTTGTGTTTTGCTGGGATTATTTTACTGAAAACTTTAAGGAGAAATACAGCATAAATGTAGGGACTGCTTTGGATCATGAACACTCTTTATTAAAAAAGACCTTTAGTCCAACTCTCCTCCTTCCAGAAACCAGTTTCTTATGTGTTTCATGATGAGTTTTGTTGTCTGTGAGGAGGGAGTGCTAATGTTTATATTCTTCTGATGTGAACTACATTTATATAGACATTGTCCTCTTGTCATCACCTCAGGAATATTAAAATTCAAAAACCATACTCTTATCGGTCCCACTTCTCTGAATGGTGCTAGAGTATTAAAAGTAGATACTGAAATCATGATGCCAATGCAGTCAACATGGGTTTCATCTAAGTGTCATAAATTTGTTAATGGAAAGTTGACAGTAATTGAAAGTTGGGCTTAAGTAGGCATGTAATCACTTTTGATATAGAAAACAATTCTTGTTGCACAGTGGTTTGATTTGCAGTGGAGGTCTACAGGATGCACACAGAACTTGGCTGCATGAAGAGGATTGGCAAGCTGAAGTTAAGAATTCTATTTTAGTTAGAATAATGGTGTGGTTGCAGCAGCTCACCAGATTTTTTCCCTCTAGTTTTAGTAATGGCTTTCCTCATGAAAGCATGTTATTTGTGTTATGGCAGGTACATTGTCTGTGCAGGAATGTCATGGAAGCTGATGTGGTATGAAGGATGAAGTCATCTCTTTAACAGCTGAGCAGTGTCATTTACATTTCACAAAGTGAGTGGGTGTAGAAAATAGTGGAGGATAGTGTTTGTTACAGCAAGGAACTTATGCAATGGCTTAGTTGTCTCTAGTAGATAGAGAAGGAAGTTGGTAATTCTAGAGAAATTAATACATAATTCCTTTTACTGGTCACATCTCTCACTGGCCTATTTTCTCCCTCAGCTTGATGGGGAGCTTGTGCTGTGACTTCTCTATGGTAACACAGGGATGAAAATGGTAAACAACTTTCAATAATAAGTTGAGACAGGAATTATACAGAAATAGACTGCAGTAACTCTTACCAGATGCAGTGTAAGTTGTAAAGCCCAGAGCTTGCATGGCTGGCAGAAGATACACATGGATGCACATGATGGAAAAAGATATACAGATACGCAAAAGTGGCTGATCTTGATGTAGAGAAAAGCCACTGGCAGGAATTGTAGTCTGCTCAGGAGCTTGAGATGCATTTCTGAAAGCAAATACTGTATTTTGTAATCAGAATGAGACAAGGAGAATGATTTTGAAAGTAGTAGTAGGACATGGGATGTCAGAGAGAAGTAATGGGCAAGATGGAAAACATGTAGACATTATTGTTGCCCTTCTTAAGTTTGTTAAAATGATGCAACACCAAGGCAGTGTGGAGAGAATTTCCCTAATACATTGCCTGAGTTTGAGAGAAGTAACATGTTCCTTGTGCTACTGAAGACACTGATTTTTTTATTTTTTTTAATTAGGTCCATACTGTACAAGTTTTCTAGCAAATGGCTATGGATAAAAACTTGAGTGAGATTTTTCTTCTGTAGGTACTTCAGTTTTATTGGAATGCGTGAACTTGCGTAGTTTTCAACTCTTATGAGGTTTATGTCTATTCTGTTTGTATTAGCTGCTTATGTAACTTGATGGAACAGCAGAGTGATTAGAGAGAATAAACCCCTTACTGTGAACAAGACTGGAACATGCTGATGCTTTTACTTTCAAGAGTTGGGCAAACATCTTGATATTAAATATCCATCAAATACTTATGCAGTGATGGTGGATTCTGTTTTGAATATTCCTCTAGTTCCAGTTGAAAGTAGGGTAAAATTGTCAGTGCTCCTCTTTAATTATAAAAACTAATCCCCCCCCCGTGTTTATGAGTGGGAAGTCTCTAATTTTTGTAGTGCATTACAAATTATTTGAGGTAATTAAAAAAATCTATTAAAATTGTACATATTCTGAGACTTCCTCTAGTCCTCGTAAACCGTTAGAAACATGTGAATCCTGTGACCTTTTTAAGATACTTGTCTTTAGGTATACCTAACCATGATCAAAGTCACTCTTTGTTGCTTGAGTGGTGGGGAGAAAGAGCAATGAGCTCTTAATGTTGAGACAGAATCAGACAAAGCATTGAATAAGGAGCTTTTGAAAATGATTATTATTAAAAGATGGTGGGTTTGGTGAACTTGCTTAAAATAGGGAAATCAAAACAGTTTATCTAGGCTCTCTCATATGTAAATGTGCCTTGGAAAAATAGGTAAATGTTAGGGTCACAGTGTTGTTCTGTAGGGTTCTTTTTTAGTGGGGTTGGGTTGATTTTGTTTGTCTCCTCTGCATCTGCCAGTTTGGATCAGCATCTGTCCAAAGTTGTGGGGGTTTTTTTTGATTTTGTTTTTTGGGGTCCTTTTAGGTTAGTAATTTGTATAAAAGTAAGAATTCTTGTTGACACCATCTGTTATCCATGTCTCTGACCAATGCAAGATGTTTTGATGTGAAGCCTTCCAGAACTTCTCATGGAACTTCGGTTTCTTTAAAGTTCATTAAATCCTGCTGCAGTTTTATGGATTAATTTTTCATTTGGGAGCATATCATTGCATCTTCATGTGGATTTTTGGGGGAGTTATAAGGTTTTAAAGTATAAAAATGGTTTTTATAGATAATACTTCAAAATGCTTTAATTAAAGGAAACTGTTAAGCAATTTTCTGTTCCTAGTTGTCTTCAAACATTAACTGAAGTGACAGACTTGTTTTTCCTCTGATGATTTAATGTCTGAATTTTATGTACCCAAGTTTAAGATTTTAAACATTAAGGATTTGTGGACAGGGGTTTTGTTCCCCTCTGCCCTTCTTTCATTCCTCTTTCGCTCCTCTGTGATTCTTGTGTTTACTGTAGAGTTCCCTAATGTTTCCAATTTTCCACTGTCATGTCCTCTCCAGAATTCCTAAGTTGCCTTTTTCTACCAGTTCTTCCAGCTCTTCTGTTTGGTGGTTTACTTTTTGTATGCCCTCACAGATTCCTAAGGTGGCCCATTCCCCTAACTGTGAATTCTCACACTCTGATGTAATGCATGCAGCCTGGAATTAATACAGATGATGATGCTGATGGCCAAGTACATATGCAGATATGAAACTTTAAGTTGTTTAACTGGGGGTTGTGTAAAAGTGTTAATTGAAGCAACGGTGGTAGTTATGCTTAATGTCCTTTTTGTTCATTGATTTTTTAACTTCTGTGCAAAGCTTCTTATGTTTTATAAATATAGATCTAAAAGAGAAGGCATTAATATAGATCTAAAAGAGACTCATGAAACATCAGCTTCTCAACTTGCCTTCATTTCTACACTAAGTTTTCAGAGCAAGAGTGGATACTTTTATTCTGTTAGATCCAAACTGGATAAAGCTGAAATGCAGCCTTGATACATGCACATATGTGTGTATATAACTATTTTCTTGGTTCTAGAAGTGTAGCAAGGGTTTTTCTTCTTTTGTTTAATCCAAATCTTGTATGTTATAGTCCTTTTTGTCAATTTACTTTTCATGTCCAGTTAGGTGGACCTAACCACAAAATCTGGCTAGTTGTCTATTGCAGTGTAATGCTTTCTTTTATGTTGGAATTTTCCCTTGTGTATATTAGTAGGTTACAGCCTATTTACCATTTGCTTTGTCATTAAGTCATACCATGGGGAATGTCTGGGTTCAAAGTCAATCTCTGAAAGCCTGAATTACCGGAAGGGAATTAACTGACTGTGTAAGCATGTGCTTAGTTTAAAAGTGAAATTACTGTTAAGTCTGTTTGCTTAGCTATATAGATTAACAGAAGCTACTGTTTCTTTTATTTTATAGTGGCATTTATTTTCAACTGGATTGGATTTTGTTTATCCTTCTGTATAACAAATACCATAGCTGGAAGGTATGGTGCAATCTGTGGATTTGGTCTCTCCCTCATCAAATGGATTCTCATTGTCCGGGTATGTTTATTGATTCACACTGTACAAACTCTGTAGAACAAACCTGTAAGAATTTATTCAAGATTATGATAAGGGAATTGAAAACCAGTATTTTTTTTTTACCTGACATAACATTTGATGTTCACATTTTCACTAAAATAAATGCAGAATGACTCATTCCTTGCACAAGTATTTAAAACACTACAGAAGAAGTGGAGCAAGTACCTAAAATATCGCTGCTATTATAGTGCCCTGTATAAAACATGTCTTGGCTGTTGGGAAGGGAATATAAGGATGCATTTCCTCCCTGTATTTAATTCTTTTATTCCTTGTAAGATATATATAGGATCAAATCCAACTTAATTATTAAGTTAGTCTCATTTTTACAATTTTAAGTACTTGATTCTTTATGTTTTCACTGCAAAACTAGGTATTTTTCCAAAAGGCACATTGGTCAAATGCAAGTTACTTAGCTGACTAAGTGGATGCAAGATAAAATGTAATGCTGCTTTCTGAACTTGAATTCTGCTTATCTGTGAGACAAGACATTTAAAATCCCAACCCTTTTAATTAAGGAAAAGTTGTCAGATAACTTAGATATCTTTCATATTCTACCATCAATTTTAATTTTTCCCACCCCCTGTGTGAGTGCTACTAACTTGATTTAATCCTAGTACACTAGTAGAAAAACTGTAGCAAAATTGCATGGTGCTTCCTGCACATGTACTGCATCCTTCTCAGAGCTTTTTATTTATTTATTTATTTATTTCCTTTTTGCTTGTTCAGAGCCAGAGAATGCTGCTGGGACCAGATGTGATTCTGGTGTATGTGTTGGAATTCAGGGGCTGAGATGGAATTTATCTTAATGGAGAGAGAAGACATAAATTTTTCAATGATGCATTCATTTGGGATATTTTCAGCTTCCCTTAAGGCATATTAAACAGAGGGCAGAACTTGTTCTTTATGTCAATATTATTATTCCTCTCTGCTGAAAAACATGCTCAAAACAAATATAAAACATAATATATGCTAAGCTTCCTTGCAGAATTACTGTGTTCTAGACTATAATTATTGTATGTAGTCCATTACTAATTCAAGAATACTAGAGCTGGCCAATTCCAGCACCTCAGGGGTGGGGTTTTTTTTGTAATGAAGATCATCATGTTCCTCTGCTGTCTCCCTTCCTAGAGACAAGAGCAGAAAGCTTGTTAGGTGTACGTTCACAGTCATTTTAATGGTGACACAAGCAGGCCTGTGTGCTCCAAATTGTTCTGTTCCTTTCTTTCAAGATCTCCCAAAGACTTGTGTCACCCTTTTTCACTCAGGGTCAGTAGTACAAAACTTTTTAGTGTCTAAACAGCCTGAACTCACGTATGCTTGATCTGTATCAGTTTTTGCTGGGGAGAAGGAAGAGCAGAGGGAACAAAAGTTCAATGGGGAAATTCTGCAGCCATGACTGATTCTGCCCAAGGAGAGTAGGAGAGGAGAGTAATGCACATGGGCAAATATTTGATTGGTTGGTTTTAGTAAATCTTTTTTCCAGTCAAAAGAAATGGTAACTATTGGAAAAGTATATTGATATGTTTGTGTGTGTGTGTGTATATGGACATATATTTATATGCACACACATATAATGTTTAGAGACTTGAAAATACTGACTAGCAAGTGAGATGGGATCAATGTCACTATGTTGTCAAAATCCTAGGATCTGAGTATTTATATAGGGATAATGTAAATACCGACTCTTCACTTCAACTTACCATTTCTGTTTCTTGCTATTTTTTTCTTTGATTGATGATAGAAATGAATAAAATATATCAGATTAAATCCTCAAAGAATTCACATGATCTGGCTTTATTCTGGAGAAAACACATGGATTAATTGAAGAGAAAAGCCAGCTTTATCTTGAGTTTTTTTAATGTCTTAGATTTTCGTCTGGTCATATATGTGGCTTCGTATATTATGTTTGGTTGTTTTTGTTTTTTGTATTTTAATTTTATTTTTGGGGTTTTTTCTATTTTTTGAAATTTTATTTTTGTGGGAATTTTTGTTGTTGTTGTTGTTTTGGGGGGGGAGGTTCTTTTGTTTTTTCAGGGTAATTCCCCCCCCCCCCCCCCCATAATTACTTCTTGGTTGATATACTGAAATGTTCTAGAAAGGGCAAATGGGAAGCACTAATCACAAAAGTCAGGATACAGTAAACATAATGAATGATAGCAGGGTAGAAGTGCATGGAAAACAGAGTGCTCTTAGTGCAGAGCTGCTAAGTAGGTTATTTTACTCCTTCTGGCAACTCTTCACTCATCTCCCCATTTCTACTTTTTGTGTGGGTTTTGGAGACATTTGATTAGCCTTTTTATCAGTGAAGCATGAAGTCTGGAGTCTGGTAAAGGCACAGATACCTGTCTCCAGTACGATCACACCCTGCCTTCCAGCTGCCTCCCATTTCACTGGGAGGACAAAACTGTCTGCCGTGGTCACTGGAAGGAACAGTTGAAATGGCACTTCAAGGTTCATTTAGTTGTGTTCAGCTCACTGCTGGGAACTGAATGCTGGTTTGAAAATGAAAAGACTTTAATGAGTTGGGGGTCTTTATAGGGCTGGTATTCGTGGCAGCGATTAACAGTAGGGGGTATACAGAAGGTCAAAAGCTCTTCTTTTGTGGGGTCAGCAGAACATCCCTGTCTGATAAGATTAAACTAATGTGGCTTTTCGCGTTAATATCTACAGCAGCAGGCTGCTGTAATGTGTTTGGGATGGCAGGCACTGGGGGGAAAAAGGGAAAATCAACAAGTTGTGATTCATTATAATAAAAGCATCACATTACTGGCAAGTAATACAAGGATGTTTTTCATATATATATGTATTTTTTAAATGGGTACACATGTATGTTTTTGAGATTTTTTAATTGCTTTGCTGCAAACCAACTGACAACAGAAGCATTCTATTTGTGTATTAAACTGCAGTACATATGCTAGTTTTGCGTTTTAGTAGGATTCATTACTTTTATTTTAACTTGCTTTTCCTCCTTGCTTTCTCTATTTGCATAGTGCATTAAATCTGTCTTAGACATCTATCTTACTGCAGCTAAGCCTCATGTATGAATTTCAGTTTTCAGATTATTTTACTGGATATTTCAATGGACAGTACTGGCTTTGGTGGATATTTCTCGTACTTGGTAAGTTGAATTAATGGCAGTTGAATTAATTTCTGTTTTGATGTGGAAGTACTCAAAAGATGAATCATGTTACAAAACTCTTTTTTACAATTACGTGTTTAGCTATGTGCTTTTCCTTAGCCGCTGATAGTTTTGTGTGTTGTTTTCATTTCCATTCTAGTATTAATATAGTATTAATGAGGTTATTGGTTACCGTAGTGGTGTTACTGTGTGAACTGTGGACTATTCAAATACCCTTCAGCTCAAAAAATTTTGTTCTGCATAAGGGATTATGTGTAAAACTGAGAGTTGCAACTTGCGCTTTTAAAGCTGTTTCGACTGTGGGGTGCAGAACTTTGTAATGAAACTTTGACTTTATGTACTAAGTAGTATTTACATGTATAAAGCTCTATATGTCAAGTATTAAATTTTAAGAAATGTGACTGAACCTGGGAAGGTGGAGTCTGCTGTCTTGTGCGCAGGTCACAAAATATCCTTTTTGAGTCCTTTGAAATGCAAACTGCATCAGCAGTTGCTCAGTAGGATGAGAGAATGGCTTCATGCTTGCTGATCACAGTGGTCCCATGATGTCAGCTTTCTCCTAATTGCTCTGCCTGCCCATGTTTTAAGTCTTATGCGCATCAAATTCTGCTCTTCTGTTTGTTTTTAATGAACGTATACCAAGTCCCAATCACTATAACTTTTCTCCAGCTGTGGATTTGTAGTTTGAAGATGGACTCTGCAATGATTTTATTTTACAGAAGTGAATGCTGCTATGAATTTTAATTTCTGTTTCCAGCTCTGGAAGCACGGTAAACTCTTGATCGTTCAGTAGGTGGCAGTCTCCCCTTTGAGTCAATTGATTCAAGTGTTAGAATGAAGTGTTAAGGAAGTTAAGAAAAAACCACCAAATCTGAGATCTTCACTGTTTGTGACTCACTATTTACCTTGCAAAAAGTATCAAAAGTCTTAAACAACATTTCCTAAAAATTTCTCTATCTGCCTTTTAGTAGTGTTCAAGGGCACTAGGAATGCCCACCTTGCTCTGCTAATGTGCATTTGGTTGCTTGAAATTCATAGAAACTGCAAATGTTTAACACATCACAGCATCGGTCTCTTGGATGTTTTTGTATTGTTTGAGGTTATTGTATTGAAGTAGATGAAAAGACTCTTTGCAGACACCAACATCTCTGGATAAATCTTTAATTAAATCTGAGCCTTGTGGTGCCTGAGATTGAGGTTTGACGTCTTTTTTGACTAGGATGAAAATAGTGTTCTTCCCCTAACACTCCCCCTGACCCTGCTTTTTCACTAGAAAAAGCTATAATTTTCATTTTACTAGTCTTTTGCACATATTCAGGAAGTAGCTCACTTTAATTTGGGAAAGCCTTATTTTTGGTCTGAAAGATTTGATTTTTTTTTTTATTTTTTCTTTAAATCACAAAGTTTATAATATGCTGTGGGATAAAAAGTACTCTGAGGCATGCAGTGTGCATCCAGCAGTCAGCATTCCCTTGTCTTATGTATCTTTTGCATGAGATATGCCAACAATATTTTTGAACTGACAAAGTGCCTATATGGTATTGCTAGAACACCATAGAAGGATTCTACCTAAAAAAGCTACTAAGCAGGACGTAGAGGGTATTATCATGTCATGGGAACACTGCCAACCAGATCTGTGTTTTGTTGTTTTGGGTAATCTTTTGTTAGAGCACACAAAGTAGTATGTCCAGCATCTCTCCAGAAGTGAATGAGTTGGAGTCTCTTATGCATAGCCCTTTGACATCCTTCAGCCCACCTACTGCTATCTCTTCTCTTCTGGTGTTCACTGATCTGTTTCTGCTTGTTTTCCTCCTTTCAACATCTGGAAAAATCTGCTTATGTGTCACGACAAAGCAAAGTGGTCTACTTCCAAGGAGGCATCATGTACAGTGAAAAAATTGGAGAGAGAATTCTAAATTTTAAATTTAAATGTTAGCCAATGTTTCTTATTGAGGAACACAATGGAAAGTGGGGTGGTTTTTCTTTCTTCCTGTAACAGAGAAATGTTAAATATGGATTGGTTTTCCAATGCATATAATGCAGAAAATATGCTGTCAAGCACCTGAGGAATTGCCTGCCCTCATTTTGCTGTTTCAGCTTCTTTTCAGTTGAAAGGGGGACTATATCTGGTAGCCTTTGAGTAACACGTTTTGTAGTAGACTTGTGGTCAAGATCTTACTGCTTTCTTCTCTATGGAGAATTTGCCTTAATCACTGAAATGTGTCTGGCATAGGTGAAGTTCCACTGATTTAGCAGAGTGTTTTCTGTTGTCATTTTTTTTTTGCTTGCATGCATGAAGCTTCGGTCTAAAAAACCAAAAGGAAAGATAAAAAAATCACAAATAAAAATAATTTGGAGAAGAAGTGATCATTGGAAAAAGTCAGGGGCACATCCAGGACAGCAGGAAGAAGTAGTGCATCATGTGGGAAAGAAAATAATTAAATCCTTTGCTGAACTTGTAAAACCTCAGTCTAGATTTTCATTTGAGCCTTTGGAGTTGTAATGCACGTGTATATTCACATAAACATATTTCTTCAAGGTGCCATTATTGCAAATGTATCTTCTCTGTGATTATTGTGTGCACCTTTTTCCTCTTAGCTGAAATATTCTTTCAAATGCAGTGAAATGTAGATAAATTGAAAGATTTTGAAATTTGGATACTTTGGAAACTATAATGTTGACATATGTTGGGTAACTTCCTTTGGCAATTGTTCTTTCTCCTCTTGGACTGTTTTTTTTTGTTTTGTTTTTTTTTTTTTTAAATAGATGGTTAAATCCCAAATCATAATCCTACTATAATTCATTACTGGCTTCTTGCTAAAGCAGTCCTTACTTTGTCTTTTATTTTTCCCTCTTTTGACTTGCAGTACATTTATTGTGCATATTGCTAAAGGTACATTTTGTAGACTAGGTACTCTTCTAGCACATTAGTAAATGTTTTTGAGAATTCTACTTGAATTTGCAAATCAGATACTTTTACTTTTCAGGGATTTTTTTTCTCTGGAAGTATTTTCATGCAGTCTTTTTAACAGATGATACTTGGACTTAAAATCACTAAAACTTGTGAGAAACCTTTCATAAAATGGAATCCTTGTATAACAAGATGAAAGCTTGTTGAATTTGTGAATGATAAATAAAGACTTCCATTTACTTTGTAGGCTGCAGTTTAAAAATTGTTACTAAGAATAATGTGCGATAGTGTGTGTTTATGTAATATATTTAATTTTGTGCATTTTCTACACTTTCAGGACTCCTTCTGTTCTTTCGAGGCTTTGTTAATTATCTTAAAGTCAGAAATATGTCTGAAAGCATGGCAGCTGCTCACAGAACAAGATTTTTTTTCTTGTACTGAAGGTAAGCCATTATTAGTGAGGAGGTTATTTTCCCCAGGAAAATGGAAAAGAAAGAAATAAGTAAAAAACCAATCAAACTTCTGTCGTGAGGTAGAAATTGAATGGGTTTTGAAAATCTATGATGAACATTGTGTATATATTCTTCATGGGCTTGGAGATGTGTGAAGTCTCTTACTTGAAAGCAAAAAATTCATCCTCATTGCCTCCAGTCTTCCCTGGAACTAATGTTCAGCAACGAAAATTAGGAGGAACATGTTGTTTCTCCTAAAAAACAGTACCTGCTGCTGTCAGGATACTGTCCTTTGTGCTGGAAAATTGGCTTTAGTAGTCAACCTGTTGTCAGCGAGTTAGGAAGCTCTAATCTGCCTGCATATTAAATCTGATTGACATAGGTCTGAACATGCAAACAATAGTTGAGTATTGTCTCTCTTTACATGACTGGATTAATACAATCATGTACAAGTATGATTATTGTGTATGCAACAATGTGCTTTATGTATCCTTCAGGTAGCTGACTAATCAGTCTGGCACATATCCACTTTTTTGTTTTAATACTATTTATCTGTTAAGTGGATTTATTGGACTATGTAACTTAAACCGGGGTCTTTATTTGCATTTGACTATTTTTTATTTCAATTGCATGACAAGATAAATTTAAGCCTAGAAATAAGTACTGCAGCATTTTCATTGCTCTGCACTTCACTAAAAATGCTTAAAAACTGTATTTTGACATATGTGAGAAGCTATGTTTGCTATAAAAAAAAAGAAATATTCTATAAATTTTTCTCCAGGATTGATCACAGAATTAATTTGAATTAACTTACAGCACATTTTTGACACCTGAAAACAGAGACAATATTTGACTGAAAAAGAAAATAAGCAAAAAACTGTTTCTTTTTGTAAGAGACAGTGATAAACATTTGAAAATAGCTAATGATAAATGTATGCTATACAATATACACCTGATTATGAAAAAAACCTTAACCTAACTGTAACATAATATTTCTTTTAAATGTGCTTTTTCTTTTCTGAACTATGCAGTAAGTCAGTTGAAGTGTATATTGCCTTTTAGCAACCAATCTAAATTGACAAGCATGGCAGCATTGCCTTTTTGCAATAGCTAGATATGGCTTCTTTTCTTAGTGTTGTGGTGACCTCTTCAGAATAGTGAAATTTGTCAATGTGACTGAAAATATCTGATAGCTTTCAGTACAGCAAGGTTTAAAAATACTGTTTTAAAAACAGTTGTTAGGACTAAATGGTATTTCAGAACTGTAGTTTGAAGAGAATAGTGAAAGTGCTGGATAATGCAGTCTGGGATTCCTTGCTCTTCCGCAGTTAAAATTCTGCGTTGGGACAAAACACTGTTTAGCCCAGGAGTTACTGAAGTTAATGACCTGTCCTATCAGAGCTCAGTGGCTTTGAATCTTTCCTTTACCTGTAAGCACCAATGAGGTCTGTGGGGTGTTTAGAGAGATGAACACGTCAATATTATGTGTTTGAAGCATCTTAAGTACTGAAATAAGAAGTTCAGATTATTGCTATCCCACTTAAATGTCCTTGGCCTTGCACAGACAAGTAAGCTCCTCTAAAGTGACTCTTCTCCACTGATTATTAGTTTCAATGAATAACAAAAAATAGTCCTACAGTTAGAAGATATTCTCAGGTGTTCTTTTGAGATCATAGCAAAATAACAGTAAAATTTTGCGGTCTTTTTCTCCCATTCTGACATGGGGGTGAGCAGGCTGCTGTTTTGCTTGCAGTTCAGGTTTGCTGGTCACTTAGCAGTGCTGCTTCTGGTAAGTCATGGCAATGAGCTGAAGTACAACTTCTTCTTCTTTCTCCAGACTGCATCGAACAGACATTCCTTTCCTGTGCTGGTGTGAAACTTCAGGTGATCTGTAGCCCTCCAAGTTAATAAAATAGAAGACTACTAAAACCAGAAGACAAATAATTGAAAATATGGCTTAAAAAATGAATGACAGGATGGTTTATGATCAAGTACCAGTTCTGGTCATTCTAGTAAATATATATAATTGCTGCCTTTTGTTTTAGCACATTCGTATATGTGCTTGTTAAAAAGAAAGATAGTATTGAAGTAAGAACAAACTGTCTGTAAGTATAGATTAGGTACAGTCAGACTCAGTTAATCTGTGCTTGTTGTATCTGAAAGATTTGAGTGGTAGCTTGTTTCACAGCTTGTATGTACCACAGACTTGGTCATCTGAACTTCTGAGTACAATGAAATGCATTAAATGATTCAGATTAACCAGTTCAGACAGGTTTTTTTTTACATAATTTAGATTCATCTAATGATTGTATAGAGCATTTTTAAGTTTACTAAACCCCAAAGTTCCTTGTCATAAACTTATATTTGCCAATATTTTATTGAATTCAAGACAATATACTGGTTTGTGCTAAAACTGATACACTTTGAGTCCCCTGTAAATAACTCTGCATAAATGACTGTTTTAATTGCTTCTTAGGAAATATGTCAAAATATATTTTGTAACAGCATATTCTCTAAATTTTGTTTAATCTTAGAGCTATATACATATTTTTTGTTAATTGGCTGTTAAAGGTTTAATTAACAGTAGATGTCATTTTGGAGGTTTGCATTCTTGAGGTCACTATAAATACTAAATCCACATTGAGTGCTTCTCAAAAATCATACAACTACTTTATAATACTTGTTTAGAATAAATACACTGCCATTTCATAAGAACAAACTAGTTTAAATGCAAGGTAATTTGGGAAGCAATCTATGAAGGAAAAAAATCAAAGCTCTGAAAGTAGAAAATGTGTTTTACCTCTCCCTTTATTCATTTAAGGTATATTGTTATGTTCTTATAAATATAATCTCTTTAAGGGGTACTGTCTACAGTTCATGCTTGTGTAGTTTCTTTTAAAATTTGTGAAAATTATGCTTCTCCTCTAAATAGGAGGAGACATCTCTCAGTCCTTTGTACAACTGGAATCTCAGTTGGAAAAATACATTGGCTGTTGGTTGCACCTTTGAGGAAAAAAGTACAAATAGTTTCCTCCATTTTTATTTTTAATTGGAATTCTGCTTTTTTGTTACTAACATTAAAACCAGTGAGGTTTATGTTGTGTTAAGCTAGTGCTGTATTGAGTTTTGTATCTATAATGAATGTTTAAAATATACATATGTAAACATTTTCATTTTCCTAATCTTTCAGAGTTAACTGATAGTAACTAAAACTTTAGGGGCACCTCTACTCAGCTTTTTATGGAAAGAAGAAAGTTAAGTATTATGTTCAATATCCTATTGGGACTTCCTTCTAAACTTCTGTTTGTTTCTGTGTTCTTTTGCATTCATTGTCCAGATAAAAAAGAAGCAAATAATAAAGCATTGCTTTGTTTTGCTAATTAAGACTTAATGCTTTTTTGGCCTTTTTTTTGTACTTCGTGTTGAAAAATGTATATTGCAGTATTTGTGTCAACATGGAGTTATTTCCATCAACATGGAAAGACAAATTACTTAGCAAAATCAGTACTTACCAGTCCTCTCTGCTCTTTTTCATCTCAAGTTTCATGGCAACAAACTGTGAGGACATTTATTTTAAGGAGTTAATGCAACCATTCAAAGCAGGCAATATTACTTCATTTTCTATGCTTACCAAAATCAACTAGCATTATTTTTCAACTATATCAATTTTCCTATATTAAGTAGCAACTTCTGGTAGAATTAATTGTTTGGTCCATGCATTTTATAGGAAACTTCATACATCTACTTTGTGTATATTGGAAAAATTCTCATTTGGTCAGAAAGAATATTATCTAATCCTCTTTAGTTGATGCATCGGTTTGGAAGCCTGAAATCTCATCAGCAGGAGGAAGAGAACTGGGACAGTATTTTCAAAGAATCTGCAATCTATTCCAGATGTTTCAAATGCTGCATATTTTCCTAGCTATTTCCTGTGAGCTTGGTTTGGAGCAGCTGGCTCTGTGGTTTAGAGACACCTGGCCAGCTTTGCTTTGTGTCTTGGGGGTGTTGGGGGAAAAGCTCCAATATTGCAGTGAAGTTGCCTGTAAACAGACTTTGTATGAATGCAAATAAGGCTTTGAAACTTGGGACTGAAACAGCTGAAGAGGGGAGGTGAGGAGAGAAAATTCTGGCTTATTTGAGCAGATGGTATTGAAATTTTTCTAGTTTTATCATCTTCTTGTGTTCATGTAGACACCACAGGAAGACTGACATCTTGATTGTGATTCAGGTAGCCTGTGGGACTCTATTAACATATTCCAGAAAGGATCAGTCACTAGTGCTTTCAGTCCCCTTACAGAGCCAAGGTTGTCTCCAAGCTTCTGCCCTTGCTGTCTCACCTAAAGCATGGACACAGTCCTCATCCTGCAACATCTTTTAACCTAATTTGAACACCCTGCTCTTTTTGTATCTGCTTCCCTCCCTTTGAATGGTGACAACAGTTGAGGAAAAGTGGCTTTGTTCTTGTGTTATCCTAACATCAGAAATCTTGCAATCTCTTCTACTTTTGGAGACTGTTTTCCCATAATGCTCTACATTAGTCCCTCCTGTGTGGTTGCTTACATTGTGCACTTGAGCAAAAGACTTTAATCTAATGAAATGACAATAGATAGCTTCCTGGACTTCTGAAGAGAGGATTAATAACCTCTGATATGGAAGTAAATGTCTCACAATAAGGCAAAAAAACCCATTCGAATCATGCTAAAACATGATTAGCATGTGCACAGATACCCAGAAACAGCAGAGTCCAGGCTGTTGTTTCTCCAGTGTATGTTGCTTTTTTCCACCATCCAGAGATCCTTATCTTTTTTCTTTATAATTCTGAGTATGCTTTTACCATCTGAATGTGCTCTACTTACTCGGCATATGCTTTCCAGTTCCACATCCTTTCTCCTTTCTTTGTGCAATGTCTATGTTCCCTGCAAGGATAGGCAGAGAAGGCATGTCAGCTGAGGTTAAAAAATAAAGCACCTTGAACTTCTGAAGGGTATTTTTTTATTTCTTACAATGATGGTCTGTATCCCCATATGTCCATATTTTATTATTATTTCTGCTATGTAATTGTCTTTCCCCTCAACCCTTTTCTAATGAAATAAAGTCAGCTTTCTTGGGTTTTTACCTGTGGTATATTTTCTACTTGAAGTAACTGGAATGCAGTGAGGCTTAGATGGCATGAGATCTCCAGCTCTTGTTCCTTTTCTTTTTTAGGAGCAAGAATGGTGTCTGTTAAAAAAAAAAAAACGTTAAAAATATTTTGCTTGTTTCATGCTGAGGGATGGTCACAGTTATTCCTATGTTTTTACTTCTGTTCTTTTAATCCTCACTTCTAATCTTTCTTATGGGCAAAGTAACACAGGATTATACACATCTGCAGAGATGCTCATCTTTTTTAATTTTTTGGGGTGGTCTAGTCCCATGACTTCCAAATGTCCAATTGGACATGGAACAGATACTCCTGCTACTATCGATTGTTTGAGTTAAATAACTATGAAGCATGCTTCACTTGGATGCATTCATTAACTGAGTCTGGTAATTTAATATAATTGCAGTAGTGTTGCTGGTTAGTCCACTTCTGCTTCTGTTGTGCACAGCTTTCTCCTGGAGTCCATAGTCTTAGGTGTATCTTGTCTGGGTGTTTGAGTAGTTTGCTGTCTTAATGCTGGAAGTGTTACTGAGATAAAGCCAGTGTTAGTCATCATGTAATTTATAGCATGAGCACCTGTGGGACCACTGACATCAAGCAGCCCTGCAGGAGAGCTGCATTGGTACCTTTTATGAGGGGGTGTGGGAATAATGGCTTCATACTGAAAGACAGCATGTTTAATTAAGATATTAGGAAGAAGTTCTTTACTGTGAGGGTAGTGAGGTACTGGAACAGGTTGTCCAGAGAAGCTGTGGATGCCCCATCCCTGGAGGTGTTCAAGGCCAAGCTGAGTGGGACTTTGAGCCACCTGGTCTAGTAGAAGGAATTAGATGATCTTGAAGGTCCAGTCCAACCCAAAACATGTATGATTCTACAATTGTTCTTTGATTCTTTGACTTCTAATTAATTTATTTGACACAATCTCTTGTCACTTTCATAGGAAGTCTTCACAGGGATTCTTACTTTAGAGAATGACAAGCCATTTTTGATGGATCAAATTTACTCCTACACCTAGAAACAAAAAACTTCTGAAGACATCACTATTGGGTCACTTTCTGTATACAGAATGATGAAAACAATATCTGCAAATTAAATTGATAAGCCATTTCTACCTGAAATGTAAATCAGATCCCAACTTAAAAGCTGTTACTTTGAGAACAGTGTGATACTGTGGCTAAGCAAGAAAAGGAATTTCTGTTGTGAATAGTTATTGTCAGTCAGTTGTAATGTAAGTGTGCTTTGGATTCTCAAGTGCTGCTATTTTTCCCCTGAGAAGTCAGTTTTTGAAGTTTGTTTTTTTGTTTTGTTTAATGGGGTGGGTTTTTTTTTTTTGTTTGTTTTTTGTTGTTGGGTTTTGGGTTGTTTTTTTTTTTTTGTAGTAAGCTTGCATACATTAAGTGCAAGAAGCACTGATAGCATAATCCTGTGGTTATAAAACTAAGTTTATACATTCAGGAGTTAAATATTCCTGAATTCTGACTGAAAGCTGACATCACATGTTAGACTTAGCAGGTTATGTATGACTGGGTTCAGGTCTTTGCCCAAATCTTCCCTCATAACAATGGTGATTGCTGCTATGCATTGTGCTCTGGATATGTCATAGACTCAACTCTGTCAACACTGAAATTTACATTAATGAAGAAATCAGTATTTTCAGCTTTGTATTTTGTCACAAATCTCATGATACTGGTACTTTCCTTGCTCTTTTGTTTAATGTGGTACCTACACAAGGGTGGAAAAGTGTGTTCCCTCCCTGAATCCTCTTTAAATTCTCAGAGTTGTACACAATGCATTCACTCTTGTTCCTCATCTTGGCAGGACCTCTCTACAACTACCTGGTGCAAAGGGTCAGTAAATTTTGTGACAGACTGCTTAGGAGTTAGCATTTTAGTCATAAAACTTGCACTTTCTAAAGAGAAACTGCTGCTTACCAGAAATGTTGCCTTTTCAGTAACAGCAACGGCTGTCAGGGGGACATAGACCAGAACAATAACACTTCTTACTAACCCTGTCTCATATAATACATTTTTCATTGAGTGAAAAATTTTGAGTATCATGTTATTTATGTTGCAGTGTTGTTTTACTTCTTTGATTTTCACATTCAATATGAATGGAGGATGAGCACATCTAAATGGTGAATGTTATAGTTCTCAGAGGCTGAGTCACTTTGTTCTTAGAGGGTCATGCATCTATGAGGTGTGAATCTGAAAGCTTCAAGACCAATGAATTATCAAGAATTTAAAAATCAAATTAATCAAGGAGCTTTACCTAAGAAATAAAGCAAAAGCTATTTTGTGTTGTTCTCTCTATTCCCCCTAATAAGTAATTAAGTCTGTCAGCTTTTTTACTTTGTGCCATTGCTGGTTGTGAAAAAGTACGTTCAGTTCTGCAATATCTCACCTTGCACATCATTGGCCATATTAAGAACGCGGCAGAAGAAGGTGTCCTTCCAATTATGCCCTTACAGTTGAATTGGTATTTGGAGTCTTCCCACAGTAAGCACTCATATAATTCATGATATAAAAATTCCCTACAGAGAAAACTGCTGATTTTGTATGCTGAGAAGCTATCTGTTCTATGATAATAATAAACTTGAAATTTTGTGCACTTGGTGTTAGCTCTAAGGAATGTCTGGGGTCAAGTGTTGTTGGGATTTTCTTTTCACCTCCATGATCAGACATTTCAATGGGGGGTCATGAGGCCAGTACAATTCTTAAGCCTGGCTGTAGATGTTCAATCTGACAAGTATGTGTGATGGAAGACATCAGCATGATTCTTGTCTTCCTTGGTTCTCTTAAAGGCATATAATGCAAGAAGATATCCTGCAGCTTTTTAAATTCTGTAATATGAAAATTAATTACTTGATAAGATCTTGATAATATTCTTTATTTGCTTTTTGCTTTCAAAAGGCCAACTGTAAAAGGTCTTGTACCTGGATTAGGGCAACCCTTGGTGTCAGCATAGGCTGGAGAATGAGTGTATTGAGAGCAGCCCTGCCAAGAAGGGTTTGGGGGTGCTGCTGGATGAGAAGCTGGACATGACCCAGCCGTGGGCACTCACAGCCCAGAAACCAAACGTGTCCTGGGCTGCATCCAGAGCAGCGTGGGCAGCAGGGGAGGGAGGGGATTCTGTCCCTCTGCTCTGCTCTGCTCTGGTGAGACCCCACCTGCAGTGCTGCATCCAGCCCTGGGGTCTGCAGCACAGGAAGGACATGGATCTGTTGGGAGAGAGTCCAGAGAAGAGACACCAAAGTGATCAGATGGATGGAGCACCTCTTCCATGAAGAAAGGCTGTAGGAACTGGGATTGTTCAGCCTGGGGAAGAGAAGGCTCTGCAGGTACCTTATGGGAGCCTTCCTGTGCCTAAAGGGGCCTATAGGAAAGATGAGACATAACTATTTTAGCAATGTCTGTTGTGATAGGACAAGGAGTGATGGTTTCAAATTGAAAGAGATTTAGACTTGATCTAAGGCATAAAATTTTTTTTATGAGGATGGTGAACTGCTGGAAAAGTTGCCTGGGGAGGTAGTAAATGTGTCTTATATGGAAAGGTTCAAGGTCAGGTTGGAGGATGTTCCTTCTTGATACAGAGTGGTTATAATAGATGACCTTTAAAGGTTTCTTACAACTATGCTATCACAGCGTTTTTGGTGTTTCTTGTTATTTCCCTGCAGCTTTTGTAAAGACTTACTCATGGTATTTGGGCTATATAAGTCCTATATATAGAATTTGATCTTTGTCATCCCTGCTTATAAAGTGACCTGTATTTTTTTGTGTGGGCAGTATACATTTGAGTTATCAAGAGAAAATATGTTTTTTTGGTATGGGTTTTTTTAAAATAAAAAGTCTAGTGAAGTTCACTTTTGTTTTGCTTTAAGAATTTCAGCAGACTGTTTTTTACTTCTGCATATTAGCTCAAAACTGTTAGTTATACAGGTAATGGTGATTTTTGCATACTTATTTCCTTGGTTTTTTTTCTTTTTTTTTTATGCCTGTGTTCATGCTTGTGCAAGTGTTTAGCTCAGTCCCATTTCCCGTGTTTTTCAGAGTTTCTAATTTTAGAGCATCTGTGTTACAAAGTGATTAAACAGCTCACATTACAAATCACATGTGTGATTTAATCCGGATTTGGAGCTTGTGAAATGCATAGAATTCTGTCCAGTATTATTTGTACTCCTAATTAGTACAGGGTTATTTTGCACTTCAAATGATAATACCATACTATTAACTCTCAGCTATCCAGAGTGAATCTGAGAGTTAATTAATCCAGAGTATGGTGAATCCCATAGACTGATTCCTGACCTGGTTTTGTTTGGCACCCAAGACTGTGCTTGGGTCTGTTTAGTCACAGCAATCATGCTAAGAGCTTGGATTTGGATTTGAGTTTGGAAAAATTACTGCAGCCACCCAATGTCCCTGATCCCAAGCTAAGAAGTCCTTTGCAACTGATCTAACTACTGCATCCAGAACTATCTTTAATGTCTTAGACTGTGCCTAGTATCATCAGGACTACTGGGAATTATAGTTCAGAAATATAGATGTGGAGCCAGCTTGGGTTTGACACGGCTGGGTGTAATGCAAGTAAAACAGATTTGGTGAGGTTGAAGCACTTGCCTTTGAGGCCAGGTTGGGCATGAACATCACGGTCTTCAACACATCTTGACTACCCATATTTGCCAGTCCTTTTGTAATGATAGTGAGAAAATAGTATCAGACTGATGTATGTCACATTTAAGTTCCTTTATGAAGCCAGATTTAGGTGTATTGCTTGGTTGTACAACCAGTTGTCCTTAATTCCTGCTTTCAGGATTATTTCTACATTTAGCATAACTTAAAGTTACCTTTCCCAAGAATCCCAATTCCTATCTGAGTGCTATAGCTAACTTAGAGGGTTGGGCAGCTTCTTACCTGCTTTCCTTTGGACTGGTAGTTTCCACACTCTGCACAATCAGTCATTCAGATTAGAGGGGACCACAGAAGGTAATCTGGTGTGAGCTCCTGTTCAAAGCAGGGCTGGTGCTGAATTCAGATTGCATTGCTTAAGACTTTTTCAGATGGATCTTAAAAACTCCAGAGCACAACGATTTTCCACACACCATGAGTGACTCGTCCCAGTGCTTGATTATCCTTATGTGTTGTCATCACTGACCAAGTGTTGATGAGAGATGTGCTCAGTGCCTCCTTCCACAGCACCCTGGAGCTCTGAGCTCTCTTGACAGGGGAACCCCGCCATGAGGAGAAATGTAACCCAGGTCTCTGGGTTACTGAGCAGCCCTGAAAATTGCTCTGCTGTCAAGTGACAAAGGGCAGAAGGCATTTGGAGGGAAAGAATGTACAAACTCTAAATGAATTACTCACATTTCCAACACTGAAAAAAATGAATGTGGGTCTCCTACTATTTCCCTCCAGTTTGTTTAAGCATTGTAGCACTCAGAGCACTGGATGCTATGAATACTCTTAATTGTTCCTGAAATTATTTCCCTCATGAGGCCTCTTCCTCAATACATGGCATTTGGTTATTCTCCCATGGTTCCTGTTTCTGACTAACTGTAGGTTTAAGTGCTTGGATTACTTGCCATAAGCCTCATGTAATATAATTTCATTTGCCTAAAAGTTTGTATTCATTTGCCATCTACTCTAAGCTAGTTACCAGGGATTACTCTGTCACTGGATCAAGAAATGAAATTTCAAATTATGCTTTTTTCCACCCAAAGATACGTGTCCAAACTGGTACCAATGGAATCAGCATTTAAAAAATTGGGACTGTAAACTGCACCTTTCAGTACCTTTCAAAAAATGTGCCTAAGAGAACAGTAGTTTTTGATCTCACTGGAACTTGCTGAAGAGTTCCTCAATTATAGGAAAATCTCTTTTATTTCTGTGAACTTCAGTTGTGCAATTTTCCACAGTTTCCAGTGTTCCTGCCCTTTGGGAACATCTGTCCTGTGGCTGAGAATACCACAACTTCCAGAGCTGCCAGTCCCCTGGGCTCCTCCCGGATCTTGCCTTATATTTGGCAATCAACTTCACTCTGTGGTGTTTCAAATGGAATGATTTGGGCTTTGTGAAATCCTGTTTTCCTACAGACTTTGTTTCATAAGCAAATAAGGATCAGCTGTTTGCTCCCTTCTGATCCAAGAATTGTCGGGACATAATGAAGCAAGTATACAGATGTCAATTTTTTTTCACAAAACATACCATTGAGCTGTGGGACTCCTTCCCCCAGTATTTTGGTATTTGTTGTGATTAAAGTAGCTGAGTTCTTTATAAAGATCAAAGAAACCAGTTTCCATGGCCAGGCTACTTTTTGGTATGGCTTGTGGGGGCTGTATATTTCCATGCTAGAGCTGGCAAGGTATGTTAAGAGTGCCACACACCAAGTTGCTGGTCAAAATTTTTCATGTTCCCAGCTCATTTACGTAGTCTATGAACCATCCTTTTAGACGTTATTTTGGGATTATTTGCTACTGGAGTAATTTTGAGATTTTGAGGGGTTGCCCGAGTGCTCCAAGGCCTACACCTGTTTGATTCTTGAATTTTTCCTCTGTAACAGTGAGAGCTCCCCCAGTTCTGAGTTTTAATTAGACACTTGGCACAAAGAAGAGCAACCCTGCTGTAGGAGTGCTGCTCAGCTGCTAGGCAACACTTTCCAGATGGGGCCTGGGGACTTGCACTGACGGGGATTAAACTGATTTTCAGAGGCAGTCTGGGACACTCAAGTTAGCTGCAGAAAGGGATCCTTGACACCCAGGCCAATGGTGCAGAACAGCTTGCATTTGTGCAGATACAGCAGACCTGCAGCTGACACAGACTGACTGTGCCCATTCTGCATATATATATATATATATATATATATATATATGTCCACACATATATATATATATGTCCACATATATATATATATATATATATATATGTCCACATATATATATATATATTGTCCTAGGACTTGTGAGATAGCGTTTGGAGGACCAAGACAGTAGAATAGGAAAGAGAATCAAACCTGATGCAGTCTTAGTCACACTGCCTATTGGGAGCCTCCTCTAGAATGATTTCATGCCTGAACTGCATCCAGGTCCAGTTAAGGGGGGAGAGAACTTACTCAGAACACCAAAGAATGTCCTAAAACTCCTCTGTGCAGAAGACTGGGGCTCTGGTGTTTGCTTTCAATCCATGACTACTTCATTGAGCAATGTGGGCATAACCTTAAAACCTATTTTTGCGACACCACAAATTCACTTTGCTGCAAGCTCAATCAGGTAAAGTCTGAGAAAAGCCTCCATATTGTTTAAGAAGTAGTGGAGATTCCTTTTGTCAGCTCTGGAATACTGAGTCAGTTGCTCCAAAATAAGCAAGATTTTCTTGTGGTTTGGAAGGTTAAGCCTGAATGTTTTAATCTCTTACATGAAATGAGAAGTGATCCAAAATGGGGAATGGAAGAGTCTTAACACCACTTGTAAACTCAAATTTACCCTCACCACCACTATACAAGTTAAAATGTTCTGACTGTGTGACTTTCAGGTTGGTAGCAGAAGGAGGATGTTAATGTTTAATTTTCATTCTGTGTGACATAAGAGTGCCTGCCTGCTCCCACCTCCATTCCATGTCCCATCTTCTGGCAGGGCAGTTTCCACACAAAGGAAGGAAGTTTCAGGGAGCTCTGAAAATATCCTTGGGTCCAAACAACCATGAAAGGAGGGTGTGTTACTGAATACACTCGCCTTGCCCAGGCAGGGAGACCACCCTTAGGGTAGTTTCACAAGCTATAAGGCCTCAAATCCTGCCAGTGGTAGCACATAGCCCTCGCTTTGCATTTGTAAGTGGTCCCCTTGCTCTTGAAGAGGGGAGGAGTTTAGAAGAGACGCTTTTCTTTGTGGACCTGAGATTTTCTCTGACTTTTTAAAAATCTCATGCAATGTTTTTGGTTAAGGAACAAACACAGGAAATGTGGCTTGTTTAATATTTTATCATGTTTTTCCTCCTTTGGTTTTCTGTAATGAGGTGTGGGAAGGATGGCAGATCTGTTGGCACAACCATAAAAGATAATCGGTTGCTCTCTGAGGGGCTGGATGGGTATCTGCAAGGTAACACTTCACCTGAGCTTTGTCTTCATCCCTGGTGGTTGTGCCCACCCAGAAGGCTCAATAAATTCCCCTTTTGCTATTGTTCTAGTGAGAGGAGGCTTCCTGAATTCAACTATATAAAGTTTTAGTGAGTGACCTATTTGTGAGACTCCTTTCTGCATTGGCAAACAATGGAATGGGAGGCAGCTCCTTGTGCTCTCTGCCCTGCAGCCACCCCCTCCTCCCCATCCCCTCTCCATGGTCTAATAGAGCATCTGGACACGGCGTTTCTGCACCTTGCTCTATTGACACCACAACAAACAGGGGCCTTGTGGTGAAACTGGTAGTGTGTGCTGTCTGCCCCAGCTGATGAGAAACTTCTCAGGTCCAATGCAAACATCTCTTGCTGAATGCTGGGGCCCACACTTGTTGACACAGCGATAAAGTCGCGTTTGCACCGTACTGTGTCCTTTCTTTCACTGCTTGTGAAGGGTGAGGTGCGCCTGAGCACCGAAAAACCTGTGGGTTGGGATCTGGTGTGTCATGCTTTGCAAGGAGAGATCCCAGCATCTGTCTGGACGGGGCATAACATGCCCTGCTTCCTCCTCCTCTACCTACTGCTCTCTGGTTTGGGTTTTTTTTCTCCAAACACAAACTCTGGATTCATTTCTCCATAAAAAGAAAAGACAGTTCCTTGAAATAATAGTTTTGCATGCTGATATTATTTAGGCATAATGTATTCCTGAAAATGGGATTAAGAACTAGAACTGGGGGAGAAGCCCGAAATCCAATGTGAAATAATTAATAAGAGTGATTGAAAAAGTGAAGATGTAACTTTGCACATTCTTTGAAATCCAGATGAGTTCATAGTATGCAAGACAATATGGCTGGAATTTATAACGAATGATCTAGTTAATCATATGATATTCCAGTAAATCAGTATTTTCAGAAAAAAAAAAAAGTATTATTTCTCAAGGTTATGAGGCCAGGTATTTTTTATGAAAATAGTGCTGAGTTAACTTCCACAGGCAACCCTGGTGAGATTTGTTCCACAGACAGCAAAGACTTCTCAAAGAAAATGCCACCAGTTGACTTTAAATACTTAAATTTAGCTTTAACAGAAAGGAGTTCATAGGCTGTACTGATGGCAGCTTAGTCCTCTATCCCTGACAGACTTGAAAGATACTCACACTGCTACAGTGAAGATTAAATATGTATGTTACATATGTTATAAAGAGACAGGATGCATAAAGAGGAGAAAAAGCAGGCATCAATTAACATTTGGTTTCACCTGAGGCAGATGTAGGTTTCACATCTTGGATTAGGTTCCATTTTACTGTTCACATGCAGGCTTTGTGAGAGACCAGATGCACAGGCTGGTTGCGAGCAGAGTCCATCTTTCATGACTGCATGCCTAAGAATTCAGCATTTAATGCTGTATGCAAGAAGGACAAAACCATCCATGTTTGTCTTGAATTTGTACTTGGAAAGTGAAAGAAAAATCCCAATTTCAAGTCTGCAGCATTGCTCCCTTTCCATTGTTCCCTTTCCATGGTTCCAGCAAGCTGTTCTGTAAACCCATTTGCAGCTCTGCAGAAAATTGTCATTGCAGTTTACATCCCCAGTATTTCATCTGCTATTTCTCTACAGTAAGTAATAAAAGCTGCAAGAGTGATATCCAGTGTCCTTGAAATGCCCAAATTTGGTTTCAACAGTTCACGGTTTGTGTAAATATCTTCATCCTGAAACTTGAATTCAAACATTGCTTTATTCAGCATGTTGGACAGTTTATTTGTATGCATCTCAAAACCACTGCATAGTTTGGCATGGGAAGGGAGCAGCAGCCAACTGGTGTCTCAGGAGTGAGGTCAGCTGGCAACATGGTGAGGAAGCTGGCACAATACCTGCCTGCCACTTGCTTTGCTCCAGCTGATACTAATGCCCCATGCCATCAGGAGCTCTGAAGTCAGCCACAAGTCAAACAACATTAAAGAAACATTGTAGACGTTTATACAACACAGTAAACAAGAAGTAGTTTTTTTTGTTAATGGAATGTGCTTTATCAATGGAAGTGGGAATCTGGATTTGGGGGAAAGGAGGCTGGTGGGAGGTGGGCTGTTTCTGGGGCTGGGGTGAAGAGGAGTCTTTTCTTTGAGGAGAGTGAAATTCTTTCCTTTGGAAGGTCCCCACCAGGTGTTTTGGTGAAGTCCTGTGGAGGAATGTGCAGTAATAAAAAAATTGAGATTCAGTGAACAAACCAGGAGGCAAAGATAGATTTATGTCCTTGGCAGCTCAGGCCAGTCTCCATATGTTGTTAACATTAGATGGCGAGAGAAATTAACTGTATCACACACTATTGCACAGCCTGCATGTTAAGCCTCTCCTGTTTAAAAGCGATTTAATACAACTGGAAAAGATAAAATGAGAATTTTTCTCAAGTGAGAACAGATGGCAAAGTTTTCAGGCTCTGGAAGTCAGAGGGAAGACTTCTCCACAGCCAGAAAAGAGGTAGGACAAGGGAGCTCTCCTCAGGACACCCTGTCACCACTTTCTACAGCAGGACTTTCTAAATCCTCCAACCATGTGCATTGTGTCACATTAGCTTACCTTTGGAGCTAGCCATCCTCCTTTTCTTTGCTGTGATTTGAGGCTGAAAATACTGAGGGCATAAAGTTCCATAACATCATTACTCCTGATGACACTTGATTCATTAAGATGCATTTGCCATTCCTGCTTCAGCAAGACTTGGGGAGTATGATGTGGCACTCTTGAGCATCTTGCTCATCTTCCTTTCTTATATCTCAGGAAATGTAGGAGTTTATTATTAATATTTGTGGTGTCTAAGTTGCTCTCAGACCATCTGTTTGTCTTTACCTCTTCCTGGGCTGCAGTGCCAGCGAGCAAAGGAGCTATAACAGACACTGGTGGGATCTGAAGGCACCCTGCCCAGAGTCCAGAGCCTCCAAATAAAGCAGGGAGGATGCACTTAAAACAATTAGTTCAGGAACTCTGCAGTTTATTTAATTTATTAAAGATGTGGTCTGATTTGAGCTCCTTAAAAGCCTTAGTTGCAATTGTCTTCTTTTAAGATGTGAGCCTTTTCAAGGCTCTGAAACAAACTCCACTTCCCATCTTGTCCAAAAAATTATGCCACTAAAACACCTGTGAGGGGAAGCTGCAATTTTCATTTTACCTGCAGGGTTTTTTTTAAAATCTGTATCCATTCGAAACATGTCAGTTATGCCATGCCAAAATAGCACCCCCAAGTGACAAGGTGTCTGGGGGCTATTTTCCCAGTCCCTGATGATGACTTTTTTCTTACCCAATAAAAATTTATTAGGTCTCTGAAATAGCAACATCATTAATTATTTACTGGTTTGCTTTACCTCCCAGCAGAGTGCCCTAACTGATAGGCCTTAAAGTAATTTCCCTCTCTCTTTGTTCAATGTATATTTAAGTAATTACTTTATACAAAAGAGTGGAACAGCTCCAGGAGCAGGGCTTGGCAGAACAGGGCTGCTTTGTCGGGGCAGGCATGATCCTCTCCCATGAGATGACTGCTAAGGATTCCACATCCTGAACCCATATCTCCCAAATCCAGCAAGCTAACTGTTGAATTAAAGCTCTACAGCCTTCATTTTGCAGATAATGCTGAGGCACAGCTGCTTGAACATTTTATGTGCCCCAAAACAGTTTGGTTTGTTTCAATGTCATTAAGGACACTGCCCTTCAGGTCCAATTTTGCTTTGAAAAAATGCCTTTTAAAGTCTTTCAGTGGTTTATTTTCAAGACTTAAGTAAAATGAAAAAAAAAACCCAAGGAATTTATTGACACATCTATAGCTTGCTGGGCCTTGCAGAGCAAAGGCAGCGAGGGAAGTGCAGCTGCAGGTTGATCCCTGCAGGGCAAGGAGATAACTTTTCATTTTCTGTCTGCTGCAAGATGATGAATTTCAGTTCATCTGTAAAATAGTCATAGCTGTAGGATCTCAGTTCAGCTCTGACCTTCTGGGCGGTTCCTATCATCATAAAGCCCGGGGGTTTGGTTGGGTTTGTAATCACTTTTGCTCTGCCTTGTGCTCAGTAAACATTTTGAAAGCTGACTGCATCTCTAACTACTAGACTGTATTTTCCAGTGTAATCTGAGATCTGAGGCATGTTTTGCAGAAGGGTTGAGCTGTGGGCACTCATGAAATATACAGCAGAGGCTGCCATCGCTCATGCCCGTGTTCCTAATTGCTGTCAAACCTGGTAGCAGCTAAATCACTTTATAGCCTCTGCAAATAAGAACAACTGAAATACCAGGCCTGCCAAATGTTGTGGTATGACTGCAAATAAACTGCAGTGTCTGGGTGATTTTGCGTTGGATTATCTGACTGATCAAAATTTGTCAGGTGTAGTCTACAGCACAGAATCTGAATTTCTCAGCAGCAAGTCATCAAAAAAATTGAATGATTGGCCAGGAAGTTAATTGTTTACACTAAAACAGCTTTCTTTCAAGACTTTGGGTGTGGATGAAGCATAATATTTACTTAAAGATGGAGATAAAACTTTACAATTCCCACATAATCTCATATGTACATCTCTGATGTAAATGCCTTCTTATCCCTAATGCCTCTGACTGCTTTAATTGTGTATTGCACTATTTATACCACCAGGAAGAGATGAGTGAAAAAGAAAATCCTGTATGTCTTTTAGGGGTACACAAAAACATCCAAATCAGGGAATCAGAACCTTTATTTCCATATGGATTTTATAGGTTTTAGCAAAGAAAAAAGCTTCTCAGCACACATATTTTCTTCTTGCCACATAGTTTTTAGCAGTTACAGTGTAGTTTATGCTTAGAGCAGATCAATCTAGACCTTTGTCCCGTCTTTGTAATAAGAGAGCAGCAGAGGCTTGTGGTTTTGGTGGTCCATCCTTCACCTCTTTGGGCTGCAGGCAGGGGCTCTGAACTGCAGCAGCCCTGTGAGCAGTGAATGGCACAGTGGTTGCTGCAGTGAGGAGGTGCTTAGCAGGCCAGTCCCAACATGGCCTATTTCTCCCTTACCAAACTTGTTGACTGGGAAAACCCTACTTGCCAGAACAAGATCTTTTTGCACACAGTGAGAACAATCTCCTATTGTCTCCAGGGATAAAACTGTGCCAGTAAAAGATAAAAACCCCATGCCAACACGGTGATGCATAAAACCATGTTAACTGCTTCATCACTATATTTAAGTATGAGGTACAAGCCTCTGAGAGAGGTGTTTTTTGGTCTAACAAATCCAAATAAATGGAATGTAGTAATTACATTGAAAACCCCCAAAAGTTATATTCACAACTCTGAAAACATTCATGCAACTATGAATATTAAATTTTTGTTTGTTTGTTTGTTTGTTCTTGTGCCCTGGCTGAGTGTCTGTATGGTGGGGCAGGAGCAAATGTTCAACTGTCCCTGCTGCCTTCCCAGCTTTGTGGGGCTGCTGTGTGAAGTGAAGCATTCATATATTTGTTCTCCACATCTGGAAAAAAGATGCTGTGACGCACTTCAATTTTTCAGGGGAATGTGCCATTTCTTGTGTCTTCTGTCATGGTGCTTCTTCCCTCTACAGAAATAGAGGCTTCCTTAGTTTCCCCTTACTAGATCAGCCCAACTCTGCATGAGCAGCAGCTCCCTGAGGTTACCTGTTTGGTATAGCTAGTAATTTTTAGGAAATGGAAGGAGACTGGGGATGGGTCTTAGATAAGACATGCAGTGACTCAAAAACTGTGGAAGCTGGTCTGATATTTCTGAGTCCCTCTTCTCATCTTTATGGCCTGACAATGAGACTAAAGAATATAGTTTTTTCAGCCCCCAACTCCTCCTCCTCCTCCAACTCACACTCTTGATGGCCTGTCCTGCCAGGTAAGGTGCCCAGAGAGAAGGGCAAAGTACTTCCAGTGGCAGGGTACTTCTTTTCACCATGGGCTCTTTATATAAGCTTTGTAAGTGAAGCCTGAATCACTTTCTCCAGAGACATTCACAGAATATTCTGTGTTGGAAGTGACCCACATGGATCATCGAGACCAACTCTTTAGTGAATGGCCCATACAGGGATTAATTCCACAACCTTGGCATTATTAGCACCATGCTCTGAAACTGTGAAATAAAATTGTGCGCTGAGGGCACCAGAGGTATGCTCAGTGGGGACCCTGGGTGCAGCAAGCACCTCTTTCAAGATGCAGAGCATTTTAATGTCCCAGGTCTGTTATATTCAGTAGTAGAGGAAATGTCTGCAGGATGGGAAGCAGCAGCTTGCAGATCCCATGTGGAAGATGGGTACATCCTCACAGAGAGGACTGTGCTTAAGGCAAGGGATTCTGGAAGATCCCAGGCTCACCAGAGAGGCTCTGAGGGACTGTGGAATCCCCAGGCTTTGGTGCTGCTGTCTAGTACAGTCTTTCAGGATACTTTGGCTACTTGAATACAGGTAGCCACAAGGAGAGTTTGGTGGTCTAAATCTTGACTGAATCTTGCCTTCACCCGATTTTCCCTACACAACATGACAATTCTTCTGACACTTTTGAAACCCATTTGCTGTTTATCCTTTGATTTTTCCATTATTCTTCTTGTCCTGCTTAAGCCTATTTTGTAAATTAGCTGGACCGTAGTACTGGCATTGCCTCTCAGCAGTCTTCAGATGTTTCCTGAGGGGCAGTTTACCTTTAACCATTCCAGCCCTTTCTTCTCTTTCTCTCTCCCACCTCCCCTGCTCCAGCTTCCCTTCACTAAACTCAATATGTCTCCTAAAGATCAGGTAGAGAAGCAGTGTATTGTATGAATATGTATGTACAGTGTACACACACAGAACATGTATGTATATATGTGTATATATATATATATATATATATATATACACACACACGTATATATGCATATATA